>NC_090373.1:210296927-210586927 GCF_036365525.1 Heterodontus francisci | reverse complement strand
AGTGTGTGTGTGAGTGAGTCTGAGTGAGTGTCTGTGTCTGTGTGTGTATCTGTGTGTGTGTGTGTGTGTGTGAGTGAGTCTGAGTGAGTGTTGGTGTCTGTGTGTGTGTCTGTGTGTGTGTGTGTGAGTGAGTCTGAGTGAGTGTTGGTGTCTGTGTGTGTGTGTGTGAGTGAGTGTTGGTGTCTGTGTGTGTATCTGTGTGTGTGTGTGTGTGTGTGAGTGAGTGTTGGTGTCTGTGTGTGTATCTGTGTGTGTGTGTGTGTGTGTGTGTGTGTGTGTGAGTGAGTGTTGGTGTCTGTGTGTGTATCTGTGTGTGTGAGTGAGTCTGAGTGAGTGTTGGTGTCTGTGTGTGTTTGAGTGAGTGAGTGTTGGTGTCTGTGTGTGTCTGTGTGTGTGTGAGTGTGTCTGAGTGAGTGTTGGTGTCTGTGTGTGTATCTGTGTGTGTGTGAGTGAGTCTGAGTGAGTGTTGGTGTCTGTGTGTGTGTGAGTGAGTCTGAGTGAGTGTTGGTGTCTGTGTGTGTGTGAGTGAGTCTGAGTGAGTGTTAGTGTCTGTGTGTGTGTGAGTGAGTCTGAGTGAGTGTTGGTGTCTGTGTGAGTGTGAGTGGTGTCTGAGTGAGTGTGTGTGTCTGTATGTGTGAGTGAGTCTGAGTGAGTGTTGGTGTCTGTGTGTGTGTGAGTGAGTGAGTGTTGGTGTCTGTGTGTTTGAGTGAGTCTGAGTGAGTGTTGGTGTCTGTGTGTGTGTGAGTGAGTCTGAGTGAGTGTTGGTGTCTGTGTGTGTGTGTGTGTGTGAGTGAGTCTGAGTGAGTGTGTGTGTCTGAGTGTGTGTGAGTGAGTCTGAGTGAGTGTTTGTGTCTGTGTGTGTGTGAGTGAGTCTGAGTGAGTGTGTGTGTCTGTGTGTGTGTGTGAGAGTGTCTGAGTGAGTGTGTGTGTCTGTGTGTGTGTGAGTGAGACTGAGTGAGTGTTGGTGTCTGTGTGTGTGTGAGTGAGTCTGAGTGAGTGTGTGTGTCTGTGTGTGTGTGAGTGAGTCTGAGTGAGTGTTTGTGTCTGTGTGTGTGTGAGTGAGACTGAGTGAGTGTTGGTGTCTGTGTGTGTGTGAGTGAGTCTGAGTGAGTGTGTGTGTCTGTGTGTGTGTGAGTGAGTCTGAGTGAGTGTGTGTGTCTGTGTGTGTGTGAGTGAGTCTGAGTGAGTCTGAGTGAGTGTTGGTGTTTGTGTGTGTGTGAGTGAGTCTGAGTGAGTGTTTGTGTCTGTGTGTGTGTGAGTGAGACTGAGTGAGTGTTGGTGTCTGTGTGTGTGTGAGTGAGTCTGAGTGAGTGTGTGTGTCTGTGTGTGTGTGAGTGAGTCTGAGTGAGTGTGTGTGTCTGTGTGTGTGTGAGTGAGTCTGAGTGAGTGTTGGTGTCTGTGTGTGTGTCTGTGTGAGTGAGTCTGAGTGAGTGTGTGTGTCTGTGTGTGTGAGTCTGAGTGAGTGTTGGTGTCTGTGTGAGTGAGTCTGAGTGAGTGTGTGTGTGTGTGTGTGTGTGTGTTGAGTGAGTGTTGGTGTCTGTGTGTGTGTGTGTGAGTCTGAGTGAGTGTTGGTGTCTGTGTGTGTGTGAGTGAGTCTGAGTGAGTGTGTGTGTCTGTGTGTGTGAGTGAGTCTGAGTGAGTGTTGGTGTCTGTGTGTGTGTGAGTGAGTCTGAGTGAGTGTTGGTGTCTGTGTGTGTGTGAGTGAGTCTGAGTGAGTGTTGGTGTCTGTGTGTGTGTGAGTGAGTCTGAGTGAGTGTGTGTGTCTGTGTGTGTGAGAGAGTCTGAGTGAGTGTGTGTGTCTGTGTGTGTGAGTGAGTCTGAGTGAGTGTTGGTGTCTGTGTGTGTGTGAGTGAGTCTGAGTGAGTGTTGGTGTCTGTGTGTGTGTGAGTGAGTCTGAGTGAGTGTGTGTATGTGAGTGAGTCTGAGTGAGTGTTGGTGTCTGTGTGTGTGTGAGTGAGTCTGAGTGAGTGTGTGTGTCTGTGTGTGTGAGTGAGTCTGAGTGAGTGTGTGTGTCTGTGTGTGTGAGTGAGTCTGAGTGAGTGTGTGTGTGAGTGAGTCTGAGTGAGTGTCTGTGTCTGTGCGTGTATCTGTGTGTGTGTGTGTGTGTGTGTGTGAGTGAGTCTGAGTGAGTGTTGGTGTCTGTGTGTGTGTGAGTGAGTCTGAGTGAGTGTGTGTATGTGAGTGAGTCTGAGTGAGTGTTGGTGTCTGTGTGTGTGTGAGTGAGACTGAGTGAGTGTTGGTGTCTGTGTGTGTGTGAATGAGTCTGAGTGAGTGTGTGTGTGAGTGAGTCTGAGTGAGTGTCTGTGTCTGTGTGTGTATCTGTGTGTGTGTGTGTGTGTGTGAGTGAGTCTGAGTGAGTGTTGGTGTCTGTGTGTGTGTCTGTGTGTGTGTGTGTGTGTGAGTGAGTCTGAGTGAGTGTTGGTGTCTGTGTGTGTGTGTGTGAGTGAGTGTTGGTGTCTGTGTGTGTATCTGTGTGTGTGTGTGTGTGTGTGAGTGAGTGTTGGTGTCTGTGTGTGTATCTGTGTGTGTGTGTGTGTGTGTGTGTGTGTGAGTGAGTGTTGGTGTCTGTGTGTGTATCTGTGTGTGTGAGTGAGTCTGAGTGAGTGTTGGTGTCTGTGTGTGTTTGAGTGAGTGAGTGTTGGTGTCTGTGTGTGTCTGTGTGTGTGTGAGTGTGTCTGAGTGAGTGTTGGTGTCTGTGTGTGTATCTGTGTGTGTGTGAGTGAGTCTGAGTGAGTGTTGGTGTCTGTGTGTGTGTGAGTGAGTCTGAGTGAGTGTTGGTGTCTGTGTGTGTGTGAGTGAGTCTGAGTGAGTGTTAGTGTCTGTGTGTGTGTGAGTGAGTCTGAGTGAGTGTTGGTGTCTGTGTGAGTGTGAGTGGTGTCTGAGTGAGTGTGTGTGTCTGTATGTGTGAGTGAGTCTGAGTGAGTGTTGGTGTCTGTGTGTGTGTGAGTGAGTGAGTGTTGGTGTCTGTGTGTTTGAGTGAGTCTGAGTGAGTGTTGGTGTCTGTGTGTGTGTGAGTGAGTCTGAGTGAGTGTTGGTGTCTGTGTGTGTGTGTGTGTGTGAGTGAGTCTGAGTGAGTGTGTGTGTCTGTGTGTGTGTGAGTGAGTCTGAGTGAGTGTTTGTGTCTGTGTGTGTGTGAGTGAGTCTGAGTGAGTGTGTGTGTCTGTGTGTGTGTGTGAGAGTGTCTGAGTGAGTGTGTGTGTCTGTGTGTGTGTGAGTGAGACTGAGTGAGTGTTGGTGTCTGTGTGTGTGTGAGTGAGTCTGAGTGAGTGTGTGTGTCTGTGTGTGTGTGAGTGAGTCTGAGTGAGTGTTTGTGTCTGTGTGTGTGTGAGTGAGACTGAGTGAGTGTTGGTGTCTGTGTGTGTGTGAGTGAGTCTGAGTGAGTGTGTGTGTCTGTGTGTGTGTGAGTGAGTCTGAGTGAGTGTGTGTGTCTGTGTGTGTGTGAGTGAGTCTGAGTGAGTCTGAGTGAGTGTTGGTGTTTGTGTGTGTGTGAGTGAGTCTGAGTGAGTGTTTGTGTCTGTGTGTGTGTGAGTGAGACTGAGTGAGTGTTGGTGTCTGTGTGTGTGTGAGTGAGTCTGAGTGAGTGTGTGTGTCTGTGTGTGTGTGAGTGAGTCTGAGTGAGTGTGTGTGTCTGTGTGTGTGTGAGTGAGTCTGAGTGAGTGTTGGTGTCTGTGTGTGTGTCTGTGTGAGTGAGTCTGAGTGTGTGTGTGTGTGTGTGTGTGTGAGTCTGAGTGAGTGTTGGTGTCTGTGTGAGTGAGTCTGAGTGAGTGTGTGTGTGTGTGTGTGTGTGTGTTGAGTGAGTGTTGGTGTCTGTGTGTGTGTGTGTGAGTCTGAGTGAGTGTTGGTGTCTGTGTGTGTGTGAGTGAGTCTGAGTGAGTGTGTGTGTCTGTGTGTGTGAGTGAGTCTGAGTGAGTGTTGGTGTCTGTGTGTGTGTGAGTGAGTCTGAGTGAGTGTTGGTGTCTGTGTGTGTGTGAGTGAGTCTGAGTGAGTGTTGGTGTCTGTGTGTGTCTGAGTGAGTGTGTGTGTCTGTGTGTGTGAGAGAGTCTGAGTGAGTGTGTGTGTCTGTGTGTGTGAGTGAGTCTGAGTGAGTGTTGGTGTCTGTGTGTGTGTGAGTGAGTCTGAGTGAGTGTTGGTGTCTGTGTGTGTGTGAGTGAGTCTGAGTGAGTGTGTGTATGTGAGTGAGTCTGAGTGAGTGTTGGTGTCTGTGTGTGTGTGAGTGAGTCTGAGTGAGTGTGTGTGTCTGTGTGTGTGAGTGAGTCTGAGTGAGTGTGTGTGTCTGTGTGTGTGAGTGAGTCTGAGTGTGTGTGTGTTTGTGAGTGAGTCTGAGTGAGTGTTGGTGTCTCTGTGTGTGTGAGTGAGTCTGAGTGAGTGTGTGTGTGAGTGAGTCTGAGTGAGTGTCTGTGTCTGTGTGTGTATCTGTGTGTGTGTGTGTGTGTGTGTGTGTGTGTGTGTGTGTGTGTGTGTGAGAGTGAGTCTGTGTGAGTGTTGGTGTCTGTGTGTGTGTGAGTGTTGGTGTCTGTGTGTGTGTGAATGAGTCTGAGTGAGTGTCTGTGTCTGTGCGTGTATCTGTGTGTGTGTGTGTGAGTGAGTCTGAGTGAGTGTTGGTGTCTGTGTGTGTGTGAGTGAGTCTGAGTGAGTGTGTGTATGTGAGTGAGTCTGAGTGAGTGTTGGTGTCTGTGTGTGTGTGAGTGAGACTGAGTGAGTGTTGGTGTCTGTGTGTGTGTGAATGAGTCTGAGTGAGTGTGTGTGTGAGTGAGTCTGAGTGAGTGTCTGTGTCTGTGTGTGTATCTGTGTGTGTGTGTGTGTGTGAGTGAGTCTGAGTGAGTGTTGGTGTCTGTGTGTGTGTCTGTGTGTGTGTGTGTGTGTGTGAGTGAGTCTGAGTGAGTGTTTGTGTCTGTGTGTGTGTGTGTGAGTGAGTGTTGGTGTCTGTGTGTGTATCTGTGTGTGTGTGTGTGTGAGTGAGTGTTGGTGTCTGTGTGTGTATCTATGTGTGTGTGTGTGTGTGTGTGTGTGTGTGTGAGTGAGTGTTGGTGTCTGTGTGTGTATCTGTGTGTGTGAGTGAGTCTGAGTGAGTGTTGGTGTCTGTGTGTGTTTGAGTGAGTGAGTGTTGGTGTCTGTGTGTGTCTGTGTGTGTGTGAGTGTGTCTGAGTGAGTGTTGGTGTCTGTGTGTGTATCTGTGTGTGTGTGAGTGAGTCTGAGTGAGTGTTGGTGTCTGTGTGTGTGTGAGTGAGTCTGAGTGAGTTTTGGTGTCTGTGTGTGTGTGAGTGAGTCTGAGTGAGTGTTAGTGTCTGTGTGTGTGTGAGTGAGTCTGAGTGAGTGTTGGTGTCTGTGTGAGTGTGAGTGGTGTCTGAGTGAGTGTGTGTGTCTGTGTGTGTGAGTGAGTCTGAGTGAGTGTTGGTGTCTGTGTGTGTGTGAGTGAGTGAGTGTTGGTGTCTGTGTGTTTGAGTGAGTCTGAGTGAGTGTTGGTGTCTGTGTGTGTGTGAGTGAGTCTGAGTGAGTGTTGGTGTCTGTGTGTGTGTGTGTGTGTGAGTGAGTCTGAGTGAGTGTGTGTGTCTGTGTGTGTGTGAGTGAGTCTGAGTGAGTGTTGGTATCTGTGTGTGTGTGTGTGTCTGAGTGAGTGTTGGTGTCTGTGTGTGTGTGAGTGAGTCTGAGTGAGTGTGTGTGTCTGTGTGTGTGTGAGTGAGTCTGAGTGAGTGTTTGTGTCTGTGTGTGTGTGAGTGAGTCTGAGTGAGTGTCTGTGTCTGTGTGTGTGTGAGTGAGTCTGAGTGAGTGTGTGTGTCTGTGTGTGTGTGAGTGTGTCTGAGTGAGTGTGTGTGTCTGTGTGTGTGTGAGTGAGTCTGAGTGAGTCTGAGTGACTGTTGGTGTCTGTGTGTGTGTGAGTGAGTCTGAGTGAGTGTTTGTGTCTGTGTGTGTGTGAGTGAGACTGAGTGAGTGTTGGTGTCTGTGTGTGTGTGAGTGAGTCTGAGTGAGTGTGTGTGTCTGTGTGTGTGTGAGTGAGTCTGAGTGAGTGTGTGTGTCTGTGTGTGTGTGAGTGAGTCTGAGTGAGTGTTGGTGTCTGTGTGTGTGTCTGTGTGAGTGAGTCTGAGTGAGTGTGTGTGTGTGTGTGTGAGTCTGAGTGAGTGTTGGTGTCTGTGTGAGTGAGTCTGAGTGAGTGTGTGTGTGTTGAGTGAGTGTTGGTGTCTGTGTGTGTGTGTGTGAGTCTGAGTGAGTGTTGGTGTCTGTGTGTGTGTGAGTGAGTCTGAGTGAGTGTGTGTGTCTGTGTGTGTGATTGAGTCTGAGTGAGTGTTGGTGTCTGTGTGTGTGAGTGAGTCTGAGTGAGTGTGTGTGTCTGTGTGTGTGAGTGAGTGTGAGTGAGTGTTGGTGTCTGTGTGTGTGTGAGTGAGTCTGAGTGAGTGTGTGTGTCTGTGTGTGTTAGTGAGTCTGAGTGAGTGTGTGTGTCTGTGTGTGAGTGAGTCTGAGTGAGTGTTGGTGTCTGTGTGTGTGTGAGTGAGTCTGAGTGAGTGTTGGTGTCTGTGTGTGTGTCTGTGTGAGTGAGTCTGAGTGAGTGTTGGTGTCTGTGTGTGTGTGAGTGAGTCTGAGTGAGTGTGTGTGTCTGTGTGTGTTAGTGAGTCTGAGTGAGTGTGTGTGTCTGTGTGTGATTGAGTCTGAGTGAGTGTTGGTGTCTGTGTGTGTGTGAGTGAGTCTGAGTGAGTGTTGGTGTCTGTGTGTGTGTGAGTGAGTCTGAGTGAGTGTTGGTGTCTGTGTGTGTGTGAGTGAGTCTGAGTGAGTGTGTGTGTCTGTGTGTGTGAGTGAGTCTGAGTGAGTGTTGGTGTCTGTGTGTGTGTGAGTGAGTCTGAGTGAGTGTGTGTGTCTGTGTGTGTGAGTGAGTCTGAGTGAGTGTGTGTGTGTGTGAGTGAGTCTGAGTGAGTGTTGGTGTCTGTGTGTGTGTGAGTGAGTCTGAGTGAGTCTGAGTGAGTGTGTGTGTGTGTGTGTGTGAGTGAGTCTGAGTGAGTGTGTGTGTCTGTGTGTGTGTGAGTGAGTCTGAGTGAGTGTGTGTGTGTGTGTGTGTGAGTGAGTCTGAGTGAGTGTTGGTGTCTGTGTGTGTGTGAGTGAGTCTGAGTGAGTGTGTGTGTGTGTGTGTGTGTGTGTGTGAGTGAGTCTGAGTGAGAGTGTGTGTCTGTGTGTGTGTGAGTGAGTCTGAGTGAGTGTTGGTGTGTGTGTGTGTGTGAGTGAGTCTGAGTGAGTTTGTGTGTCTGTGTGTGTGAGTGAGTCTGAGTGAGTGTTGGTGTGTGTGTGTGTGTGTGTGTGTGTGTGAGTGAGTCTGAGTGAGTGTTGGTGTCTGTGTGTGTGTCTGTGTGTCGGAGTGCGTGTGTGTTTTTTTTTCATTCATGGGATGTGGGTGTCGCTGGCTAGGCCAGCATTTATTGCCCATCCCTAATTGCCCTTGAGAAGGTGGTGGTGAGCTGCCTTCTTGAACCGCTGCAGTCCATGTGGGGTAGGTACACCCACAGTGCTGTTAGGAAGGGAGTTCCAGGATTTTGACCCAGCAACAGTGAAGGAACGGCGATATAGTTCCAAGTCAGGATGGTGTGTGACTTGGAGGGGAACTTGCAGGTGGTGGTGTTCCCATGTATTTGCTGCCCTTGTCCTTCTAGTTCGTAGAGGTCGCGGGTTTGGAAAGTGCTGTCTAAGGAGCCTTGGTGCGTTGCTGCAGTGCATCTTGTAGATGGTACACACTGCTGACACTGTGCGTCAGTGGTGGAGGGAGTGAATGTTTGTGGATGGGGTGCCAATCAAGCAGGCTGCTTTGTCCTGGATGGTGTCGCGCTTCTTGAGTGTTGTTGGAGCTGCACCCATCCGGGCAAGTGAAGAGTATTCCATCACACTCCTGACTTGTGCCTTGTAGATTGTGGACAGGCTTTGGGGAGTCAGGAGGTGAGTTACTCGCCACAGGATTCCTAGCCTCTGACCTGCTCTTGTAGCCACGGTATTTATATGGCTACTCCAGTTCAGTTTCTGGTCAATGGTAACCTGTTGGATGTTGATAATGGGGGATTCAGCGATGGTAATGTCATTGAATGTCAAGGGGAGATTGTTAGATTCTCTCTTGTTGGAGATGGTCATTGCCCGGCACTTGTGTGGCGCGAATGTTACTTGCCACTTATCAGCCCAAGCCTGGATATTGTCCAGGTCTTGCTGCATTTCTACACGGACTGCTTCAGTATCTGAGGAGTCATGAATGGTGCTGAACATTGTGCAATCATCAGCGAACATCCCCACTTCTGACCTTATGATTGAAGGAAGGTCATTGATGAAGCAGCTGAAGATGGTTGGGCCTCGGACACTACCCTGAGGAACTCCTGCAGTGATATCCTGGAGCTCAGATGATTGACCTCCAACAACCACAACCATCTTCCTTTGCGCTAGGTATGACTCCAGCCAGTGGAGAGTTTTCCCCCTGATTCCCATTGACCTCAGTTTTGCTCGGGCTCCTTGATGCCATACTTGGTCAAATGCTGCCTAGATGTCAAGGGCTGTCACTCTCACCTCACCTCTTGAGTTCAGGCCTTTTGTCCATATTTGAACCAAGGCTGTAATGAGGTCAGGAGCTGAGTGGCCCTGGCAGAACCCAAACTGAGCATCACTGAGCAGGTTATTGCTAAGCAAGTGCTGCTTGATGGCACTGTTGATGATACCTTCCATCACTTTACTGATGATTGAGAGTAGGCTGATGGGGCGGTAATTGGCCGGGTTGGATTTGTCCTGCTTTTTGTGCACAGGACATACCTGGGCAATTTTCCACATTGCGGGGTAGAGGCCAGTGTTGTAGCTGTACTGGAACAGCTTGGCTAGGGGCGCGGCAAGTTCTGGAGCACAGGTCTTCAGTACTATTGCCGGAATATTGTCAGGCCCCATAGCTTTTGCAGTATCCAGTGCCTTCAGTCGTTTCTTGATATCACGTGGAGTGAATCGAATTGGCTGAAGTCTGGCATCTGTGATGCTGGGGACTTCAGGAGGAGGCCGAGATGGATCATCAACTCGGCACTTCTGGCTGAAGATTGTTGCAAATGCTTCAGCCTTGTCTTTTGCACTGATGTGCTGGGCTCCGCCATCATTGAGGATGGGGATATTTGTGGAGCCTCCTCCTCCAGTTAGTTGTTTAATTGTCCACCACCATTCACGGCTGGATGTGGCAGGACTGCAGAGCTTAGATCTGATCCGTTGGTTATGGGATCGCTTAGCTCTGTCTATCGCATGCTGCTTACGCAGTCTGGCACGCAGATAGTCCTGTGTTGTAGCTTCACCAGGTTGACACCTCATTTTGAGATATGCCTGGTGCTGATCCTGGCATGCCCTCCTGCACTCTTCATTGAACCAGGGTTGGTCTCCTGGCTTGATGGTAATGGTAGAGTGGGGGATATGCCGGGCCATGAGGTTACAGATTGTGGTAGAGTACAATTCTGCTGCTGCTGATGGCCCACAGCGCCTCATGGATGCCCAGTTTTGCATTGCTAGATCTGTTCGAAATCTATCCCATTTGGCACGGTGATAGTGCCACACAACACGATGGACGGTTTCCTCAATGTGAAGGCAGGACTTCGTCTCCACAAGGACTGTGCGGTGGTCACTCCTACCAAGACAGTCATGGACAGAAGCATCTGCAGCAGGCAGATTGGTGAGGACGAGGTCAAGTATGTTTTTCCCTCGTGTTGGTTCCCCCACCACCTGCCGCGGACCCAGTCTAGCAGCTATGTCCTTTCGGACTCGGCCTGCTCGGTCAGTAGTGGTGCTACCGAGCCACTCTTGGTGATGGACATTGAAGTCCCCCACCCAGAGTACATTTTGTGCCCTTGCCACCCTCAGTGCTTCCTCCAAGTGGTGTTCAATATGGAGGATTACTGAGTCATCAGCTGAGGGAGGGCGGGAGGTGGTAATCAGTAGGAGGTTACCTTGCCCATGTTTGACCTGATGCCATGAGACTTCATGGGGTCCGGAGTCAATGTTGAGGACTCCCAGGAAAACTCCCTCCCTACTGTATACCACTGTCCCAGCACCTCTGCTGGGTCTGTCCTGCCGGTGGAACAGGACATACCCAGGAATGGTGATTGCAGTGTCTGGGACATTGTCTGTAAGGTATGATTCCGTGAGTATGACTATGTCAGGCTGTTGCTTGACTAGTCTGTGGGACAGCTCTCCCAACTTTGGCACAAGCCCCCAGATGTTCGTAAGGAGGACTTTGCAGGGTCGACAGGGCTGGGTTTGCCGTTGTCGTTTCCGGTGCCTAGGTCGATGCCGAGTGGTCCGTCCGGTTTCATTCCTCTTTATTGACATTGTAACGGTAAGGTACAACTGAGTGGCTTGCTAGGCCATTTCAGAGGGCCTGTAAGAGTTAACCACATTGCTGTGTCAGTGTGTGTGTGTCGGTGTGTGTGTGTCAGTGTGTGTGTGTGTCAGTCTGTGTGTGTGTTTGTGTCGGTGTGTTTGTGCGTGTCGGAGTGCGCGTGTGTGTGTGTATGTGTGTGTTGGTGTCTGTGTGTGTGTGTGTGTGTATGTGTGTGTCTGTGTGTGTGTGTGTCGGAGTGTGTGTGTCGGTCTGTTTGTGTGTGTCGGTGTGTGTGTGTTTCGGTGTGTTTGTGTGTGTCGGAGTGTGTGTGTGTGTGGTTGTGGATGTGTGTGTGTCGGTGTGCGTGTGTGTGTCTGTGTGTGTGGGAGTGTGTGTGTGCGCGTCGGTGTCTGTGGCTGTGTGTGAGTGTCGGGGTGTGTGTCGGAGTGTGTGTGTGTGTTGGAGTGTATGTGCTGGTGTGTGAGTGCTGGTGTTTTTGTGTGTGTCGGAGTGTGCGTGTGTGTGTCAGAGTGTGTGTCAAAGTGTGCGTGTGTGTGTCGGAGTGTGTGTGTCGTAGTGTTTGTGTGTGTCGGAGTGTGTGTGTCGTAGTGTTTGTGTGTGTCGGAGTGTGTGTGTGTGTGTGTGTTGGTGTGTGTGTGTTGGTGTGTTGGTGTGTGTGTGTTGGTGTGTGTGTGTGTTGGTGTGTTGGTGTGTGTGTGTTGGTGTGTGTGTGTGTGTGTGTGTGTTGGTGTGTCGGTGTGTGTGTGTTGGTGTGTCGGTGTGTGTGTGTGTTGGTGTGCCTGTGTGTGTGTCAGTGCATGTGTGTTGGTGTGTGTGTGTGTGTGTTGGTGTGTCGGTGTGTGTGTGTGTGTCGGTGTGTGTGTGTCGGTGTGTGTGTGTCGGTGTGTGTGTGTGTGCCTGAGTGAATGTCAGTGTGTGTGTGTGTGTGTTAGTGTTTCTGTCGGTGTGTGTTGGAGTGTGTGTGTGTGTGGGGGGGTGTCTGTGTGTGTCGGTGTGTGTGGAAGTGTCGATGTGTGCAGGAGTGTCAGTGTGTGTGTGTCTATGTGTCGGTGTGTGTCGGAGTGTGTGTCTCGGAGTGTGTCTTGGAGTATGTGTGTTGGTGTTTGTGTGTTGGTGTGTGTGTGTCGGTGTGTTTGTGTGTGTTGGAGTGTGTATGTCGGTGTGTGTGTGTCAGTGTGTTTGTGTGTGTCGGAGTGTGCGTGTGTGTGTCAGAGTGTGCGTGCGTGTGTCGGAGTGTGTGTGTCGGAGTGTTTGTGTGTGTCGGTGTGTTTGTGTGTGTTGGTGTGTGTGTGTCAGAGTGTGTGTGTCGGTGCGTGTGTGTCGGACTGTGTGTGTGTGTCTGTATGTGTGTGTCGGTGTGTGCGGAAGTGTCGATGTGTTTAGGAATGTCAGTGTGTGTCGGAATGTGTGTGTGTGTGTTGGAGCGTGTGTGTCGGTGTGTGTGTGCTGGTGTGTGTGTCGGTGTGTTTGTGTGTGTCGGAGTGTGTGTCTTGGTGTTTGTGTGTCGGTGTGTTTGTGTGTGTCAGAGTGCGTGTTAGTGTGTGTCGGAGTGCGTGTGTGTGTGTTGGAGCGTGTGTGTCGGTGTGTGCGTGCCGGTGTGTGTCGGTGTGTTTGTGTGTGTCTGAGTGTGTGTCGGTGTGTTAGTGTGTGTTGGAGTGTGTGTGTGTGTGTGTGTGTCGGGGCATGTGTGTCTGTGTGTGTGTGTGTTTGTGTGTGAGTGTCGGTGTGTGTTAGTGTGTCTGTCAGTGTGTCGGAATGTGTGGGTGTGTGTGTGTGTATGTGTGTGTCGGTGTGTGTGAAAGTGTCGGTGTGTGTCGGTGTGTGTGTGTGTCTGTGTGTGTTTTGGTGTGAGTGTCGGTGTGTGTTTTGGTGTGAGTGTCGGTGTGTGTTAGTGTGTCTGTCAGTGTGTCGGAATGTGTGTGTGTGTGTGTGTGTCGGTGTGTGTGGAAGTGTCGCTGTGTGTCGGAGAGTGTGTGTGCGTGTGTGTGTTTTGGTGTGTGTCGGCGTGTGTCGGACTGTGTGTGTCGGACTGTGTGTGTCGGTGTGTGTGTCAGTGTGTGTGTCAGTGTGTGTGTGTCGGCGTGTGTGTGTCGATGTGTGTGTCGGCGCGTGTGTGTTGGCGCGTGTGTGTGTGTGTCGGTGTGTGTGTCTCTGTATGTCGCTGTGTGTCTGTGTTTGTATGTCGGTGTGTGTGTGTCTGTGTCTGTGTGGCGGTGTGTGTGTCTGTGTGTGTCGCTGTGTGTATGTGTGTGTCTGTGTGTGTCTGTGTCGGGTGTGTGTGTGTGTGTGTGTATGTCTGAGTGTCTGTGTGCGTTCATGTCAGTGTGCATGAATATTGATGTCGGTGCGTGTGTGTGTGTGTGTTTTTGTGGAGGGTCAAATATTCTTTTGGCAAGTTTAGCCTGTTAGCTATTTTCTCAAAAAAGATAAAATAGGACTCGACCTCCTCCTCATTAAATTTTGGCACAAACCGTGAGTGTTTCAGTCCATCAGAGTTTTGCTCTGAATTGGGAATTAGATTTGAGTGGCTCATTGCATTCTCATCTTGTACTTGCAGCCTTTCTAACTCAGTCTTCCTTGCCTCGTCCTCTCCTCGTCTCTAATTGCAGCCTTTCTAACTCAATCTTCCTTGCCTCTTCCTCTCCTCCTCTGTAATTGCAGCCTTTCTAACTCAGTCTTCCTTGCCTCGTCCTCTCCTCGTCTCTAATTGCAGCCTTTCTAACTCAATCTTCCTTGCCTCTTCCTCTCCTCCTCTGTAATTGCAGCCTTTCTAACTCAATCTTCCTTGCCTCGTCCTCTCCTCGTCTCTAATTGCAGCCTTTCTAACTCAGTCTTCCTTGCCTCGTCCTCTCCTCGTCTCTAATTGCAGCCTTTCTAACTCAATCTTCCTTGCCTCTTCCTCTCCTCCTCTGTAATTGCAGCCTTTCTAACTCAATCTTCCTTGCCTCGTCCTCTCCTCGTCTCTAATTGCAGCCTTTCTAACTCAATCTTCCTTGCCTCTTCCTCTCCTCCTCTGTAATTGCAGCCTTTCTAACTCAATCTTCCTTGCCTCTTCCTCTCCTCCTCTGTAATGGCAGCCTTTCTAACTCAATCTTCCTTGCCTCGTCCTCTCCTCGTCTCTAATTGCAGCCTTTCTAACTCAATCTTCCTTGCCTCTTCCTCTCCTCCTCTGTAATTGCAGCCTTTCTAACTCAATCTTCCTTGCCTCGTCCTCTCCTCGTCTCTAATTGCAGCCTTTCTAACTCAATCTTCCTTGCCTCGTCCTCTCCTCGTCTCTAATTGCAGCCTTTCTAACTCAATCTTCCTTGCCTCGTCCTCTCCTCGTCTCTAATTGCAGCCTTTCTAACTCAATCTTCCTTGCCTCTTCCTCTCCTCCTCTCTAATTGCAGCCTTTCTAACTCAATCTTCCTTGCCTCTTCCTCTCCTCCTTTGTAATTGCAGCCTTTCTAAGTCAATCTTCCTTGCCTCTTCCTCTCCTCCTCTGTAATTGCAGCCTTTCTAACTCAGTCTTCCTTGCCTCTTCCTCTCCTCCTCTCTAATTGCAGCCTTTCTAACTCAGTCTTCCTTGCCTCTTCCTCTCCTCCTCTGTAATTGCAGCCTTTCTAACTCAATCTTCCTTGCCTCTTCCTCTCCTCCTCTCTAATTGCAGCCTTTCTAACTCAGTCTTTCTTGCCTCTTCCTCTCCTCCTCTGTAATTGCAGCCTTTCTAACTCAATCTTCTTGCCTCTTCCTCGCCTTCTCTCTAATTGCAGCCTTTCTAACTCAGTCTTTCTTGCCTCTTCCTCTCCTCCTCTGTAATTGCAGCCTTTCTAACTCATTCTTCCTTGCCTCTTCCTCTCCTCCTCTCTAATTGCAGCCTTTCTAACTCAGTCTTTCTTGCCTCTTGCTCTCCTCCTCTGTAATTGCAGCCTTTCTAACTCAATCTTCCTTGCCTCTTCTTCTCCTCCTCTGTAATTGCAGCCTTTCTAGCTCAATCTTCCTTGCCTCTTCCTCTCCTCCTTTGTAATTGCAGCCTTTCTAACTCAGTCTTCCTTGCTTCTTCCTCTCCTCCTCTGTAATTGCAGCCTTTCTAACTCAGTCTTCCTTGCCTCTTCCTCTCCTCCTCTCTAATTGCAGCCTTTCTAACTCAATCTTCATTGCCTCTTCCTCTCCTCCTTTGTAATTGCAGCCTTTCCAACTCAGTCTTGCTTGCCTCTTCCTCTCCTCCTCTGTAATTGCAGCCTTTCTAACTCAATCTTCCTTGCCTCTTCCTCTCCTCCTCTGTAATTGCAGCCTTTCTAACTCATTCTTCCTTGCCTCTTCCTCTCTCCTCTCTAATTGCAGCCTTTCTAACTCAATCTTCCTTGCCTCGTCCTCTCCTCCTCTGTAATTGCAGCCTTTCTAACTCAATCTTCCTTGCCTCTTCCTCTCCTCCTCTGTAATTGCAGCCTTTCT
This sequence comes from Heterodontus francisci, assembly GCF_036365525.1. Lineage (NCBI taxonomy): Eukaryota > Metazoa > Chordata > Chondrichthyes > Heterodontiformes > Heterodontidae > Heterodontus > Heterodontus francisci. The sequence continues at coordinate 210,572,172 of NC_090373.1, read as the reverse complement.
AACTCAGTCTTCCTTGCCTCGTCCTGTCCTCCTCTGTAATTGCAGCCTTTCTAACTCAATCTTCCTTGCCTCTTCCTCTCCTCCTTTGTAATTGTAGCCTTTCTAACTCAATCTTCCTTGCCTCTTCCTCTCCTCCTCTCTAATTGCAGCCTTTCTAATTCAATCTTCCTTGCCTCTTCCTCTCCTCCTCTGTAATTGCAGCCTTTCTAACTCAATCTTCCTTGCCTCGTCCTCTCCTCGTCTCTAATTGCAGCCTTTCTAACTCAATCTTCCTTGCCTCGTCCTCTCCTCGTTTCTAATTGCAGCCTTTCTAACTCAATCTTCCTTGCCTCGTCCTCTCCTCGTCTCTAATTGCAGCCTTTCTAACTCAATCTTCCTTGCCTCTTCCTCTCCTCCTTTGTAATTGCAGCCTTTCTAACTCAATCTTCCTTGCCTCGTCCTCTCCTCCTCTGTAATTGCAGCCTTTCTAACTCAGTCTTCCTTGCCTCTTCCTCTCCTCCTCTCTAATTGCAGCCTTTCTAACTCAGTCTTCCTTGCCCCTTCCTCTCCTCCTCTGAAATTGCAGCCTTTGTAACTCAATCTTCCTTGCCTCTTCCTCTCCTCCTCTCTAATTGCAGCCTTTCTAAGCCAATCTTCCTTGCCTCTTCCTCTCCTCCTCTCTAATTGCAGCCTTTCTAACTCAGTCTTTCTTGCCTCTTCCTCTCCTCCTCTGGAATTGCAGCCTTTCTAACTCAGTCTTTCTTGCCTCTTCCTCTCCTCCTCTGTAATTGCAGCCTTTCTAACTCATTCTTCCTTGCCTCTTCCTCTCCTCTTCTCTAATTGCAGCCTTTCTAACTCAATCTTCCTTGCCTCTTCCTCTCCTCCTCTGTAATTGCAGCCTTTCTAACTCAATCTTCCTTGCCTCTTCCTCTCCTCCTCTGTAATTGCAGCCTTTCTAACTCAGTCTTCCTTGCCTCTTCCTCTCCTCCTTTGTAATTGCAGCCTTTCTAACTCAATCTTCCTTGCCTCTTCCTCTCCTCCTCTGTAATTGCAGCGTTTCTAACTCAATCTTCCTTGCCTCTTCCTCTCCTCCTCTGTAATTGCAGCCTTTCTAACTCAATCTTCCTTGCCTCGTCCTCTCCTCGTCTCTAAATGCAGCCTTTCTAACTCAATCTTCCTTGCCTCTTCCTCTCCTCCTCTGTAATTGCAGCCTTTCAAACTCAATCTTCCTTGCCTCGTCCTCTCCTCGTCTCTAATTGCAGCCTTTCTAACTCAATCTTCCTTGCCTCTTCCTCTCCTCGTCTCTAATTGCAGCCTTTCTAACTCAGTCTTCCTTGCCTCTTCCTCTCCTCCTCTGTAATTGCAGCCTTTCTAACTCAATCTTCCTTGCCTCTTCCTCTCCTCCTCTCTAATTGCAGCCTTTCTAACTCAGTCTTCCTTGCCTCTTCCTCTCCTCCTCTGTAATTGCAGCCTTTCTAACTCAATCTTCCTTGCCTCTTCCTCTCCTCCTCTCTAATTGCAGCCTTTCTAACTCAGTCTTTCTTGCCTCTTCCTCTCCTCCTCTGTAATTGCAGCCTTTCTAACTCAATCTTCTTGCCTCTTCCTCGCCTCCTCTCTAATTGCAGCCTTTCTAACTCAGTCTTTCTTGCCTCTTCCTCTCCTCCTCTGTAATTGCAGCCTTTCTAACTCATTCTTCCTTGCCTCTTCCTCTCTCCTCTCTAATTGCAGCCTTTCTAACTCAATCTTCCTTGCCTCTTCCTCTCCTCCTCTGTAATTGCAGCCTTTCTAACTCAATCTTCCTTGCTTCTTCCTCTCCTCCTCTGTAATTGCAGCCTTTCTAACTCAGTCTTCCTTGCCTCGTCCTGTCCTCCTCTGTAATTGCAGCCTTTCTAACTCAATCTTCCTTGCCTCTTCCTCTCCTCCTTTGTAATTGTAGCCTTTCTAACTCAATCTTCCTTGCCTCTTCCTCTCCTCCTCTCTAATTGCAGCCTTTCTAACTCAATCTTCCTTGCCTCTTCCTCTCCTCCTCTGTAATTGCAGCCTTTCTAACTCAATCTTCCTTGCCTCGTCCTCTCCTCGTCTCTAATTGCAGCCTTTCTAACTCAATCTTCCTTGCCTCTTCCTCTCCTCCTCTGTAATTGCAGCCTTTCTAACTCAATCTTCCTTGCCTCGTCCTCTCCTCGTCTCTAATTGCAGCCTTTCTAACTCAATCTTCCTTGCCTCTTCCTCTCCTCCTCTGTAATTGCAGCCTTTCTAACTCAATCTTCCTTGCCTCGTCCTCTCCTCGTCTCTAATTGCAGCCTTTCTAACTCAATCTTCCTTGCCTCGTCCTCTCCTCGTCTCTAATTGCAGCCTTTCTAACTCAATCTTCCTTGCCTCTTCCTCTCCTCGTCTCTAATTGCAGCCTTTCTAACTCAGTCTTCCTTGCCTCTTCCTCTCCTCCTCTCTAATTGCAGCCTTTCTAACTCAATCTTCCTTGCCTCTTCCTCTCCTCCTTTGTAATTGCAGCCTTTCTAACTCAATCTTCCTTGCCTCGTCCTCTCCTCCTCTGTAATTGCAGCCTTTCTAACTCAGTCTTCCTTGCCTCTTCCTCTCCTCCTCTCTAATTGCAGCCTTTCTAACTCAGTCTTCCTTGCCTCTTCCTCTCCTCCTCTGAAATTGCAGCCTTTGTAACTCAATCTTCCTTGCCTCTTCCTCTCCTCCTCTCTAATTGCAGCCTTTCTAAGCCAATCTTCCTTGCCTCTTCCTCTCCTCCTCTCTAATTGCAGCCTTTCTAACTCAGTCTTCCTTGCCTCTTCCTCTCCTCCTCTGAAATTGCAGCCTTTCTAACTCAATCTTCCTTGCCTCTTCCTCTCCTCCTCTCTAATTGCAGCCTTTCTAAGCCAATCTTCCTTGCCTCTTCCTCTCCTCCTCTCTAATTGCAGCCTTTCTAACTCAGTCTTTCTTGCCTCTTCCTCTCCTCCTCTGTAATTGCAGCCTTTCTAACTCAATCTTCTTGCCTCTTCCTCGCCTCCTCTCTAATTGCAGCCTTCCTAACTCAGTCTTTCTTGCCTCTTCCTTTCCTCCTCTGTAATTGCAGCCTTTCTAACTCATTCTTCCTTGCCTCTTCCTCTCTCCTCTCTAATTGCAGCCTTTCTAACTCAATCTTCCTTGCCTCTTCCTCTCCTCCTCTGTAAGTGCAGCCTTTCTAACTCAGTCTCCCTTGCCTCTTCCTCTCCTCCTCTCTAATTGCAGCCTTTCTAACTCAGTCTTTCTTGCCTCTTCCTCTCCTCCTCTGTAATTGCAGCCTTTCTAACTCAATCTTCTTGCCTCTTCCTCGCCTCCTCTCTAATTGCAGCCTTTCTAACTCAGTCTTTCTTGCCTCTTCCTTTCCTCCTCTGTAATTGCAGCCTTTCTAACTCATTCTTCCTTGCCTCTTCCTCTCTCATCTCTAATTGCAGCCTTTCTAACTGAATCTTCCTTGCCTCGTCCTCTCCTCCTCTGTAATTGCAGCCTTTCTAACTCAGTCTTCCTTGCCTCTTGCTCTCCTCCTCTGTAATTGCAGCCTTTCTAACTCAATCTTCCTTGCCTCTTCTTCTCCTCCTCTGTAATTGCAGCCTTTCTAGCTCAATCTTCCTTGCCTCTTCCTCTCCTCATTTGTAATTGCAGCCTTTCTAACTCAATCTTCCTTGTTTCTTCCTCTCCTCCTCTCTAATTGCAGCCTTTCTAAGCCAATCTTCCTTGCCTCTTCCACTCCTCCTCTCTAATTGCAGCCTTTCTAACTCAATCTTCCTTGCCTCTTCCTCTACTCCTCTGCAATTGCAGCCTTTCTAACTCAATCTTCCTTGCCTCTTCCTCTCCTCCTCTGTAATTGCAGCCTTTCTAACTCAGTCTTCCTTGCCTCGTCCTCTCCTCCTCTGTAATTGCAGCCTTTCTAACTCAATCTTCCTTGCCTCTTCCTCTCCTCCTTTGTAATTGCAGCCTTTCTAACTCAATCTTCCTTGCCTCTTCCTCTCCTCCTCTGTAATTGCAGCCTTTCTAACTCAGTCTTCCTTGCCTCTTCCTCTCCTCCTCTGTAATTGCAGCCTTTCTAACTCAATCTTCCTTGCCTCTTCCTCTCCTCCTCTCTAATTGCAGCCTTTCTAACTCAATCTTCCTTGCCTCTTCCTCTCCTCCTCTGTAATTGCAGCCTTTCTAACTCAATCTTCTTGCCTCTTCCTCGCCTCCGCTCCAATTGCAGCCATTCTAACTCAGTCTTTCTTGCCTCTTCCTCTCCTCCTCTGTAATTGCAGCCTTTCTAACTCATTCTTCCTTGCCTCTTCCTTTCCTCCTCTCTAATTGCAGCCTTTCTAACTCAGTCTTCCTTGCCTCGTCCTCTCCTCCTCTGTAATTGCAGCCTTTCTAACTCAGTCTTCCTTGGCTCTTCCTCTCCTCCTCTCTAATTGCAGCCTTTCTAACTCAGTCTTCCTTGCCTATTCCTCTCCTGCTCTGTAATTGCAGCCTTTCTAACTCAATCTTCCTTGCCTCTTCCTCTCCTCCTCTCTAATTGCAGCCTTTCTAATCAATCTTCCTTGCCTCTTCCTCTCCTCTTTTGTAATTGCAGCCTTTCTAACTCATTCTTCCTTGCCTCTTCCTCTCCTCCTCTGTAATTGCAGCCTTTCTAACTCAATCTTCCTTGCCTCTTCCTCTCCTCCTCTGTAATGGCAGCCTTTCTAGCTCAATCTTCCTTGCCTCTTCCTCTCCTCCTTTGTAATTGCAGCCTTTCTAACAGAATCTTCCTTGCCTCGTCCTCTCCTCCTCTGTAATTGCAGCCTTTCTAACTCAGTCTTCCTTGCCTCTTGCTCTCCTACTCTGTAATTGCAGCCTTTCTAACTCAATCTTCCTTGCCTCTTCCTCTCCTCCTCTGTAATTGCAGCCATTCTAGCTCAATCTTCCTTGCCTCTTCCTCTCCTCCTTTGTAATTGCAGCCTTTCTAACTCAGTCTTCCTTGCCTCTTCCTCTCCTCCTCTGTAATTGCAGCCTTTCTAACTCAATCTTCCTTGCCTCTTCCTCTCCTCCTTTGTAATTGCAGCCTTTCTAACTCAGTCTTCCTTGCCTCATCCTCTCCTCCTCTGTAATTGCAGCCTTTCTAGCTCAATCTTCCTTGCCTCTTCCTCTCCTCCTCTGTAATTTCATCCTTTCTAGCTCAATCTTCCTTGCCTCTTCCTCTCCTCCTCTGTAATTGCAGCCTTTCTAACTCATTCTTCCTTGCCTCTTCCTCTCCTCCTCTGTAATTGCAGCCTTTCTAACTCAATCTTCCTTGCCTCTTCCTCTCCTCCTCTGTAATTGCAGCCTTTCTAGCTCAATCTTCCTTGCCTCTTCCTCTCCTCCTTTGTAATTGCAGCCTTTCTAACTGAATCTTCCTTGCCTCGTCCTCTCCTCCTCTGTAATTGCAGCCTTTCTAACTCAGTCTTCCTTGCCTCTTGCTCTCCTCCTCTGTAATTGCAGCCTTTCTAACTCAATCTTCCTTGCCTCTTCTTCTCCTCCTCTGTAATTGCAGCCTTTCTAGCTCAATCTTCCTTGCCTCTTCCTCTCCTCATTTGTAATTGCAGCCTTTCTAACTCAGTCTTCCTTGCCTCTTGCTCTCCTCCTCTGTAATTGCAGCCTTTCTAACTCAATCTTCCTTGCCTCTTCTTCTCCTCCTCTGTAATTGCAGCCTTTCTAGCTCAATCTTCCTTGCCTCTTCCTCTCCTCCTTTGTAATTGCAGCCTTTCTAACTCAGTCTTCCTTGCTTCTTCCTCTCCTCCTCTGTAATTGCAGCCTTTCTAACTCAGTCTTCCTTGCCTCTTCCTCTCCTCCTCTCTAATTGCAGCCTTTCTAACTCAATCTTCATTGCCTCTTCCTCTCCTCCTTTGTAATTGCAGCCTTTCCAACTCAGTCTTGCTTGCCTCTTCCTCTCCTCCTCTGTAATTGCAGCCTTTCTAACTCAATCTTCCTTGCCTCTTCCTCTCCTCCTCTGTAATTGCAGCCTTTCTAACTCATTCTTCCTTGCCTCTTCCTCTCTCCTCTCTAATTGCAGCCTTTCTAACTCAATCTTCCTTGCCTCGTCCTCTCCTCCTCTGTAATTGCAGCCTTTCTAACTCAATCTTCCTTGCCTCTTCCTCTCCTCCTCTGTAATTGCAGCTTTCTAACTCAGTCTTCCTTGCCTCGTCCTGTCCTCCTCTGTAATTGCAGCCTTTCTAACTCAATCTTCCTTGCCTCTTCCTCTCCTCCTTTGTAATTGTAGCCTTTCTAACTCAATCTTCCTTGCCTCTTCCTCTCCTCCTCTCTAATTGCAGCCTTTCTAATTCAATCTTCCTTGCCTCTTCCTCTCCTCCTCTGTAATTGCAGCCTTTCTAACTCAATCTTCCTTGCCTCGTCCTCTCCTCGTCTCTAATTGCAGCCTTTCTAACTCAATCTTCCTTGCCTCTTCCTCTCCTCCTCTGTAATTGCAGCCTTTCTACCTCAATCTTCCTTGCCTCGTCCTCTCCTCGTCTCTAATTGCAGCCTTTCTAACTCAATCTTCCTTGCCTCTTCCTCTCCTCCTCTGTAATTGCAGCCTTTCTAACTCAATCTTCCTTGCCTCGTCCTCTCCTCGTCTCTAATTGCAGCCTTTCTAACTCAATCTTCCTTGCCTCGTCCTCTCCTCGTTTCTAATTGCAGCCTTTCTAACTCAATCTTCCTTGCCTCTTCCTCTCCTCGTCTCTAACTGCAGCCTTTCTAACTCAGTCTTCCTTTTCCCTTCCTCTCCTCCTCTCTAATTGCAGCCTTTCTAACTCAATCTTCCTTGCCTCTTCCTCTCCTCCTTTGTAATTGCAGCCTTTCTAACTCAATCTTCCTTGCCTCTTCCTCTCCTCCTCTGTAATTGCAGCCTTTCTAACTCAGTCTTCCTTGCCTCTTCCTCTCCTCCTCTCTAATTGCAGCCTTTCTAACTCAGTCTTCCTTGCCTCTTCCTCTCCTCCTCTGAAATTGCAGCCTTTGTAACTCAATCTTCCTTGCCTCTTCCTCTCCTCCTCTCGAATTGCAGCCTTTCGAACTCAGTCTTTCTTGCCTCTTCCTCTCCTCCTCTGGAATTGCAGCCTTTCTAACTCAGTCTTTCTTGCCTCTTCCTCTCCTCCTCTGTAATTGCAGCCTTTCTAACTCATTCTTCCTTGCCTCTTCCTCTCTCCTCTCTAATTGCAGCCTTTCTAACTCAATCTTCCTTGCCTCTTCCTCTCCTCCTCTGTAATTGCAGCCTTTCTAACTCAATCTTCCTTGCCTCTTCCTCTCCTCCTCTGTAATTGCAGCCTTTCTAACTCAATCTTCCTTGCCTCTTCCTCTCCTCCTTTGTAATTGCAGCCTTTCTAACTCAATCTTCATTGCCTCTTCCTCTCCTCCTTTGTAATTGCAGCCTTTCTAACTCAGTCTTCCTTGCCTCTTCCTCTCCTCCTCTGAAATTGCAGCCTTTCTAAGCCAATCTTCCTTGTCTCTTCCTCTCCTCCTCTCGAATTGCAGCCTTTCGAACTCAGTCTTTCTTGCCTCTTCCTCTCCTCCTCTGGAATTGCAGCCTTTCTAACTCAGTCTTTCTTGCCTCTTCCTCTCCTCCTCTGTAATTGCAGCCTTTCTAACTCATTCTTCCTTGCCTCTTCCTCTCTCCTCTCTAATTGAAGCCTTTCTAACTCAATCTTCCTTGCCTCTTCCTCTCCTCCTTTGTAATTGCAGCCTTTCTAACTCAATCTTCCTTGCCTCTTCCTCTCCTCCTCTGTAATTGCAGCCTTTCTAACTCAGTCTTCCTTGCCTCTTCCTCTCCTCCTCTCTAATTGCAGCCTTTCTAACTCAGTCTTCCTTGCCTCTTCCTCTCCTCCTCTGAAATTGCAGCCTTTGTAACTCAATCTTCCTTGCCTCTTCCTCTCCTCCTCTCTAATTGCAGCCTTTCTAACTCAATCTTCCTTGTCTCTTCCTCTCCTCCTCTCGAATTGCAGCTTTTCGAACTCAGTCTTTCTTGCCTCTTCCTCTCCTCCTCTGGAATTGCAGCCTTTCTAACTCAGTCTTTCTTGCCTCTTCCTCTCCTCCTCTGTAATTGCAGCCTTTCTAACTCATTCTTCCTTGCCTCTTCCTCTCTCCTCTCTAATTGCAGCCTTTCTAACTCAATCTTCCTTGCCTCTTCCTCTCCTCCTCTGTAATTGCAGCCTTTCTAACTCAATCTTCCTTGCCTCTTCCTCTCCTCCTCTGTAATTGCAGCCTTTCTAACTCAATCTTCCTTGCCTCTTCCTCTCCTCCTTTGTAATTGCAGCCTTTCTAACTCAATCTTCCTTGCCTCTTCCTCTCCTCCTCTGTAATTGCAGCCTTTCTAACTCAATCTTCCTTGCCTCTTCCTCTCCTCCTCTGTAATTGCAGCCTTTCTAACTCAATCTTCCTTGCCTCGTCCTCTCCTCGTCTCTAATTGCAGCCTCTCTAACTCAATCTTCCTTGCCTCTTCCTCTCCTCCTCTCTAATTGCAGCCTTTCTAACTCAATCTTCCTTGCCTCGTCCTCTCCTCGTCTCTAATTGCAGCCTTTCTAACTCAATCTTCCTTGCCTCTTCCTCTCCTCCTCTGTAATTGCAGCCTTTCAAACTCAATCTTCCTTGCCTCGTCCTCTCCTCGTCTCTAATTGCAGCCTTTCTAACTCAATCTTCCTTGCCTCTTCCTCTCCTCGTCTCTGATTGCAGCCTTTCTAACTCAGTCTTCCTTGCCTCTTCCTCTCCTCCTCTCTAATTGCAGCCTTTCGAACTCAATCTTCCTTGCCTCTTCCTCTCCTCCTTTGTAATTGCAGCCTTTCTAACTCAATCTTCCTTGCCTCTTCCTCTCCTCCACTGTAAGTGCAGCCTTTCTAACTCAGTCTTCCTTGCCTCTTCCTCTCCTCCTCTCTAATGGCAGCCTTTCTAACTCAGTCTTCCTTGCCTCTTCCTCTCCTCCTCTGAAATTGCAGCCTTTCTAACTCAATCTTCCTTGCCTCTTCCTCTCCTCCTCTCTAATTGCAGCCTTTCTAACTCAATCTTCCTTGCCTCTTCCTCTCCTCCTCTGTAATTGCAGCCTTTCTAACTCAGTCTTTCTTGCCTCTTCCTCTCCTCCTCTGTAATTGCAGCCTTTCTAACTCAATCTTCTTGCCTCTTCCTCGCCTCCTCTCTAATTGCAGCCTTTCTAACTCAGTCTTTCTTGCCTCTTCCTTTCCTCCTCTGTAATTGCAGCCTTTCTAGCTCAATCTTCCTTGCCTCTTCCTCTCCTCCTTTGTAATTGCAGCCTTTCTAACTCAGTCTTCCTTGCCTCTTCCTCTCCTCCTCTGTAATTGCAGCCTTTCTAACTCAATCTTCCTTGCCTCTTCCTCTCCTCCTCTGTAATTGCAGCCTTTCTAACTCATTCTTCCTTGCCTCTTCCTCTCCTCCTCTCTAATTGCAGCCTTTCTAACTCAATCTTCATTGCCTCTTCCTCTCCTCCTTTGTAATTGCAGCCTTTCCAACTCAGTCTTGCTTGCCTCTTCCTCTCCTCCTCTGTAATTGCAGCCTTTCTAACTCAATCTTCCTTGCCTCTTCCTCTCCTCCTCTGTAATTGCAGCCTTTCTAACTCATTCTTCCTTGCCTCTTCCTCTCTCCTCTCTAATTGCAGCCTTTCTAACTCAATCTTCCTTGCCTCTTCCTCTCCTCCTCTGTAATTGCAGCCTTTCTAACTCAATCTTCCTTGCCTCTTCCTCTCCTCCTCTGTAATTGCAGCCTTTCTAACTCAGTCTTCCTTGCCTCGTCCTGTCCTCCTCTGTAATTGCAGCCTTTCTAACTCAGTCTTCCTTGCCTCTTCCTCTCCTCCTCTGTAATTGCAGCCTTTCAAACTCAATCTTCCTTGCCTCGTCCTCTCCTCGTCTCTAATTGCAGCCTTTCTAACTCAATCTTCCTTGCCTCTTCCTCTCCTCGTCTCTGATTGCAGCCTTTCTAACTCAGTCTTCCTTGCCTCTTCCTCTCCTCCTCTCTAATTGCAGCCTTTCGAACTCAATCTTCCTTGCCTCTTCCTCTCCTCCTTTGTAATTGCAGCCTTTCTAACTCAATCTTCCTTGCCTCTTCCTCTCCTCCACTGTAAGTGCAGCCTTTCTAACTCAGTCTTCCTTGCCTCTTCCTCTCCTCCTCTCTAATGGCAGCCTTTCTAACTCAGTCTTCCTTGCCTCTTCCTCTCCTCCTCTGAAATTGCAGCCTTTCTAACTCAATCTTCCTTGCCTCTTCCTCTCCTCCTCTCTAATTGCAGCCTTTCTAACTCAATCTTCCTTGCCTCTTCCTCTCCTCCTCTGTAATTGCAGCCTTTCTAACTCAGTCTTTCTTGCCTCTTCCTCTCCTCCTCTGTAATTGCAGCCTTTCTAACTCAATCTTCTTGCCTCTTCCTCGCCTCCTCTCTAATTGCAGCCTTTCTAACTCAGTCTTTCTTGCCTCTTCCTTTCCTCCTCTGTAATTGCAGCCTTTCTAGCTCAATCTTCCTTGCCTCTTCCTCTCCTCCTTTGTAATTGCAGCCTTTCTAACTCAGTCTTCCTTGCCTCTTCCTCTCCTCCTCTGTAATTGCAGCCTTTCTAACTCAATCTTCCTTGCCTCTTCCTCTCCTCCTCTGTAATTGCAGCCTTTCTAACTCATTCTTCCTTGCCTCTTCCTCTCCTCCTCTCTAATTGCAGCCTTTCTAACTCAATCTTCATTGCCTCTTCCTCTCCTCCTTTGTAATTGCAGCCTTTCCAACTCAGTCTTGCTTGCCTCTTCCTCTCCTCCTCTGTAATTGCAGCCTTTCTAACTCAATCTTCCTTGCCTCTTCCTCTCCTCCTCTGTAATTGCAGCCTTTCTAACTCATTCTTCCTTGCCTCTTCCTCTCTCCTCTCTAATTGCAGCCTTTCTAACTCAATCTTCCTTGCCTCTTCCTCTCCTCCTCTGTAATTGCAGCCTTTCTAACTCAATCTTCCTTGCCTCTTCCTCTCCTCCTCTGTAATTGCAGCCTTTCTAACTCAGTCTTCCTTGCCTCGTCCTGTCCTCCTCTGTAATTGCAGCCTTTCTAACTCAATCTTCCTTGCCTCTTCCTCTCCTCCTTTGTAATTGTAGCCTTTCTAACTCAATCTTCCTTGCCTCTTCCTCTCCTCCTCTCTAATTGCAGCCTTTCTAACTCAATCTTCCTTGCCTCTTCCTCTCCTCCTCTGTAATTGCAGCCTTTCTAACTCAATCTTCCTTGCCTCGTCCTCTCCTCGTCTCTAATTGCAGCCTTTCTAACTCAATCTTCCTTGCCTCTTCCTCTCCTCCTCTGTAATTGCAGCCTTTCTAACTCAATCTTCCTTGCCTCGTCCTCTCCTCGTCTCTAATTGCAGCCTTTCTAACTCAATCTTCCTTGCCTCGTCCTCTCCTCGTCTCTAATTGCAGCCTTTCTAACTCAATCTTCCTTGCCTCTTCCTCTCCTCGTCTCTAATGGCAGCCTTTCTAACTCAGTCTTCCTTGCCTCTTCCTCTCCTCCTCTCTAATTGCAGCCTTTCTAACTCCATCTTCCTTATCTCTTCCTCTCCTCCTTTGTAATTGCATCCTTTCTAACTCAATCTTCCTTGCCTCTTCCTCTCCTCCTCTGTAATTGCAGCCTTTCTAACTCAGTCTTCCTTGCCTCTTCCTCTCCTCCTCTCTAAATGCAGCCTTTCTAAGTCAGTCTTCCTTGCCTCTTCCTCTCCTCCTCTGAAATTGCAGCCTTTGTAACTCAATCTTCCTTGCCTCTTCCTCTCCTCCTCTCTATTTGCAGCCTTTCTAAGCCAATCTTCCTTGCCTCTTCCTCTCCTCCTCTCTAATTGCAGCCTTTCTAACTCAGTCTTTCTTGCCTCTTCCTCTCCTCCTCTGGAATTGCAGCCTTTCTAACTCAGTCTTTCTTGCCTCTTCCTCTCCTCCTCTGTAATTGCAGCCTTTCTAACTCATTCTTCCTTGCCTCTTCCTCTCTCCTCTCTAATTGCAGCCTTTCTAACTCAATCTTCCTTGCCTCTTCCTCTCCTCCTCTGTAATTGCAGCCTTTCTAACTCAATCTTCCTTGCCTCGTCCTCTCCTCGTCTCTAATTGCAGCCTTTCTAACTCAATCTTCCTTGCCTCTTCCTCTCCTCCTCTGTAATTGCAGCCTTTCTAACTCAATCTTCCTTGCCTCGTCCTCTCCTCGTCTCTAATTGCAGCCTTTCTAACTCAATCTTCCTTGCCTCGTCTTCTCCTCGTCTCTAATTGCAGCCTTTCTAACTCAATCTTCCTTGCCTCTTCCTCTCCTCGTCTCTAATTGCAGCCTTTCTAACTCAGTCTTCCTTGCCTCTTCCTCTCCTCCTCTCTAATTGCAGCCTTTCTAACTCAATCTTCCTTGCCTCTTCCTCTCCTCCTTTGTAATTGCAGCCTTTCTAACTCAATCTTCCTTGCCTCTTCCTCTCCTCCTCTGTAATTGCAGCCTTTCTAACTCAGTCTTCCTTGCCTCTTCCTCTCCTCCTCTCTAATTGCAGCCTTTCTAACTCAGTCTTCCTTGCCTCTTCCTCTCCTCCTCTGAAATTGCAGCCTTTCTAACTCAATCTTCCTTGCCTCTTCCTCTCCTCCTCTCTAATTGCAGCCTTTCTAAGCCAATCTTCCTTGCCTCTTCCTCTCCTCCTCTCTAATTGCAGCCTTTCTAACTCAGTCTTTCTTGCCTCTTCCTCTCCTCCTCTGTAATTGCAGCCTTTCTAACTCAATCTTCTTGCCTCTTCCTCGCCTCCTCTCTAATTGCAGCCTTTCTAACTCAGTCTTTCTTGCCTCTTCCTTTCCTCCTCTGTAATTGCAGCCTTTCTAACTCATTCTTCCTTGCCTCTTCCTCTCTCCTCTCTAATTGCAGCCTTTCTAACTCAATCTTCCTTGCCTCTTCCTCTACTCCTCTGTAATTGCAGCCTTTCTAACTCAATTTTCCTTGCCTCTTCCTCTCCTCCTCTGTAACTGCAGCCTTTCTAACTCAGTCTTCCTTGCCTCGTCCTCTCATCCTCTGTAATTGCAGCCTTTCTAACTCAATCTTCCTTGCCTCTTCCTCTCCTCCTTTGTAATTGCAGCCTTTCTAACTCAATCTTCCTTGCCTCTTCCTCTCCTCCTCTGTAATTGCAGCCTTTCTAACTCTGTCTTCCTTGCCTCTTCCTCTCCTCCTCTGTAATTGCAGCCTTTCTAACTCAATCTTCCTTGCCTCTTCCTCTCCTCCTCTCTAATTGCAGCCTTTCTAACTCAATCTTCCTTGCCTCTTCCTCTCCTCCTCTGTAATTGCAGCCTTTCTAACTCAATCTTCTTGCCTCTTCCTCGCCTCCGCTCCAATTGCAGCCATTCTAACTCAGTCTTTCTTGCCTCTTCCTCTCCTCCTCTGTAATTGCAGCCTTTCTAACTCATTCTTCCTTGCCTCTTCCTCTCCTCCTCTCTAATTGCAGCCGTTCTAACTCAGTCTTCCTTGCCTCGTCCTCTCCTCCTCTGTAATTGCAGCCTTTCTAACTCAGTCTTCCTTGGCTCTTCCTCTCCTCCTCTCTAATTGCAGCCTTTCTAACTCAGTCTTCCTTGCCTCTTCCTCTCCTCCTCTGGAATTGCAGCCTTTCTAACTCAGTCTTTCTTGCCTCTTCCTCTCCTCCTCTGTAATTGCAGCCTTTCTAACTCATTCTTCCTTGCCTCTTCCTCTCTCCTCTCTAATTGCAGCCTTTCTAACTCAATCTTCCTTGCCTCTTCCTCTCCTCCTTTGTAATTGCAGCCTTTCTAACTCAATCTTCCTTGCCTCTTCCTCTCCTCCTCTGTAATTGCAGCCTTTCTAACTCAATCTTCCTTGCCTCTTCCTCTCCTCCTCTGTAATTGCAGCCTTTCTAACTCAATCTTCCTTGCCTCGTCCTCTCCTCGTCTCTAATTGCAGCCTCTCTAACTCAATCTTCCTTGCCTCTTCCTCTCCTCCTCTGTAATTGCAGCCTTTCTAACTCAATCTTCCTTGCCTCTTCCTCTCCTCGTCTCTAATTGCAGCCTTTCTAACTCAATCTTCCTTGCCTCTTCCTCTCCTCCTCTGTAATTGCAGCCTTTCAAACTCAATCTTCCTTGCCTCGTCCTCTCCTCGTCTCTAATTGCAGCCTTTCTAACTCAATCTTCCTTGCCTCTTCCTCTCCTCGTCTCTAATTGCAGCCTTTCTAACTCAGTCTTCCTTGCCTCTTCCTCTCCTCCTCTCTAATTGCAGCCTTTCTATCTCAATCTTCCTTGCCTCTTCCTCTCCTCCTTTGTAATTGCAGCCTTTCTAACTCAATCTTCCTTGCCTCTTCCTCTCCTCCTCTCTAAGTGCAGCCTTTCTAACTCAGTCTTCCTTGCCTCTTCCTCTCCTCCTCTCTAATTGCAGCCTTTCTAACTCAGTCTTCCTTGCCTCTTCCTCTCCTCCTCTGAAATTGCAGCCTTTCTAACTCAATCTTCCTTGCCTCTTCCTCTCCTCCTCTCTAATTGCAGCCTTTCTAAGCCAATCTTCCTTGCCTCTTCCTCTCCTCCTCTCTAATTGCAGCCTTTCTAACTCAGTCTTTCTTGCCTCTTCCTCTCCTCCTCTGTAATTGCAGCCTTTCTAACTTAATCTTCTTGCCTCTTCCTCGCCTCCTCTCTAATTGCAGCCTTTCTAACTCAGTCTTTCTTGCCTCTTCCTCTCCTCCTCTGTAATTGCAGCCTTTCTAGCTCAATCTTCCTTGCCTCTTCCTCTCCGCCTCTGTAATTGCAGCCTTTCTAGCTCAATCTTCCTTGCCTCCTCCTCTCCCCCTCTGTAATTGCAGCCTTTCTAACTCATTCTTCCTTGCCTCTTCCTCTCCTCCTCTGTAATTGCAGCCTTTCTAACTCAATCTTCCTTGCCTCTTCCTCTCCTCCTCTGTAATTGCAGCCTTTCTACCTCAATCTTCCTTGCCTCGTCCTCTCCTCGTCTCTAATTGCAGCCTTTCTAACTCAGTCTTCCTTGCCTCTTCCTCTCCTCCTCTGTAATTGCAGCCTTTCTAACTCAATCTTCCTTGCCTCGTCCTCTCCTCGTCTCTAATTGCAGCCTTTCTAACTCAATCTTCCTTGCCTCGTCCTCTCCTCGTTTCTAATTGCAGCCTTTCTAACTCAATCTTCCTTGCCTCTTCCTCTCCTCGTCTCTAATTGCAGCCTTTCTAACTCAGTCTTCCTTTTCCCTTCCTCTCCTCCTCTCTAATTGAAGCCTTTCTAACTCAATCTTCCTTGCCTCTTCCTCTCCTCCTTTGTAATTGCAGCCTTTCTAACTCAATCTTCCTTGCCTCTTCCTCTCCTCCTCTGTAATTGCAGCCTTTCTAACTCAGTCTTCCTTGCCTCTTCCTCTCCTCCTCTCTAATTGCAGCCTTTCTAACTCAGTCTTCCTTGCCTCTTCCTCTCCTCCTCTGAAATTGCAGCCTTTGTAACTCAATCTTCCTTGCCTCTTCCTCTCCTCCTCTCTAATTGCAGCCTTTCTAACTCAATCTTCCTTGTCTCTTCCTCTCCTCCTCTCGAATTGCAGCCTTTCGAACTCAGTCTTTCTTGCCTCTTCCTCTCCTCCTCTGGAATTGCAGCCTTTCTAACTCAGTCTTTCTTGCCTCTTCCTCTCCTCCTCTGTAATTGCAGCCTTTCTAACTCATTCTTCCTTGCCTCTTCCTCTCTCCTCTCTAATTGCAGCCTTTCTAACTCAATCTTCCTTGCCTCTTCCTCTCCTCCTCTGTAATTGCAGCCTTTCTAACTCAATCTTCCTTGCCTCTTCCTCTCCTCCTCTGTAATTGCAGCCTTTCTAACTCAATCTTCCTTGCCTCTTCCTCTCCTCCTTTGTAATTGCAGCCTTTCTAACTCAATCTTCCTTGCCTCTTCCTCTCCTCCTCTGTAATTGCAGCCTTTCTAACTCAATCTTCCTTGCCTCTTCCTCTCCTCCTCTGTAATTGCAGCCTTTCTAACTCAATCTTCCTTGCCTCGTCCTCTCCTCGTCTCTAATTGCAGCCTCTCTAACTCAATCTTCCTTGCCTCTTCCTCTCCTCCTCTGTAATTGCAGCCTTTCTAACTCAATCTTCCTTGCCTCGTCCTCTCCTCGTCTCTAATTGCAGCCTTTCTAATTCAATCTTCCTTGCCTCTTCCTCTCCTCCTCTGTAATTGCAGCCTTTCAAACTCAATCTTCCTTGCCTCGTCCTCTCCTCGTCTCTAATTGCAGCCTTTCTAACTCAATCTTCCTTGCCTCTTCCTCTCCTCGTCTCTGATTGCAGCCTTTCTAACTCAGTCTTCCTTGCCTCTTCCTCTCCTCCTCTCTAATTGCAGCCTTTCGAACTCAATCTTCCTTGCCTCTTCCTCTCCTCCTTTGTAATTGCAGCCTTTCTAACTCAATCTTCCTTGCCTCTTCCTCTCCTCCACTGTAAGTGCAGCCTTTCTAACTCAGTCTTCCTTGCCTCTTCCTCTCCTCCTCTCTAATGGCAGCCTTTCTAACTCAGTCTTCCTTGCCTCTTCCTCTCCTCCTCTGAAATTGCAGCCTTTCTAACTCAATCTTCCTTGCCTCTTCCTCTCCTCCTCTCTAATTGCAGCCTTTCTAACTCAATCTTCCTTGCCTCTTCCTCTCCTCCTCTGTAATTGCAGCCTTTCTAACTCAGTCTTTCTTGCCTCTTCCTCTCCTCCTCTGTAATTGCAGCCTTTCTAACTCAATCTTCTTGCCTCTTCCTCACCTCCTCTCTAATTGCAGCCTTTCTAACTCAGTCTTTCTTGCCTCTTCCTTTCCTCCTCTGTAATTGCAGCCTTTCTAGCTCAATCTTCCTTGCCTCTTCCTCTCCTCCTTTGTAATTGCAGCCTTTCTAACTCAGTCTTCCTTGCCTCTTCCTCTCCTCCTCTGTAATTGCAGCCTTTCTAACTCAATCTTCCTTGCCTCTTCCTCTCCTCCTCTGTAATTGCAGCCTTTCTAACTCATTCTTCCTTGCCTCTTCCTCTCCTCCTCTCTAATTGCAGCCTTTCTAACTCAATCTTCATTGCCTCTTCCTCTCCTCCTTTGTAATTGCAGCCTTTCCAACTCAGTCTTGCTTGCCTCTTCCTCTCCTCCTCTGTAATTGCAGCCTTTCTAACTCAATCTTCCTTGCCTCTTCCTCTCCTCCTCTGTAATTGCAGCCTTTCTAACTCATTCTTCCTTGCCTCTTCCTCTCTCCTCTCTAATTGCAGCCTTTCTAACTCAATCTTCCTTGCCTCTTCCTCTCCTCCTCTGTAATTGCAGCCTTTCTAACTCAATCTTCCTTGCCTCTTCCTCTCCTCCTCTGTAATTGCAGCCTTTCTAACTCAGTCTTCCTTGCCTCGTCCTGTCCTCCTCTGTAATTGCAGCCTTTCTAACTCAATCTTCCTTGCCTCTTCCTCACCTCCTTTGTAATTGTAGCCTTTCTAACTCAATCTTCCTTGCCTCTTCCTCTCCTCCTCTCTAATTGCAGCCTTTCTAACTCAATCTTCCTTGCCTCTTCCTCTCCTCCTCTGTAATTGCAGCCTTTCTAACTCAATCTTCCTTGCCTCGTCCTCTCCTCGTCTCTAATTGCAGCCTTTCTAACTCAATCTTCCTTGCCTCTTCCTCTCCTCCTCTGTAATTGCAGCCTTTCTAACTCAATCTTCCTTGCCTCGTCCTCTCCTCGTCTCTAATTGCAGCCTTTCTAACTCAATCTTCCTTGCCTCGTCCTCTCCTCGTCTCTAATTGCAGCCTTTCTAACTCAATCTTCCTTGCCTCTTCCTCTCCTCGTCTCTAATGGCAGCCTTTCTAACTCAGTCTTCCTTGCCTCTTCCTCTCCTCCTCTCTAATTGAGCCTTTCTAACTCCATCTTCCTTATCTCTTCCTCTCCTCCTTTGTAATTGCATCCTTTCTAACTCAATCTTCCTTGCCTCTTCCTCTCCTCCTCTGTAATTGCAGCCTTTCTAACTCAGTCTTCCTTGCCTCTTCCTCTCCTGCTCTCTAAATGCAGCCTTTCTAAGACAGTCTTCCTTGCCTCTTCCTCTCCTCCTCTGAAATTGCATCCTTTGTAACTCAATCTTCCTTGCCTCTTCCTCTCCTCCTCTCTATTTGCAGCCTTTCTAAGCCAATCTTCCTTGCCTCTTCCTCTCCTCCTCTCTAATTGCAGCCTTTCTAACTCAGTCTTTCTTGCCTCTTCCTCTCCTCCTCTGGAATTGCAGCCTTTCTAACTCAGTCTTTCTTGCCTCTTCCTCTCCTCCTCTGTAATTGCAGCCTTTCTAACTCATTCTTCCTTGCCTCTTCCTCTCCTCCTCTCTAATTGCAGCCTTTCTAACTCAATCTTCCTTGCCTCTTCCTCTCCTCCTCTGTAATTGCAGCCTTTCTAACTCAATCTTCCTTGCCTCGTCCTCTCCTCGTCTCTAATTGCAGCCTTTCTAACTCAATCTTCCTTGCCTCTTCCTCTCCTCCTCTGTAATTGCAGCCTTTCTAACTCAATCTTCCTTGCCTCGTCCTCTCCTCGTCTCTAATTGCAGCCTTTCTAACTCAATCTTCCTTGCCTCGTCCTCTCCTCGTCTCTAATTGCAGCCTTTCTAACTCAATCTTCCTTGCCTCTTCCTCTCCTCGTCTCTAATTGCAGCCTTTCTAACTCAATCTTCCTTGTCTCTTCCTCTCCTCCTCTCGAATTGCAGCCTTTCGAACTCAGTCTTTCTTGCCTCTTCCTCTCCTCCTCTGGAATTGCAGCCTTTCTAACTCAGTCTTTCTTGCCTCTTCCTCTCCTCCTCTGTAATTGCAGCCTTTCTAACTCATTCTTCCTTGCCTCTTCCTCTCTCCTCTCTAATTGCAGCCTTTCTAACTCAATCTTCCTTGCCTCTTCCTCTCCTCCTCTGTAATTGCAGCCTTTCTAACTCAATCTTCCTTGCCTCTTCCTCTCCTCCTCTGTAATTGCAGCCTTTCTAACTCAATCTTCCTTGCCTCTTCCTCTCCTCCTTTGTAATTGCAGCCTTTCTAACTCAATCTTCCTTGCCTCTTCCTCTCCTCCTCTCTAAATGCAGCCTTTCTAAGTCAGTCTTCCTTGCCTCTTCCTCTCCTCCTCTGAAATTGCAGCCTTTGTAACTCAATCTTCCTTGCCTCTTCCTCTCCTCCTCTCTATTTGCAGCCTTTCTAAGCCAATCTTCCTTGCCTCTTCCTCTCCTCCTCTCTAATTGCAGCCTTTCTAACTCAGTCTTTCTTGCCTCTTCCTCTCCTCCTCTGGAATTGCAGCCTTTCTAACTCAGTCTTTCTTGCCTCTTCCTCTCCTCCTCTGTAATTGCAGCCTTTCTAACTCATTCTTCCTTGCCTCTTCCTCTCTCCTCTCTAATTGCAGCCTTTCTAACTCAATCTTCCTTGCCTCTTCCTCTCCTCCTCTGTAATTGCAGCCTTTCTAACTCAATCTTCCTTGCCTCGTCCTCTCCTCGTCTCTAATTGCAGCCTTTCTAACTCAATCTTCCTTGCCTCTTCCTCTCCTCCTCTGTAATTGCAGCCTTTCTAACTCAATCTTCCTTGCCTCGTCCTCTCCTCGTCTCTAATTGCAGCCTTTCTAACTCAATCTTCCTTGCCTCGTCCTCTCCTCGTCTCTAATTGCAGCCTTTCTAACTCAATCTTCCTTGCCTCTTCCTCTCCTCGTCTCTAATTGCAGCCTTTCTAACTCAATCTTCCTTGTCTCTTCCTCTCCTCCTCTCGAATTGCAGCCTTTCGAACTCAGTCTTTCTTGCCTCTTCCTCTCCTCCTCTGGAATTGCAGCCTTTCTAACTCAGTCTTTCTTGCCTCTTCCTCTCCTCCTCTGTAATTGCAGCCTTTCTAACTCATTCTTCCTTGCCTCTTCCTCTCTCCTCTCTAATTGCAGCCTTTCTAACTCAATCTTCCTTGCCTCTTCCTCGCCTCCTCTGTAATTGCAGCCTTTCTAACTCAATCTTCCTTGCCTCTTCCTCTCCTCCTCTGTAATTGCAGCCTTTCTAACTCAATCTTCCTTGCCTCTTCCTCTCCTCCTTTGTAATTGCAGCCTTTCTAACTCAATCTTCCTTGCCTCTTCCTCTCCTCCTCTGTAATTGCAGCCTTTCTAACTCAATCTTCCTTGCCTCTTCCTCTCCTCCTCTGTAATTGCAGCCTTTCTAACTCAATCTTCCTTGCCTCGTCCTCTCCTCGTCTCTAATTGCAGCCTCTCTAACTCAATCTTCCTTGCCTCTTCCTCTCCTCCTCTGTAATTGCAGCCTTTCTAACTCAATCTTCCTTGCCTCGTCCTCTCCTCGTCTCTAATTGCAGCCTTTCTAATTCAATCTTCCTTGCCTCTTCCTCTCCTCCTCTGTAATTGCAGCCTTTCAAACTCAATCTTCCTTGCCTCGTCCTCTCCTCGTCTCTAATTGCAGCCTTTCTAACTCAATCTTCCTTGCCTCTTCCTCTCCTCGTCTCTGATTGCAGCCTTTCTAACTCAGTCTTCCTTGCCTCTTCCTCTCCTCCTCTCTAATTGCAGCCTTTCGAACTCAATCTTCCTTGCCTCTTCCTCTCCTCCTTTGTAATTGCAGCCTTTCTAACTCAATCTTCCTTGCCTCTTCCTCTCCTCCACTGTAAGTGCAGCCTTTCTAACTCAGTCTTCCTTGCCTCTTCCTCTCCTCCTCTCTAATGGCAGCCTTTCTAACTCAGTCTTCCTTGCCTCTTCCTCTCCTCCTCTGAAATTGCAGCCTTTCTAACTCAATCTTCCTTGCCTCTTCCTCTCCTCCTCTCTAATTGCAGCCTTTCTAACTCAATCTTCCTTGCCTCTTCCTCTCCTCCTCTGTAATTGCAGCCTTTCTAACTCAGTCTTTCTTGCCTCTTCCTCTCCTCCTCTGTAATTGCAGCCTTTCTAACTCAATCTTCTTGCCTCTTCCTCGCCTCCTCTCTAATTGCAGCCTTTCTAACTCAGTCTTTCTTGCCTCTTCCTTTCCTCCTCTGTAATTGCAGCCTTTCTAGCTCAATCTTCCTTGCCTCTTCCTCTCCTCCTTTGTAATTGCAGCCTTTCTAACTCAGTCTTCCTTGCCTCTTCCTCTCCTCCTCTGTAATTGCAGCCTTTCTAACTCAATCTTCCTTGCCTCTTCCTCTCCTCCTCTGTAATTGCAGCCTTTCTAACTCATTCTTCCTTGCCTCTTCCTCTCCTCCTCTCTAATTGCAGCCTTTCTAACTCAATCTTCATTGCCTCTTCCTCTCCTCCTTTGTAATTGCAGCCTTTCCAACTCAGTCTTGCTTGCCTCTTCCTCTCCTCCTCTGTAATTGCAGCCTTTCTAACTCAATCTTCCTTGCCTCTTCCTCTCCTCCTCTGTAATTGCAGCCTTTCTAACTCATTCTTCCTTGCCTCTTCCTCTCTCCTCTCTAATTGCAGCCTTTCTAACTCAATCTTCCTTGCCTCTTCCTCTCCTCCTCTGTAATTGCAGCCTTTCTAACTCAATCTTCCTTGCCTCTTCCTCTCCTCCTCTGTAATTGCAGCCTTTCTAACTCAGTCTTCCTTGCCTCGTCCTGTCCTCCTCTGTAATTGCAGCCTTTCTAACTCAATCTTCCTTGCCTCTTCCTCTCCTCCTTTGTAATTGTAGCCTTTCTAACTCAATCTTCCTTGCCTCTTCCTCTCCTCCTCTCTAATTGCAGCCTTTCTAACTCAATCTTCCTTGCCTCTTCCTCTCCTCCTCTGTAATTGCAGCCTTTCTAACTCAATCTTCCTTGCCTCGTCCTCTCCTCGTCTCTAATTGCAGCCTTTCTAACTCAATCTTCCTTGCCTCTTCCTCTCCTCCTCTGTAATTGCAGCCTTTCTAACTCAATCTTCCTTGCCTCGTCCTCTCCTCGTCTCTAATTGCAGCCTTTCTAACTCAATCTTCCTTGCCTCGTCCTCTCCTCGTCTCTAATTGCAGCCTTTCTAACTCAATCTTCCTTGCCTCTTCCTCTCCTCGTCTCTAATGGCAGCCTTTCTAACTCAGTCTTCCTTGCCTCTTCCTCTCCTCCTCTCTAATTGCAGCCTTTCTAACTCCATCTTCCTTATCTCTTCCTCTCCTCCTTTGTAATTGCATCCTTTCTAACTCAATCTTCCTTGCCTCTTCCTCTCCTCCTCTGTAATTGCAGCCTTTCTAACTCAGTCTTCCTTGCCTCTTCCTCTCCTCCTCTCTAAATGCAGCCTTTCTAAGTCAGTCTTCCTTGCCTCTTCCTCTCCTCCTCTGAAATTGCAGCCTTTGTAACTCAATCTTCCTTGCCTCTTCCTCTCCTCCTCTCTATTTGCAGCCTTTCTAAGCCAATCTTCCTTGCCTCTTCCTCTCCTCCTCTCTAATTGCAGCCTTTCTAACTCAGTCTTTCTTGCCTCTTCCTCTCCTCCTCTGGAATTGCAGCCTTTCTAACTCAGTCTTTCTTGCCTCTTCCTCTCCTCCTCTGTAATTGCAGCCTTTCTAACTCATTCTTCCTTGCCTCTTCCTCTCTCCTCTCTAATTGCAGCCTTTCTAACTCAATCTTCCTTGCCTCTTCCTCTCCTCCTCTGTAATTGCAGCCTTTCTAACTCAATCTTCCTTGCCTCGTCCTCTCCTCGTCTCTAATTGCAGCCTTTCTAACTCAATCTTCCTTGCCTCTTCCTCTCCTCCTCTGTAATTGCAGCCTTTCTAACTCAATCTTCCTTGCCTCGTCCTCTCCTCGTCTCTAATTGCAGCCTTTCTAACTCAATCTTCCTTGCCTCGTCCTCTCCTCGTCTCTAATTGCAGCCTTTCTAACTCAATCTTCCTTGCCTCTTCCTCTCCTCGTCTCTAATTGCAGCCTTTCTAACTCAGTCTTCCTTGCCTCTTCCTCTCCTCCTCTCTAATTGCAGCCTTTCTAACTCAATCTTCCTTGCCTCTTCCTCTCCTCCTTTGTAATTGCAGCCTTTCTAACTCAATCTTCCTTGCCTCTTCCTCTCCTCCTCTGTAATTGCAGCCTTTCTAACTCAGTCTTCCTTGCCTCTTCCTCTCCTCCTCTCTAATTGCAGCCTTTCTAACTCAGTCTTCCTTGCCTCTTCCTCTCCTCCTCTGAAATTGCAGCCTTTCTAACTCAATCTTCCTTGCCTCTTCCTCTCCTCCTCTCTAATTGCAGCCTTTCTAAGCCAATCTTCCTTGCCTCTTCCTCTCCTCCTCTCTAATTTCAGCCTTTCTAACTCAGTCTTTCTTGCCTCTTCCTCTCCTCCTCTGTAATTGCAGCCTTTCTAACTCAATCTTCTTGCCTCTTCCTCGCCTCCTCTCTAATTGCAGCCTTTCTAACTCAGTCTTTCTTGCCTCTTCCTTTCCTCCTCTGTAATTGCAGCCTTTCTAACTCATTCTTCCTTGCCTCTTCCTCTCTCCTCTCTAATTGCAGCCTTTCTAACTCAATCTTCCTTGCCTCTTCCTCTACTCCTCTGTAATTGCAGCCTTTCTAACTCAATTTTCCTTGCCTCTTCCTCTCCTCCTCTGTAACTGCAGCCTTTCTAACTCAGTCTTCCTTGCCTCGTCCTCTCATCCTCTGTAATTGCAGCCTTTCTAACTCAATCTTCCTTGCCTCTTCCTCTCCTCCTTTGTAATTGCAGCCTTTCTAACTCAATCTTCCTTGCCTCTTCCTCTCCTCCTCTGTAATTGCAGCCTTTCTAACTCTGTCTTCCTTGCCTCTTCCTCTCCTCCTCTGTAATTGCAGCCTTTCTAACTCAATCTTCCTTGCCTCTTCCTCTCCTCCTCTCTAATTGCAGCCTTTGTAACTCAATCTTCCTTGCCTCTACCTCTCCTCCTCTGTAATTGCAGCCTTTCTAACTCAATCTTCTTGCCTCTTCCTCGCCTCCGCTCCAATTGCAGCCATTCTAACTCAGTCTTTCTTGCCTCTTCCTCTCCTCCTCTGTAATTGCAGCCTTTCTAACTCATTCTTCCTTGCCTCTTCCTCTCCTCCTCTCTAATTGCAGCCGTTCTAACTCAGTCTTCCTTGCCTCGTCCTCTCCTCCTCTGTAATTGCAGCCTTTCTAACTCAGTCTTCCTTGGCTCTTCCTCTCCTCCTCTCTAATTGCAGCCTTTCTAACTCAGTCTTCCTTGCCTCTTCCTCTCCTCCTCTGGAATTGCAGCCTTTCTAACTCAGTCTTTCTTGCCTCTTCCTCTCCTCCTCTGTAATTGCAGCCTTTCTAACTCATTCTTCCTTGCCTCTTCCTCTCTCCTCTCTAATTGCAGCCTTTCTAACTCAATCTTCCTTGCCTCTTCCTCTCCTCCTTTGTAATTGCAGCCTTTCTAACTCAATCTTCCTTGCCTCTTCCTCTCCTCCTCTGTAATTGCAGCCTTTCTAACTCAATCTTCCTTGCCTCTTCCTCTCCTCCTCTGTAATTGCAGCCTTTCTAACTCAATCTTCCTTGCCTCGTCCTCTCCTCGTCTCTAATTGCAGCCTCTCTAACTCAATCTTCCTTGCCTCTTCCTCTCCTCCTCTGTAATTGCAGCCTTTCTAACTCAATCTTCCTTGCCTCTTCCTCTCCTCCTCTCTAAGTGCAGCCTTTCTAACTCAATCTTCCTTGCCTCTTCCTCTCCTCCTCTGTATTTGCAGCCTTTCAAACTCAGTCTTCCTTGCCTCTTCCTCTCCTCCTCTGAAATTGCAGCCTTTCTAACTCAATCTTCCTTGCCTCTTCCTCTCCTCCTCTCTAATTGCAGCCTTTCTAAGCCAATCTTCCTTGCCTCTTCCTCTCCTCCTCTCTAATTGCAGCCTTTCTAACTCAGTCTTTCTTGCCTCTTCCTCTCCTCCTCTGTAATTGCAGCCTTTCTAACTCAATCTTCTTGCCTCTTCCTCGCCTCCTCTCTAATTGCAGCCTTTCTAACTCAGTCTTTCTTGCCTCTTCCTTTCCTCCTCTGTAATTGCAGCCTTTCTAACTCATTCTTCCTTGCCTCTTCCTCTCTCCTCTCTAATTGCAGCCTTTCTAACTCAATCTTCCTTGCCTCTTCCTCTACTCCTCTGTAATTGCAGCCTTTCTAACTCAATCTTCCTTGCCTCTTCCTCTCCTCCTCTGTAACTGCAGCCTTTCTAACTCAGTCTTCCTTGCCTCGTCCTCTCCTCCTCTGTAATTGCATCCTTTCTAACTCAATCTTCCTTGCCTCTTCCTCTCCTCCTTTGTAATTGCAGCCTTTCTAACTCAATCTTCCTTGCCTCTTCCTCTCCTCCTCTGTAATTGCTGCCTTTCTAACTCAGTCTTCCTTGCCTCTTCCTCTCCTCCTCTGTAATTGCAGCCTTTCTAACTCAATCTTCCTTGCCTCTTCCTCTCCTCCTCTCTAATTGCAGCCTTTCTAACTCAATCTTCCTTGCCTCTTCCTCTCCTCCTCTGTAATTGCAGCCTTTCTAACTCAATCTTCTTGCCTCTTCCTCGCCTCCGCTCCAATTGCAGCCATTCTAACTCAGTCTTTCTTGCCTCTTCCTCTCCTCCTCTGTAATTGCAGCCTTTCTAACTCATTCTTCCTTACCTCTTCCTCTCCTCCTCTCTAATTGCAGCCTTTCTAACTCAGTCTTCCTTGCCTCGTCCTCTCCTCCTCTGTAATTGCAGCCTTTCTAACTCAGTCTTCCTTGGCTCTTCCTCTCCTCCTCTCTAATTGCAGCCTTTCTAACTCAGTCTTCCTTGCCTCTTCCTCTCCTCCTCTGTAATTGCAGCCTTTCTAACTCAATCTTCCTTGCCTCTTCCTCTCCTCCTCTGTAATTGCAGCCTTTCTAACTCAATCTTCCTTGCCTCTACCTCTCCTCCTCTGTAATTGCAGCCTTTCTAACTCAATCTTCCTTGCCTCTTCCTCTCCTCCTCTCTAATTGCATCCTTTCTAATCAGTCTTCCTTGCCTCTTCCTCTCCTCTTTTGTAATTGCAGCCTTTCTAACTCAGTCTTCCTTGCCTCTTCCTCTCCTCCTCTGTAATTGCAGCCTTTCTAACTCAGTCTTCCTTGCCTCTTCCTCTCCTCTCTAATTGCAGCCTTTCTCACTCAGTCTTCCTTGCCTCTTCCTCTCCTCCTCTGTAATTGCAGACTTTCTAACTCAATCTTCCTTGCCTCTTCCTCTCCTCCTCTGTAATTGCAGCCTTTCTAACTCCATCTTCCTTGCCTCTTCCTCTCCTCCTTTGTAATTGCAGCCTTTCTAACTCAGTCTTCCTTGCCTCATCCTCTCCTCCTCTGTAATTGCAGCCTTTCTAGCTCAATCTTCCTTGCCTCTTCCTCTCCTCCTCTGTAATTGCAGCCTTTCTAGCTCAATCTTCCTTGCCTCTTCCTCTCCCCCTCTGTAATTGCAGCCTTTCTAACTCATTCTTCCTTGCCTCTTCCACTCCTCCTCTGTAATTGCAGCCTTTCTAACTCAATCTTCCTTGCCTCTTCCTCTCCTCCTCTGTAATTGCAGCCTTTCTAGCTCAATCTTCCTTGCCTCTTCCTCTCCTCCTTTGGAATTGCAGCCTTTCTAACTGAATCTTCCTTGCCTCTTCCTCTCCTCCTCTGTAATTGCAGCCTTTCTAACTCAGTCTTCCTTGCCTCTTGCTCTCCTCCTCTGTAATTGCAGCCTTCCTAACTCAATCTTCCTTGCCTCTTCCTCTCCTCCTCTGTAATTGCAGCCTTTCTAGCTCAATCTTCCTTGCCTCTTCCTCTCCTCCTTTGTAATTGCAGCCTTTCTAACTCAGTCTTCCTTGCCTCTTCCTCTCCTCCTCTGTAATTGCAGCCTTTCTAACTCAATCTTCCTTGCCTCTTCCTCTCCTCCTTTGTAATTGCAGCCTTTCTAACTCAGTCTTCCTTGCCTCATCCTCTCCTCCTCTGTAATTGCAGCCTTTCTAGCTCAATCTTCCTTGCCTCTTCCTCTCCGCCTCTGTAATTGCAGCCTTTCTAGCTCAATCTTCCTTGCCTCTTCCTCTCCCCCTCTGTAATTGCAGCCTTTCTAACTCATTCTTCCTTGCCTCTTCCTCTCCTCCTCTGTAATTGCAGCCTTTCTAACTCAATCTTCCTTGCCTCTTCCTCTCCTCCTCTGTAATTGCAGCCTTTCTAGCTCAATCTTCCTTGCCTCTTCCTCTCCTCCTTTGTAATTGCAGCCTTTCTAACTGAATCTTCCTTGCCTCTTCCTCTCCTCCTTTGTAATTGCAGCCTTTCTAACACAGTCTTCCTTGCCTCTTCCTCTCCTCCTCTGTAATTGCAGCCTTTCTAACTCAGTCTTCCTTGCCTCTTCCTCTCCTCCTCTCTAATTGCAGCCTTTGTAACTCAATCTTCATTGCCTCTTCCTCTCCTCCTTTGTAATTGCAGCCTTTCCAACTCAGTCTTGCTTGCCTCTTCCTCTCCTCCTCTGTAATTGCAGCCTTTCTAACTCAATCTTCCTTGCCTCTTCCTCTCCTCCTCTGTAATTGCAGCCTTTCTAACTCAATCCTCCTTGCCTCTTCCTCTCCTCCTCTGTAATTGCAGCCTTTCTAACTCAATCTTGCTTGACTCTTCCTCTCCTCCTTTGTAATTGCAGCCTTTCTAACTCAGTCTTCCTTGCCTCATCCTCTCCTCCTCTGCAATTGCAGCCTTTCTAGCTCAATCTTCCTTGCCTCTTCCTCTCCTCCTCTGTAATTGCAGCCTTTCTAGCTCAATCTTCCTTGCCTCTTCCTCTCCTCCTCTGTAATTGCAGCCTTTCCAACTCAATCTTCCTTGCCTCTTCCTCTCCTCCTCTGTAATTGCAGCCTTTCTAACTCAATCTTCCTTGCCTCTTCCTCTCCTCCTCTGTAATTGCTGCCTTTCTAGTTCAATCTTCCTTGCCTCTTCCTCTCCTCCTTTGTAATTGCAGCCTTTCTAACTGAATCTTCCTTGCCTCGTCCTCTCCTCCTCTGTAATTGCAGCCTTTCTAACTCAGTCTTCCTTGCCTCTTCCTCTCCTCCTCTCTAATTGCAGCCTTTCTAACTCAATCTTCCTTGCCTCTTCCTCTCCTCCTTTGTAATTGCAGCCTTTCTAACTCAATCTTCCTTGCATCTTCCTCTCCTCCTCTGTAATTGCAGCCTTTCTAACTCAGTCTTCCTTGCCTCTTCCTCTCCTCCTCTCTAATTGCAGCCTTTCTAACTCAGTCTTCCTTGCCTCTTCCTCTCCTCCTCTGAAATTGCAGCCTTTGTAACTCAATCTTCCTTGCCACTTCCTCTCCTCCTCTGTAATTGCAGCCTTTCTCAGCCAATCTTCCTTGCCTCTTCCTCTCCTCCTCTCTAATTGCAGCCTTTCTAACTCAGTCTTTCTTGCCTCTTCCTCTCCTCCTCTGGAATTGCAGCCTTTCTAACTCAGTCTTTCTTGCCTCTTCCTCTCCTCCTCTGTAATTGCAGCCTTTCTAACTCATTCTTCCTTGCCTCTTCCTCTCTCCTCTCTAATTGCAGCCTTTCTAACTCAATCTTCCTTGCCTCTTCCTCTCCTCCTCTGTAATTGCAGCCTTTCTAACTCAATCTTCCTTGCCTCTTCCTCTCCTCCTCTGTAATTGCAGCCTTTCTAACTCAATCTTCCTTGCCTCTTCCTCTCCTCCTTTGTAATTGCAGCCTTTCTAACTCAATCTTCCTTGCCTCTTCCTCTCCTCCTCTGTAATTGCAGCCTTTCTAACACAATCTTCCTTGCCTCTTCCTCTCCTCCTCTGTAATTGCAGCCTTTCTAACTCAATCTTCCTTGCCTCGTCCTCTCCTCGTCTCTAATTGCAGCCTCTCTAACTCAATCTTCCTTGCCTCTTCCTCTCCTCCTCTGTAATTGCAGCCTTTCTAACTCAATCTTCCTTGCCTCTTCCTCTCCTCGTCTCTAATTGCAGCCTTTCTAACTCAATCTTCCTTGCCTCTTCCTCTCCTCCTCTGTAATTGAAGCCTTTCAAACTCAATCTTCCTTGCCTCGTCCTCTCCTCGTCTCTAATTGCAGCCTTTCTAACTCAATCTTCCTTGCCTCTTCCTCTCCTCGTCTCTAATTGCAGCCTTTCTAACTCAGTCTTCCTTGCCTCTTCCTCTCCTCCTCTCTAATTGCAGCCTTTCTAACTCAATCTTCCTTGCCTCTTCCTCTCCTCCTTTGTAATTGCAGCCTTTCTAACTCAATCTTCCTTGCCTCTTCCTCTCCTCCTCTGTAAGTGCAGCCTTTCTAACTCAGTCTTCCTTGCCTCTTCCTCTCCTCCTCTCTAATTGCAGCCTTTCTAACTCAGTCTTCCTTGCCTCTTCCTCTCCTCCTCTGAAATTGCAGCCTTTCTAACTCAATCTTCCTTGCCTCTTCCTCTCCTCCTCTCTAATTGCAGCCTTTCTAAGCCAATCTTCCTTGCCTCTTCCTCTCCTCCTCTCTAATTGCAGCCTTTCTAACTCAGTCTTTCTTGCCTCTTCCTCTCCTCCTCTGTAATTGCAGCCTTTCTAACTCAATCTTCTTGCCTCTTCCTCGCCTCCTCTCTAATTGCAGCCTTTCTAAGTCAGTCTTTCTTGCCTCTTCCTTTCCTCCTCTGTAATTGCAGCCTTTCTAACTCATTCTTCCTTGCCTCTTCCTCTCTCCTCTCTAATTGCAGCCTTTCTAACTCAATCTTCCTTGCCTCTTCCTCTACTCCTCTGTAATTGCAGCCTTTCTAACTCAATCTTCCTTGCCTCTTCCTCTCCTCCTCTGTAACTGCAGCCTTTCTAACTCAGTCTTCCTTGCCTCGTCCTCTCCTCCTCTGTAATTGCAGCCTTTCTAACTCAATCTTCCTTGCCTCTTCCTCTCCTCCTTTGTAATTGCAGCCTTTCTAACTCAATCTTCCTTGCCTCTTCCTCTCCTCCTCTGTAATTGCAGCCTTTCTAACTCAGTCTTCCTTGCCTCTTCCTCTCCTCCTCTGTAATTGCAGCCTTTCTAACTCAATCTTCCTTGCCTCTTCCTCTCCTCCTCTCTAATTGCAGCCTTTCTAACTCATTCTTCCTTGCCTCTTCCTCTCCTCCTCTGTAATTGCAGCCTTTCTAACTCAATCTTCTTGCCTCTTCCTCGCCTCCGCTCCAATTGCAGCCATTCTAACTCAGTCTTTATTGCCTCTTCCTCTCCTCCTCTGTAATTGCAGCCTTTCTAACTCATTCTTCCTTGCCTCTTCCTCTCCTCCTCTCTAATTGCAGCCGTTCTAACTCAGTCTTCCTTGCCTCGTCCTCTCCTCCTCTGTAATTGCAGCCTTTCTAACTCAGTCTTCCTTGGCTCTTCCTCTCCTCCTCTCTAATTGCAGCCTTTCTAACTCAGTCTTCCTTGCCTCTTCCTCTCCTCCTCTGGAATTGCAGCCTTTCTAACTCAGTCTTTCTTGCCTCTTCCTCTCCTCCTCTGTAATTGCAGCCTTTCTAACTCATTCTTCCTTGCCTCTTCCTCTCTCCTCTCTAATTGCAGCCTTTCTAACTCAATCTTCCTTGCCTCTTCCTCTCCTCCTCTGTAATTGCAGCCTTTCTAACTCAATCTTCCTTGCCTCTTCCTCTCCTCCTCTGTAATTGCAGCCTTTCTAACTCAATCTTCCTTGCCTCTTCCTCTCCTCCTTTGTAATTGCAGCCTTTCTAACTCAATCTTCCTTGCCTCTTCCTCTCCTCCTCTGTAATTGCAGCCTTTCTAACTCAATCTTCCTTGCCTCTTCCTCTCCTCCTCTGTAATTGCAGCCTTTCTAACTCAATCTTCCTTGCCTCGTCCTCTCCTCGTCTCTAATTGCAGCCTCTCTAACTCAATCTTCCTTGCCTCTTCCTCTCCTCCTCTGTAATTGCAGCCTTTCTAACTCAATCTTCCTTGCCTCTTCCTCTCCTCGTCTCTAATTGCAGCCTTTCTAACTCAATCTTCCTTGCCTCTTCCTCTCCTCCTCTGTAATTGCAGCCTTTCAAACTCAATCTTCCTTGCCTCGTCCTCTCCTCGTCTCTAATTGCAGCCTTTCTAACTCAATCTTCCTTGCCTCTTCCTCTCCTCGTCTCTAATTGCAGCCTTTCTAACTCAGTCTTCCTTGCCTCTTCCTCTCCTCCTCTCTAATTGCAGCCTTTCTATCTCAATCTTCCTTGCCTCTTCCTCTCCTCCTTTGTAATTGCAGCCTTTCTAACTCAATCTTCCTTGCCTCTTCCTCTCCTCCTCTGTAAGTGCAGCCTTTCTAACTCAGTCTTCCTTGCCTCTTCCTCTCCTCCTCTCTAATTGCAGCCTTTCTAACTCAGTCTTCCTTGCCTCTTCCTCTCCTCCTCTGAAATTGCAGCCTTTCTAACTCAATCTTCCTTGCCTCTTCCTCTCCTCCTCTCTAATTGCAGCCTTTCTAAGCCAATCTTCCTTGCCTCTTCCTCTCCTCCTCTCTAATTGCAGCCTTTCTAACTCAGTCTTTCTTGCCTCTTCCTCTCCTCCTCTGTAATTGCAGCCTTTCTAACTCAATCTTCTTGCCTCTTCCTCGCCTCCTCTCTAATTGCAGCCTTTCTAACTCAGTCTTTCTTGCCTCTTCCTTTCCTCCTCTGTAATTGCAGCCTTTCTAACTCATTCTTCCTTGCCTCTTCCTCTCTCCTCTCTAATTGCAGCCTTTCTAACTCAATCTTCCTTGCCTCTTCCTCTACTCCTCTGTAATTGCAGCCTTTCTAACTCAATCTTCCTTGCCTCTTCCTCTCCTCCTCTGTAACTGCAGCCTTTCTAACTCAGTCTTCCTTGCCTCGTCCTCTCCTCCTCTGTAATTGCATCCTTTCTAACTCAATCTTCCTTGCCTCTTCCTCTCCTCCTTTGTAATTGCAGCCTTTCTAACTCAATCTTCCTTGCCTCTTCCTCTCCTCCTCTGTAATTGCTGCCTTTCTAACTCAGTCTTCCTTGCCTCTTCCTCTCCTCCTCTGTAATTGCAGCCTTTCTAACTCAATCTTCCTTGCCTCTTCCTCTCCTCCTCTCTAATTGCAGCCTTTCTAACTCAATCTTCCTTGCCTCTTCCTCTCCTACTCTGTAATTGCAGCCTTTCTAACTCAATCGTCTTGCCTCTTCCTCGCCTCCGCTCCAATTGCAGCCATTCTAACTCAGTCTTTCTTGCCTCTTCCTCTCCTCCTCTGTAATTGCAGCCTTTCTAACTCATTCTTCCTTGCCTCTTCCTCTCCTCCTCTCTAATTGCAGCCTTTCTAACTCAGTCTTCCTTGCCTCGTCCTCTCCTCCTCTGTAATTGCAGCCTTTCTAACTCAGTCTTCCTTGGCTCTTCCTCTCCGCCTCTGTAATTGCAGCCTTTCTAGCTCAATCTTCCTTGCCTCTTCCTCTCCCCCTCTGTAATTGCAGCCTTTCTAACTCATTCTTCCTTGCCTCTTCCTCTCCTCCTCTGTAATTGCAGCCTTTCTAACTCAATCTTCCTTGCCTCTTCCTCTCCTCCTCTGTAATTGCAGCCTTTCTAGCTCAATCTTCCTTGCCTCTTCCTCTCCTCCTTTGTAATTGCAGCCTTTCTAACTGAATCTTCCTTGCCTCGTCCTCTCCTCCTCTGTAATTGCAGCCTTTCTAACTCAATCTTCCTTGCCTCTTCCTCTCCTCCTCTGTAATTGCAGCCTTTCTAGCTCAATCTTCCTTGCCTCTTCCTCTCCTCCTTTGTAATTGCAGCCTTTCTAACTCAGTCTTCCTTGCCTCTTCCTCTCCTCCTCTGTAATTGCAGCCTTTCTAACTCAGTCTTCCTTGCCTCTTCCTCTCCTCCTCTCTAATTGCAGCCTTTGTAACTCAATCTTCATTGCCTCTTCCTCTCCTCCTTTGTAATTGCAGCCTTTCCAACTCAGTCTTGCTTGCCTCTTCCTCTCCTCCTCTGTAATTGCAGCCTTTCTAACTCAATCTTCCTTGCCTCTTCCTCTCCTCCTCTGTAATTGCAGCCTTTCTAACTCAATCCTCCTTGCCTCTTCCTCTCCTCCTCTGTAATTGCAGCCTTTCTAACTCAATCTTCCTTGACTCTTCCTCTCCTCCTTTGTAATTGCAGCCTTTCTAACTCAGTCTTCCTTGCCTCATCCTCTCCTCCTCTGCATTTGCAGCCTTTCTAGCTCAATCTTCCTTGCCTCTTCCTCTCCTCCTCTGTAATTGCAGCCTTTCTAGCTCAATCTTCCTTGCCTCTTCCTCTCCTCCTCTGTAATTGCAGCCATTCCAACTCAATCTTCCTTGCCTCTTCCTCTCCTCCTCTGTAATTGCAGCCTTTCTAACTCAATCTTCCTTGCCTCTTCCTCTCCTCCTCTGTAATTGCTGCCTTTCTAGTTCAATCTTCCTTGCCTCTTCCTCTCCTCCTTTGTAATTGCAGCCTTTCTAACTGAATCTTCCTTGCCTCGTCCTCTCCTCCTCTGTAATTGCAGCCTTTCTAACTCAGTCTTCCTTGCCTCTTCCTCTCCTCCTCTCTAATTGCAGCCTTTCTAACTCAATCTTCCTTGCCTCTTCCTCTCCTCCTTTGTAATTGCAGCCTTTCTAACTCAATCTTCCTTGCATCTTCCTCTCCTCCTCTGTAATTGCAGCCTTTCTAACTCAGTCTTCCTTGCCTCTTCCTCTCCTCCTCTCTAATTGCAGCCTTTCTAACTCAGTCTTCCTTGCCTCTTCCTCTCCTCCTCTGAAATTGCAGCCTTTGGAACTCAATCTTCCTTGCCACTTCCTCTCCTCCTCTGTAATTGCAGCCTTTCTCAGCCAATCTTCCTTGCCTCTTCCTCTCCTCCTCTCTAATTGCAGCCTTTCTAACTCAGTCTTTCTTGCCTCTTCCTCTCCTCCTCTGGAATTGCAGCCTTTCTAACTCAGTCTTTCTTGCCTCTTCCTCTCCTCCTCTGTAATTGCAGCCTTTCTAACTCATTCTTCCTTGCCTCTTCCTCTCTCCTCTCTAATTGCAGCCTTTCTAACTCAATCTTCCTTGCCTCTTCCTCTCCTCCTCTGTAATTGCAGCCTTTCTAACTCAATCTTCCTTGCCTCTTCCTCTCCTCCTCTGTAATTGCAGCCTTTCTAACTCAATCTTCCTTGCCTCTTCCTCTCCTCCTTTGTAATTGCAGCCTTTCTAACTCAATCTTCCTTGCCTCTTCCTCTCCTCCTCTGTAATTGCAGCCTTTCTAACACAATCTTCCTTGCCTCTTCCTCTCCTCCTCTGTAATTGCAGCCTTTCTAACTCAATCTTCCTTGCCTCGTCCTCTCCTCGTCTCTAATTGCAGCCTCTCTAACTCAATCTTCCTTGCCTCTTCCTCTCCTCCTCTGTAATTGCAGCCTTTCTAACTCAATCTTCCTTGCCTCTTCCTCTCCTCGTCTCTAATTGCAGCCTTTCTAACTCAATCTTCCTTGCCTCTTCCTCTCCTCCTCTGTAATTGAAGCCTTTCAAACTCAATCTTCCTTGCCTCGTCCTCTCCTCGTCTCTAATTGCAGCCTTTCTAACTCAATCTTCCTTGCCTCTTCCTCTCCTCGTCTCTAATTGCAGCCTTTCTAACTCAGTCTTCCTTGCCTCTTCCTCTCCTCCTCTCTAATTGCAGCCTTTCTAACTCAATCTTCCTTGCCTCTTCCTCTCCTCCTTTGTAATTGCAGCCTTTCTAACTCAATCTTCCTTGCCTCTTCCTCTCCTCCTCTGTAAGTGCAGCCTTTCTAACTCAGTCTTCCTTGCCTCTTCCTCTCCTCCTCTCTAATTGCAGCCTTTCTAACTCAGTCTTCCTTGCCTCTTCCTCTCCTCCTCTCTAATTGCAGCCTTTCTAACTCAATCTTCCTTGCCTCTTCCTCTCCTCCTCTCTAATTGCAGCATTTCCATGCCAATCTTCCTTGCCTCTTCCTCTCCTCCTCTCTAATTGCAGCCTTTCTAACTCAGTCTTTCTTGCCTCTTCCTCTCCTCCTCTGTAATTGCAGCCTTTCTAACTCAATCTTCTTGCCTCTTCCTCGCCTCCTCTCTAATTGCAGCCTTTCTAACTCAGTCTTTCTTGCCTCTTCCTTTCCTCCTCTGTAATTGCAGCCTTTCTAACTCAATCTTCCTTGCCTCTTCCTCTCCTCCTCTGTAATTGCAGCCTTTCTAACTCAATCTTCCTTGCCTCTTCCTCTCCTCCTTTGTAATTGCAGCCTTTCTAACTCAATCTTCCTTGCCTCTTCCTCTCCTCCTCTGTAATTGCAGCCTTTCTAACACAATCTTCCTTGCCTCTTCCTCTCCTCCTCTGTAATTGCAGCCTTTCTAACTCAATCTTCCTTGCCTCGTCCTCTCCTCGTCTCTAATTGCAGCCTCTCTAACTCAATCTTCCTTGCCTCTTCCTCTCCTCCTCTGTAATTGCAGCCTTTCTAACTCAATCTTCCTTGCCTCTTCCTCTCCTCGTCTCTAATTGCAGCCTTTCTAACTCAATCTTCCTTGCCTCTTCCTCTCCTCCTCTGTAATTGAAGCCTTTCAAACTCAATCTTCCTTGCCTCGTCCTCTCCTCGTCTCTAATTGCAGCCTTTCTAACTCAATCTTCCTTGCCTCTTCCTCTCCTCGTCTCTAATTGCAGCCTTTCTAACTCAGTCTTCCTTGCCTCTTCCTCTCCTCCTCTCTAATTGCAGCCTTTCTAACTCAATCTTCCTTGCCTCTTCCTCTCCTCCTTTGTAATTGCAGCCTTTCTAACTCAATCTTCCTTGCCTCTTCCTCTCCTCCTCTGTAAGTGCAGCCTTTCTAACTCAGTCTTCCTTGCCTCTTCCTCTCCTCCTCTCTAATTGCAGCCTTTCTAACTCAGTCTTCCTTGCCTCTTCCTCTCCTCCTCTCTAATTGCAGCCTTTCTAACTCAATCTTCCTTGCCTCTTCCTCTCCTCCTCTCTAATTGCAGCATTTCTAAGCCAATCTTCCTTGCCTCTTCCTCTCCTCCTCTCTAATTGCAGCCTTTCTAACTCAGTCTTTCTTGCCTCTTCCTCTCCTCCTCTGTAATTGCAGCCTTTCTAACTCAATCTTCTTGCCTCTTCCTCGCCTCCTCTCTAATTGCAGCCTTTCTAACTCAGTCTTTCTTGCCTCTTCCTTTCCTCCTCTGTAATTGCAGCCTTTCTAACTCATTCTTCCTTGCCTCTTCCTCTCTCCTCTCTAATTGCAGCCTTTCTAACTCAATCTTCCTTGCCTCTTCCTCTACTCCTCTGTAATTGCAGCCTTTCTAACTCAATCTTCCTTGCCTCTTCCTCTCCTCCTCTGTAACTGCAGCCTTTCTAACTCAGTCTTCCTTGCCTCGTCCTCTCCTCCTCTGTAATTGCAGCCTTTCTAACTCAATCTTCCTTGCCTCTTCCTCTCCTCCTTTGTAATTGCAGCCTTTCTAACTCAATCTTCCTTGCCTCTTCCTCTCCTCCTCTGTAATTGCAGCCTTTCTAACTCAGTCTTCCTTGCTTCTTCCTCTCCTCCTCTGTAATTGCAGCCTTTCTAACTCAATCTTCCTTGCCTCTTCCTCTCCTCCTCTCTAATTGCAGCCTTTCTAACTCAATCTTCCTTGCCTCTTCCTCTCCTCCTCTGTAATTGCAGCCTTTCTAACTCAGTCTTCCTTGCCTCTTCCTCTCCTCCTCTGGAATTGCAGCCTTTCTAACTCAGTCTTTCTTGCCTCTTCCTCTCCTCCTCTGTAATTGCAGCCTTTCTAACTCATTCTTCCTTGCCTCTTCCTCTCTCCTCTCTAATTGCAGCCTTTCTAACTCAATCTTCCTTGCCTCTTCCTCTCCTCCTCTGTAATTGCAGCCTTTCTAACTCAATCTTCCTTGCCTCTTCCTCTCCTCCTCTGTAATTGCAGCCTTTCTAACTCAATCTTCCTTGCCTCTTCCTCTCCTCCTTTGTAATTGCAGCCTTTCTAACTCAATCTTCCTTGCCTCTTCCTCTCCTCCTCTGTAATTGCAGCCTTTCTAACTCAATCTTCCTTGCCTCTTCCTCTCCTCCTCTGTAATTGCAGCCTTTCTAACTCAATCTTCCTTGCCTCGTCCTCTCCTCGTCTCTAATTGCAGCCTCTCTAACTCAATCTTCCTTGCCTCTTCCTCTCCTCCTCTGTAATTGCAGCCTTTCTAACTCAATCTTCCTTGCCTCTTCCTCTCCTCGTCTCTAATTGCAGCCTTTCTAACTCAATCTTCCTTGCCTCTTCCTCTCCTCCTCTGTAATTGCAGCCTTTCAAACTCAATCTTCCTTGCCTCGTCCTCTCCTCGTCTCTAATTGCAGCCTTTCTAACTCAATCTTCCTTGCCTCTTCCTCTCCTCGTCTCTAATTGCAGCCTTTCTAACTCAGTCTTCCTTGCCTCTTCCTCTCCTCCTCTCTAATTGCAGCCTTTCTATCTCAATCTTCCTTGCCTCTTCCTCTCCTCCTTTGTAATTGCAGCCTTTCTAACTCAATCTTCCTTGCCTCTTCCTCTCCTCCTCTGTAAGTGCAGCCTTTCTAACTCAGTCTTCCTTGCCTCTTCCTCTCCTCCTCTCTAATTGCAGCCTTTCTAACTCAGTCTTCCTTGCCTCTTCCTCTCCTCCTCTGAAATTGCAGCCTTTCTAACTCAATCTTCCTTGCCTCTTCCTCTCCTCCTCTCTAATTGCAGCCTTTCTAAGCCAATCTTCCTTGCCTCTTCCTCTCCTCCTCTCTAATTGCAGCCTTTCTAACTCAGTCTTTCTTGCCTCTTCCTCTCCTCCTCTGTAATTGCAGCCTTTCTAACTCAATCTTCTTGCCTCTTCCTCGCCTCCTCTCTAATTGCAGCCTTTCTAACTCAGTCTTTCTTGCCTCTTCCTTTCCTCCTCTGTAATTGCAGCCTTTCTAACTCATTCTTCCTTGCCTCTTCCTCTCTCCTCTCTAATTGCAGCCTTTCTAACTCAATCTTCCTTGCCTCTTCCTCTACTCCTCTGTAATTGCAGCCTTTCTAACTCAATCTTCCTTGCCTCTTCCTCTACTCCTCTGTAACTGCAGCCTTTCTAACTCAGTCTTCCTTGCCTCGTCCTCTCCTCCTCTGTAATTGCATCCTTTCTAACTCAATCTTCCTTGCCTCTTCCTCTCCTCCTTTGTAATTGCAGCCTTTCTAACTCAATCTTCCTTGCCTCTTCCTCTCCTCCTCTGTAATTGCTGCCTTTCTAACTCAGTCTTCCTTGCCTCTTCCTCTCCTCCTCTGTAATTGCAGCCTTTCTAACTCAATCTTCCTTGCCTCTTCCTCTCCTCCTCTCTAATTGCAGCCTTTCTAACTCAATCTTCCTTGCCTCTTCCTCTCCTCCTCTGTAATTGCAGCCTTTCTAACTCAATCTTCTTGCCTCTTCCTCGCCTCCGCTCCAATTGCAGCCATTCTAACTCAGTCTTTCTTGCCTCTTCCTCTCCTCCTCTGTAATTGCAGCCTTTCTAACTCATTCTTCCTTGCCTCTTCCTCTCCTCCTCTCTAATTGCAGCCTTTCTAACTCAGTCTTCCTTGCCTCGTCCTCTCCTCCTCTGTAATTGCAGCCTTTCTAACTCAGTCTTCCTTGGCTCTTCCTCTCCTCCTCTCTAATTGCAGCCTTTCTAACTCAGTCTTCCTTGCCTCTTCCTCTCCTCCTCTGTAATTGCAGCCTTTCTAACTCAATCTTCCTTGCCTCTTCCTCTCCTCCTCTGTAATTGCAGCCTTTCTAACTCAATCTTCCTTGCCTCTACCTCTCCTCCTCTGTAATTGCAGCCTTTCTAACTCAATCTTCCTTGCCTCTTCCTCTCCTCCTCTCTAATTGCATCCTTTCTAATCAGTCTTCCTTGCCTCTTCCTCTCCTCTTTTGTAATTGCAGCCTTTCTAACTGAGTCTTCCTTGCCTCTTCCTCTCCTCCTCTGTAATTGCAGCCTTTCTAACTCAGTCTTCCTTGCCTCTTCCTCTCCTCTCTAATTGCAGCCTTTCTCACTCAGTCTTCCTTGCCTCTTCCTCTCCTCCTCTGTAATTGCAGACTTTCTAACTCAATCTTCCTTGCCTCTTCCTCTCCTCCTCTGTAATTGCAGCCTTTCTAACTCAATCTTCCTTGCCTCTTCCTCTCCTCCTCTGTTATTGCAGCCTTTCTAAATCAATCTTCCTTGCCTCTTCCTCTCCCCCTCTGTAATTGCAGCCTTTCTAACTCATTCTTCCTTGCCTCTTCCTCTCCTCCTCTGTAATTGCAGCCTTTCTAACTCAATCTTCCTTGCCTCTTCCTCTCCTCCTCTGTAATTGCAGCCTTTCTAGCTCAATCTTCCTTGCCTCTTCCTCTCCTCCTTTGTAATTGCAGCCTTTCTAACTGAATCTTCCTTGCCTCTTCCTCTCCTCCTCTGTAATTGCAGCCTTTCTAACTCAGTCTTCCTTGCCTCTTGCTCTCCTCCTCTGTAATTGCAGCCTTTCTAACTCAATCTTCCTTGCCTCTTCCTCTCCTCCTCTGTAACTGCAGCCTTTCTAGCTCAATCTTCCTTGCCTCTTCCTCTCCTCCTTTGTAATTGCAGCCTTTCTAACTCAGTCTTCCTTGCCTCTTCCTCTCCTCCTCTGTAATTGCAGCCTTTCTAACTCAATCTTCCTTGCCTCTTCCTCTCCTCCTTTGTAATTGCAGCCTTTCTAACTCAGTCTTCCTTGCCTCATCCTCTCCTCCTCTGTAATTGCAGCCTTTCTAGCTCAATCTTCCTTGCCTCTTCCTCTCCGCCTCTGTAATTGCAGCCTTTCTAGCTCAATCTTCCTTGCCTCTTCCTCTCCCCCTCTGTAATTGCAGCCTTTCTAACTCATTCTTCCTTGCCTCTTCCTCTCCTCCTCTGTAATTGCAGCCTTTCTAACTCAATCTTCCTTGCCTCTTCCTCTCCTCCTCTGTAATTGCAGCCTTTCTAGCTCAATCTTCCTTGCCTCTTCCTCTCCTCCTTTGTAATTGCAGCCTTTCTAACTGAATCTTCCTTGCCTCGTCCTCTCCTCCTCTGTAATTGCAGCCTTTCTAACTCAATCTTCCTTGCCTCTTCCTCTCCTCCTCTGTAATTGCAGCCTTTCTAGCTCAATCTTCCTTGCCTCTTCCTCTCCTCCTTTGTAATTGCAGCCTTTCTAACTCAGTCTTCCTTGCCTCTTCCTCTCCTCCTCTGTAATTGCAGCCTTTCTAACTCAGTCTTCCTTGCCTCTTCCTCTCCTCCTCTCTAATTGCAGCCTTTGTAACTCAATCTTCATTGCCTCTTCCTCTCCTCCTTTGTAATTGCAGCCTTTCCAACTCAGTCTTGCTTGCCTCTTCCTCTCCTCCTCTGTAATTGCAGCCTTTCTAACTCAATCTTCCTTGCCTCTTCCTCTCCTCCTCTGTAATTGCAGCCTTTCTAACTCAATCCTCCTTGCCTCTTCCTCTCCTCCTCTGTAATTGCAGCCTTTCTAACTCAATCTTCCTTGACTCTTCCTCTCCTCCTTTGTAATTGCAGCCTTTCTAACTCAGTCTTCCTTGCCTCATCCTCTCCTCCTCTGCAATTGCAGCCTTTCTAGCTCAATCTTCCTTGCCTCTTCCTCTCCTCCTCTGTAATTGCAGCCTTTCTAGCTCAATCTTCCTTGCCTCTTCCTCTCCTCCTCTGTAATTGCAGCCTTTCCAACTCAATCTTCCTTGCCTCTTCCTCTCCTCCTCTGTAATTGCAGCCTTTCTAACTCAATCTTCCTTGCCTCTTCCTCTCCTCCTCTGTAATTGCTGCCTTTCTAGTTCAATCTTCCTTGCCTCTTCCTCTCCTCCTTTGTAATTGCAGCCTTTCTAACTCAATCTTCCTTGCCTCGTCCTCTCCTCCTCTGTAATTGCAGCCTTTCTAACTCAGTCTTCCTTGCCTCTTCCTCTCCTCCTCTCTAATTGCAGCCTTTCTAACTCAATCTTCCTTGCCTCTTCCTCTCCTCCTTTGTAATTGCAGCCTTTCTAACTCAATCTTCCTTGCCTCTTCCTCTCCTCCTCTCTAATTGCAGCCTTTCTAACTCAGTCTTCCTTGCCTCTTCCTCTCCTCCTCTGAAATTGCAGCCTTTGTAACTCAATCTTCCTTGCCACTTCCTCTCCTCCTCTGTAATTGCAGCCTTTCTCAGCCAATCTTCCTTGCCTCTTCCTCTCCTCCTCTCTAATTGCAGCCTTTCTAACTCAGTCTTTCTTGCCTCTTCCTCTCCTCCTCTGGAATTGCAGCCTTTCTAACTCAGTCTTTCTTGCCTCTTCCTCTCCTCCTCTGTAATTGCAGCCTTTCTAACTCATTCTTCCTTGCCTCTTCCTCTCTCCTCTCTAATTGCAGCCTTTCTAACTCAATCTTCCTTGCCTCTTCCTCTCCTCCTCTGTAATTGCAGCCTTTCTAACTCAATCTTCCTTGCCTCTTCCTCTCCTCCTCTGTAATTGCAGCCTTTCTAACTCAATCTTCCTTGCCTCTTCCTCTCCTCCTTTGTAATTGCAGCCTTTCTAACTCAATCTTCCTTGCCTCTTCCTCTCCTCCTCTGTAATTGCAGCCTTTCTAACTCAATCTTCCTTGCCTCTTCCTCTCCTCCTCTGTAATTGCAGCCTTTCTAACTCAATCTTCCTTGCCTCGTCCTCTCCTCGTCTCTAATTGCAGCCTCTCTAACTCAATCTTCCTTGCCTCTTCCTCTCCTCCTCTGTAATTGCAGCCTTTCTAACTCAATCTTCCTTGCCTCGTCCTCTCCACGTCTCTAATTGCAGCCTTTCTAACTCAATCTTCCTTGCCTCTTCCTCTCCTCCTCTGTAATTGCAGCCTTTCAAACTCAATCTTCCTTGACTCGTCCTCTCCTCGTCTCTAATTGCAGCCTTTCTAACTCAATCTTCATTGCCTCGTCCTCTCCTCGTCTCTAATTGCAGCCTTTCTAACTCAATCTTCCTTGCCTCTTCCTCTCCTCGTCTCTAATTGCAGCCTTTCTAACTCAGTCTTCGTTGCCTCTTCCTCTCCTCCTCTCTAATTGCAGCCTTTCTAACTCAATCTTCCTTGCCTCTTCCTCTCCTCCTTTGTAATTGCAGCCTTTCTAACTCAATCTTCCTTGCCTCTTCCTCTCCTCCTCTGTAAGTGCAGCCTTTCTAACTCAGTCTTCCTTGCCTCTTCCTCTCCTCCTCTCTAATTGCAGCCTTTCTAACTCAGTCTTCCTTGCCTCTTCCTCTCCTCCTCTGAAATTGCAGCCTTTCCAACTCAATCTTCCTTGCCTCTTCCTCTCCTCCTCTCTAATTGCAGCCTTTCTAAGCCAATCTTCCTTGCCTCTTCCTCTCCTCCTCTCTAATTGCAGCCTTTCTAACTCAGTCTTTCTTGCCTCTTCCTCTCCTCCTCTGTAATTGCAGCCTTTCTAACTCAATCTTCTTGCCTCTTCCTCGCCTCCTCTCTAATTGCAGCCTTTCTAACTCAGTCTTTCTTGCCTCTTCCTTTCCTCCTCTGTAATTGCAGCCTTTCTAACTCATTCTTCCTTGCCTCTTCCTCTCTCCTCTCTAATTGCAGCCTTTCTAACTCAATCTTCCTTGCCTCTTCCTCTCCTCCTCTGTAATTGCAGCCTTTCTAACTCAATCTTCCTTGCCTCTTCCTCTCCTCCTCTGTAATTGCAGCCTTTCTAACTCAGTCTTCCTTGCCTCGTCCTCTCCTCCTCTGTAATTGCAGCCTTTCTAACTCAATCTTCCTTGCCTCTTCCTCTCCTCCTTTGTAATTGCAGCCTTTCTAACTCAATCTTCCTTGCCTCTTGCTCTCCTCCTCTGTAATTGCAGCCTTTCTAACTCAGTCTTCCTTGCCTCTTCCTCTCCTCCTCTGTAATTGCAGCCTTTCTAACTCAATCTTCCTTGCCTCTTCCTCTCCTCCTCTCTAATTGCAGCCTTTCTAACTCAATCTTCCTTGCCTCTTCCTCTCCTCCTCTGTAATTGCAGCCTTTCTAACTCAATCTTCTTGCCTCTTCCTCGCCTCCGCTCCAATTGCAGCCATTCTAACTCTGTCTTTCTTGCCTCTTCCTCTCCTCCTCTGTAATTGCAGCCTTTCTAACTCATTCTTCCTTGCCTCTTCCTCTCCTCCTCTCTCATTGCAGCCTTTCTAACTCAGTCTTCCTTGCCTCGTCCTCTCCTCCTCTGTAATTGCAGCCTTTCTAACTCAGTCTTCCTTGGCTCTTCCTCTCCTCCTCTCTAATTGCAGCCTTTCTAACTCAGTCTTCCTTGCCTCTTCCTCTCCTCCTCTGTAATTGCAGCCTTTCTAACTCAATCTTCC
Source organism: Heterodontus francisci (assembly GCF_036365525.1). Lineage (NCBI taxonomy): Eukaryota > Metazoa > Chordata > Chondrichthyes > Heterodontiformes > Heterodontidae > Heterodontus > Heterodontus francisci. The sequence goes on along the minus strand of NC_090373.1, from coordinate 210,529,327 downwards.
TTGCCTCTTCCTCTCCTCTTTTGTAATTGCAGCCTTTCTAACTCAGTCTTCCTTGCCTCTTCCTCTCCTCCTCTGTAATTGCAGCCTTTCTAACTCAGTCTTCCTTGCCTCTTCCTCTCCTCCTCTCTAATTGCAGCCTTTCTCACTCAGTCTTCCTTGCCTCTTCCTCTCCTCCGCTGCAATTGCAGCCTTTCTAACTCAATCTTCCTTGCCTCTTCCTCTCCTCCTCTGTAATTGCAGCCTTTCTAACTCAATCTTCCTTGCCTCTTCCTCTCCTCCTTTGTAATTGCAGCCTTTCTAACTCAGTCTTCCTTGCCTCATCCTCTCCTCCTCTGTAATTGCAGCCTTTCTAGCTCAATCTTCCTTGCCTCTTCCTCTCCTCCTCTGTAATTGCAGCCTTTCTAGCTCAATCTTCCTTGCCTCTTCCTCTCCCCCTCTGTAATTGCAGCCTTTCTAACTCATTCTTCCTTGCCTCTTCCTCTCCTCCTCTGTAATTGCAGCCTTTCTAACTGAATCTTCCTTGCCTCATCCTCTCCTCCTCTGTAATTGCAGCCTTTCTAGCTCAATCTTCCTTGCCTCTTCCTCTCCTCCTTTGTAATTGCAGCCTTTCTAACTGAATCTTCCTTGCCTCGTCCTCTCCTCCTCTGTAATTGCAGCCTTTCTAGCTCCATCTTCCTTGCCTCTTCCTCTCCTCCTCTGTAATTGCAGCCTTTCTAGCTCAATCTTCCTTGCCTCTTCCTCTCCCCCTCTGTAATTGCAGCCTTTCTAACTCATTCTTCCTTGCCTCTTCCTCTCCTCCTCTCTAATTGCAGCCTTTCTAACTCAATCTTCCTTGCCTCTTCCTCTCCTCCTTTGTAATTGCCGCCTTTCTAACTCAATCTTCCTTGCCTCTTCCTCTCCTCCTCTGTAAGTGCAGCCTTTCTAACTCAGTCTTCCTTGCCTCTTCCTCTCCTCCTCTCTAATTGCAGCCTTTCTAACTCAGTCTTCCTTGCCTCTTCCTCTCCTCCTCTGTAATTGCAGCCTTTCTCACTCATTCTTCCTTGCCTCTTCCTCTCTCCTCTCTAATTGCTGCCTTTCTAACTCAATCTTCCTTGCCTCTTCCTCTCCTCCTCTGTAATTGCAGCCTTTCTAACTCAGTCTTCCTTGCCTCGTCCTCTCCTCCTCTGTAATTGCAGCCTTTCTAACTCAATCTTCCTTGCCTCTTCCTCTCCTCCTTTGTAATTGCAGCCTTTCTAACTCAATCTTCCTTGCCTCTTCCTCTCCTCCTCTCTAATTGCAGCCTTTCTAACTCAATCTTCCTTGCCTCTTCCTCTCCTCCTCTGTAATTGCAGCCTTTCTAACTCAATCTTCTTGCCTCTTCCTCGCCTCCGCTCCAATTGCAGCCATTCTAACTCAGACTTTCTTGCCTCTTCCTCTCCTCCTCTGTAATTGCAGCCTTTCTAACTCATTCTTCCTTGCCTCTACCTCTCCTCCTCTCTAATTGCAGCCTTTCTAACTCAGTCTTCCTTGCCTCGTCCTCTCCTCCTCTGTAATTGCAGCCTTTCTAACTCAGTCTTCCTTGGCTCTTCCTCTCCTCCTCTCTAATTGCAGCCTTTCTAACTCAGTCTTCCTTGCCTCTTCCTCTCCTCCTCTGTAATTGCAGCCTTTCTAACTCAATGTTCCTTGCCTCTTCCTCTCCTCCTCTGTAATTGCAGCCTTTCTAACTCAATCTTCCTTGCCTCTACCTCTCCTCCTCTGTAATTGCAGCCTTTCTAACTCAATCTTCCTTGCCTCTTCCTCTCCTCCTCTCTAATTGCAGCCTTTCTAACTCAATCTTCCTTGCCTCTTCCTCTCCTCTTTTGTAATTGCAGCCTTTCTAACTCAGTCTTCCTTGCCTCTTCCTCTCCTCCTCTGTAATTGCAGCCTTTCTAACTCAGTCTTCCTTGCCTCTTCCTCTCCTTCTCTCTAATTGCAGCCTTTCTCACGCAGTCTTCCTTGCCTCTTCCTCTCCTCCTCTGCAATTGCAGCCTTTCTAACTCAATCTTCCTTGCCTCTTCCTCTCCTCCTTTGTAATTGCAGCCTTTCTAACTCAGTCTTCCTTGCCTCATCCTCTCCTCGTCTGTAATTGCAGCCTTTCTAGCTCAATCTTCCTTGCCTCTTCCTCTCCTCCTCTGTAATTGCAGCCTTTCTAGCTCAATCTTCCTTGCCTCTTCCTCTCCCCCTCTGTAATTGCAGCCTTTCTAACTCATTCTTCCTTGCCACTTCCTCTCCTCCTCTGTAATTGCAGCCTTTCTAACTCAATCTTCCTTGCCTCTTCCTCTCCTCCTCTGTAATTGCAGCCTTTCTAGCTCAATCTTCCTTGCCTCTTCCTCTCCTCCTTTGTAATTGCAGCCTTTCTAACTGAATCTTCCTTGCCTCGTCCTCTCCTCCTCTGTAATTGCAGCCTTTCTAACTCAGTCTTCCTTGCCTCTTGCTCTCCTCCTCTGTAATTGCAGCCTTTCTAACTCAATCTTCCTTGCCTCTTCCTCTCCTCCTCTGTAATTGCAGCCTTTCTAGCTCAATCTTCCTTGCCTCTTCCTCTCCTCCTTTGTAATTGCAGCCTTTCTAAATCAGTCTTCCTTGCCTCTTCCTCTCCTCCTCTGTAATTGCAGCCTTTCTAACTCAGTCTTCCTTGCCTCTTCCTCTCCTCCTCTCTTTTTGCAGCCTTTCTAACTCAATCCTCATTGCCTCTTCCTCTCCTCCTTTGTAATTGCAGCCTTTCCAACTCAGTCTTGCTTGCCTCTTCCTCTCCTCCTCTGTAATTGCAGCCTTTCTAACTCAATCTTCCTTGCCTCTTCCTCTCCTCCTCTGTAATTGCAGCCTTTCTAACTCAATCCTCCTTGCCTCTTCCTCTCCTCCTCTGTAATTGCAGCCTTTCTAACTCAATCTTCCTTGCCTCTTCCTCTCCACCTTTGTAATTGCAGCCTTTCTAACTCAGTCTTCCTTGCCTCATCCTCTCCTCCTCTGCAATTGCAGCCTTTCTGGCTCAATCTTCCTTGCCTCTTCCTCTCCTCCTCTGTAATTGCAGCCTTTCTAGCTCAATCTTCCTTGCCTCTTCCTCTCCTCCTCTGTAATTGCAGCCTTTCTAACTCAATCTTCCTTGCCTCTTCCTCTCCTCCTCTGTAATTGCAGCCTTTCTAACTCAATCTTCCTTGCCTCTTCCTCTCCTCCTCTGTAATTGCAGCCTTTCTAACTCAATCTTCCTTGCCTCTTCCTCTCCTCCTCTGTAATTGCAGCCTTTCTAGCTCAATCTTCCTTGCCTCTACCTCTCCTCCTCTGTAATTGCAGCCTTTCTAACTCAATCTTCCTTGCCTCTTCCTCTCCTTCTTTGTAATTGCAGCCTTTCTAACCCAATCTTCCTTGCCTCTTCCTCTCCTCCTCTGTAATTGCAGCCTTTCTAACTCAGTCTTCCTTGCCTCTTCCTCTCCTCCTCTGTAATTGCAGCCTTTCTAACTCAATCTTCCTTGCCTATTCCTCTCCTCCTCTCTAATTGCAGCCTTTCTAACTCAATCTTCCTTGCCTCTTCCTCTCCTCCTCTGTAATTGCAGCCTTTCTAACTCAATCTTCTTGCCTCTTCCTCGCCTCCGCTCCCATTGCAGCCATTCTAACTCATTCTTTCTTGCCTCTTCCTCTCCTCCTCTGTAATTGCAGCCTTTCTAACTCATTCTTCCTTGCCTCTTCCTCTCCTCCTCTCTAATTGCAGCCTTTCTAACTCAGTCTTCCTTGCCTCGTCCTCTCCTCCTCTGTAATTGCAGCCTTTCTAACTCAGTCTTCCTTGGCTCTTCCTCTCCTCCTCTGTAATTGCAGCCTTTCTAGCTCAATCTTCCTTGCCTCTTCCTCTCCTCCTTTGTAATTGCAGCCTTTCTAAATCAGTCTTCCTTGCCTCTTCCTCTCCTCCTCTGTAATTGCAGCCTTTCTAACTCAGTCTTCCTTGCCTCTTCCTCTCCTCCTCTCTTTTTGCAGCCTTTCTAACTCAATCCTCATTGCCTCTTCCTCTCCTCCTTTGTAATTGCAGCCTTTCCAACTCAGTCTTGCTTGCCTCTTCCTCTCCTCCTCTGTAATTGCAGCCTTTCTAACTCAATCTTCCTTGCCTCTTCCTCTCCTCCTCTGTAATTGCAGCCTTTCTAACTCAATCCTCCTTGCCTCTTCCTCTCCTCCTCTGTAATTGCAGCCTTTCTAACTCAATCTTCCTTGCCTCTTCCTCTCCACCTTTGTAATTGCAGCCTTTCTAACTCAGTCTTCCTTGCCTCATCCTCTCCTCCTCTGCAATTGCAGCCTTTCTGGCTCAATCTTCCTTGCCTCTTCCTCTCCTCCTCTGTAATTGCAGCCTTTCTAGCTCAATCTTCCTTGCCTCTTCCTCTCCTCCTCTGTAATTGCAGCCTTTCTAACTCAATCTTCCTTGCCTCTTCCTCTCCTCCTCTGTAATTGCAGCCTTTCTAACTCAATCTTCCTTGCCTCTTCCTCTCCTCCTCTGTAATTGCAGCCTTTCTAACTCAATCTTCCTTGCCTCTTCCTCTCCTCCTCTGTAATTGCAGCCTTTCTAGCTCAATCTTCCTTGCCTCTTCCTCTCCTCCTCTGTAATTGCAGCCTTTCTAACTCAATCTTCCTTGCCTCTTCCTCTCCTCCTTTGTAATTGCAGCCTTTCTAACCCAATCTTCCTTGCCTCTTCCTCTCCTCCTCTGTAATTGCAGCCTTTCTAACTCAGTCTTCCTTGCCTCTTCCTCTCCTCCTCTGTAATTGCAGCCTTTCTAACTCAATCTTCCTTGCCTATTCCTCTCCTCCTCTCTAATTGCAGCCTTTCTAACTCAATCTTCCTTGCCTCTTCCTCTCCTCCTCTGTAATTGCAGCCTTTCTAACTCAATCTTCTTGCCTCTTCCTCGCCTCCGCTCCCATTGCAGCCATTCTAACTCATTCTTTCTTGCCTCTTCCTCTCCTCCTCTGTAATTGCAGCCTTTCTAACTCATTCTTCCTTGCCTCTTCCTCTCCTCCTCTCTAATTGCAGCCTTTCTAACTCAGTCTTCCTTGCCTCGTCCTCTCCTCCTCTGTAATTGCAGCCTTTCTAACTCAGTCTTCCTTGGCTCTTCCTCTCCTCCTCTCTAATTGCAGCCTTTCTAACTCAGTCTTCCTTGCCTCTTCCTCTCCTCCTCTGTAATTGCAGCCTTTCTAACTCAATCTTCCTTGCCTCTTCCTCTCCTCCTCTGTAATTGCAGCCTTTCTAACTCAAACTTCCTTGCCTCCACCTCTCCTCCTCTTTATTGCAGCCTTTCTAACTCAATCTTCCTTGCCTCTTCTTCTCCTCCTCTCTAATTGCAGCCTTTCTAACTCAATCTTCCTTGCCTCTTCCTCTCCTCTTTTGTAATTGCAGCCTTTCTAACTCAGTCTTCCTTGCCTCTTCCTCTCCTCCTCTGCAATTGCAGCCTTTCTAACTCAGTCTTCCTTGCCTCTTCCTCTCCTCCTCTCTAATTGCAGCCTTTCTCACTCAGTCTTCCTTGCCTCTTCCTCTCCTCCTCTGTAATTGCAGCCTTTCTAACTCAATCTTCCTTGCCTCTTCCTCTCCTCCTCTGTAATTGCAGCCTTTCTAACTCAATCTTCCTTGCCTCTTCCTCTCCTCCTTTGTAATTGCAGCCTTTCTAACTCAGTCTTCCTTGCCTCATCCTCTCCTCCTCTGTAATTGCAGCCTTTCTAGCTCAATCTTCCTTGCCTCTTCCTCTCCTCCTCTATAATTGCAGCCTTTCTAGCTCAATCTTCCTTGCCTCTTCCTCTCCCCCTCTGTAATTTCAGCCTTTCTAACTCATTCTTCCTTGCCTCTTCCTCTCCTCCTCTGTAATTGCAGCCTTTCTAACTCAATCTTCCTTGCCTCTTCCTCTCCTCCTCTGTAATTGCAGCCTTTCTAGCTCAATCTTCCTTGCCTCTTCCTCTCCTCCTTTGTAATTGCAGCCTTTCTAACTGAATCTTCCTTGCCTCGTCCTCTCCTCCTCTGTAATTGCAGCCTTTCTAACTCAGTCTTCCTTGCCTCTTGCTCTCCTCCTCTGTAATTGCAGCCTTTCTAACTCAATCTTCCTTGCCTCTTCCTCTCCTCCTCTGTAATTGCAGCCTTTCTAGCTCAATCTTCCTTGCCTCTTCCTCTCCTCCTTTGTAATTGCAGCCTTTCTAACTGAATCTTCCTTGCCTCGTCCTCTCCTCCTCTGTCATTGCAGCCTTTCTAACTCAGTCTTCCTTGCCTCTTGCTCTCCTCCTCTGTAATTGCAGCCTTTCTAGCTCAATCTTCCTTGCCTCTTCCTCTCCTCCTCTGTAATTGCAGCCATTCTAGCTCAATCTTCCTTGCCTCTTCCTCTCCTCCTTTGTAATTGCAGCCTTTCTAACTCAGTCTTCCTTGCCTCTTCCTCTCCTCCTCTGTAATTGCAACCTTTCTAACACAATCTTCCTTGCCTCTTCCTCTCCTCCTTTGTAATTGCAGCCTTTCTAACTCAGTCTTCCTTGCCTCTTCCTCTCCTCCTCTGTAATTGCAGCCTTTCTAACTCAGTCTTCCTTGCCTCTTCCTCTGCTCCTCTGTAATTGCAGCCTTTCTAACTCAGTCTTCCTTGCCTCTTCCTCTCCTCCTCTGTAATTGCAGCCTTTCTAGCTCAATCTTCCTTGCCTCTTCCTCTCCTCCTCTGTAATTGCAGCCTTTCTAACTCAGTCTTCCTTGCCTCTTCCTCTCCTCCTCTCTAATTGCAGCCTTTCTAAGCCAATCTTCCTTGCCTCTTCCTCTCCTCCTCTCTAATTACAGCCTTTCTAACTGAGTCTTTCTTGCCTCTTCCTCTCCTCCTCTGTAATTGCAGCCTTTCTAACTCAATCTTCTTGCCTCTTCCTCGCCTCCTCTCTAATTGCAACCTTTCTAACTCAGTCTTTCTTGCCTCTTCCTCTCCTCCTCTGTAATTGCATCCTTTCTAACTCATTCTTCCTTGCCTCTTCCTCTCTCCTCTCTAATTGCAGCGTTTCTAACTCAATCTTCCTTGCCTCTTCCTCTCCTCCTCTGTAATTGCAGCCTTTCTTACTCAATCTTCCTTGCCTCTTCCTCTCCTCCTCTGTAATTGCAGCCTTTCTAACTCAGTCTTCCTTGCCTCTTCCTCTCCTCCTCTGTAATTGCAGCCTTTCTAACTCAATCTTCCTTGCCTCTTCCTCTCCTCCTCTGTAATTGCAGCCTTTCTAACTCAATCTTCTTGCCTCTTCCTCGCCTCCGCTCCAATTGCAGCCATTCTAACTCAGACTTTCTTGCCTCTTCCTCTCCTCCTCTGTAATTGCAGCCTTTCTAACTCATTCTTCCTTGCCTCTTCCTCTCCTCCTCTCTAATTGCAGCCTTTCTAACTCAGTCTTCCTTGCCTCGTCCTCTCCTCCTCTGTAATTGCAGCCTTTCTAACTCAGTCTTCCTTGGCTCTTCCTCTCCTCCTCTCTAATTGCAGCCTTTCTAACTCAGTCTTCCTTGCCTCTTCCTCTCCTCCTCTGTAATTGCAGCCTTTCTAACTCAATGTTCCTTGCCTCTTCCTCTCCTCCTCTGTAATTGCAGCCTTTCTAACTCAATCTTCCTTGCCTCTACCTCTCCTCCTCTGTAATTGCAGCCTTTCTAACTCAATCTTCCTTGCCTCTTCCTCTCCTCCTCTCTAATTGCAGCCTTTCTAACTCAATCTTCCTTGCCTCTTCCTCTCCTCTTTTGTAATTGCAGCCTTTCTAACTCAGTCTTCCTTGCCTCTTCCTCTCCTCCTCTGTAATTGCAGCCTTTCTAACTCAGTCTTCCTTGCCTCTTCCTCTCCTCCTCTCTAATTGCAGCCTTTCTCACGCAGTCTTCCTTGCCTCTTCCTCTCCTCCTCTGCAATTGCAGCCTTTCTAACTCAATCTTCCTTGCCTCTTCCTCTCCTCCTTTGTAATTGCAGCCTTTCTAACTCAGTCTTCCTTGCCTCATCCTCTCCTCCTCTGTAATTGCAGCCTTTCTAGCTCAATCTTCCTTGCCTCTTCCTCTCCTCCTCTGTAATTGCAGCCTTTCTAGCTCAATCTTCCTTGCCTCTTCCTCTCCCCCTCTGTAATTGCAGCCTTTCTAACTCATTCTTCCTTGCCACTTCCTCTCCTCCTCTGTAATTGCAGCCTTTCTAACTCAATCTTCCTTGCCTCTTCCTCTCCTCCTCTGTAATTGCAGCCTTTCTAGCTCAATCTTCCTTGCCTCTTCCTCTCCTCCTTTGTAATTGCAGCCTTTCTAACTGAATCTTCCTTGCCTCGTCCTCTCCTCCTCTGTAATTGCAGCCTTTCTAACTCAGTCTTCCTTGCCTCTTGCTCTCCTCCTCTGTAATTGCAGCCTTTCTAACTCAATCTTCCTTGCCTCTTCCTCTCCTCCTCTGTAATTGCAGCCTTTCTAGCTCAATCTTCCTTGCCTCTTCCTCTCCTCCTTTGTAATTGCAGCCTTTCTAAATCAGTCTTCCTTGCCTCTTCCTCTCCTCCTCTGTAATTGCAGCCTTTCTAACTCAGTCTTCCTTGCCTCTTCCTCTCCTCCTCTCTTTTTGCAGCCTTTCTAACTCAATCCTCATTGCCTCTTCCTCTCCTCCTTTGTAATTGCAGCCTTTCCAACTCAGTCTTGCTTGCCTCTTCCTCTCCTCCTCTGTAATTGCAGCCTTTCTAACTCAATCTTCCTTGCCTCTTCCTCTCCTCCTCTGTAATTGCAGCCTTTCTAACTCAATCCTCCTTGCCTCTTCCTCTCCTCCTCTGTAATTGCAGCCTTTCTAACTCAATCTTCCTTGCCTCTTCCTCTCCACCTTTGTAATTGCAGCCTTTCTAACTCAGTCTTCCTTGCCTCATCCTCTCCTCCTCTGCAATTGCAGCCTTTCTGGCTCAATCTTCCTTGCCTCTTCCTCTCCTCCTCTGTAATTGCAGCCTTTCTAGCTCAATCTTCCTTGCCTCTTCCTCTCCTCCTCTGTAATTGCAGCCTTTCTAACTCAATCTTCCTTGCCTCTTCCTCTCCTCCTCTGTAATTGCAGCCTTTCTAACTCAATCTTCCTTGCCTCTTCCTCTCCTCCTCTGTAATTGCAGCCTTTCTAACTCAATCTTCCTTGCCTCTTCCTCTCCTCCTCTGTAAGTGCAGCCTTTCTAGCTCAATCTTCCTTGCCTCTTCCTCTCCTCCTCTGTAATTGCAGCCTTTCTAACTCAATCTTCCTTGCCTCTTCCTCTCCTCCTTTGTAATTGCAGCCTTTCTAACCCAATCTTCCTTGCCTCTTCCTCTCCTCCTCTGTAATTGCAGCCTTTCTAACTCAGTCTTCCTTGCCTCTTCCTCTCCTCCTCTGTAATTGCAGCCTTTCTAACTCAATCTTCCTTGCCTATTCCTCTCCTCCTCTCTAATTGCAGCCTTTCTAACTCAATCTTCCTTGCCTCTTCCTCTCCTCCTCTTTAATTGCAGCCTTTCTAACTCAATCTTCTTGCCTCTTCCTCGCCTCCGCTCCCATTGCAGCCATTCTAACTCATTCTTTCTTGCCTCTTCCTCTCCTCCTCTGTAATTGCAGCCTTTCTAACTCATTCTTCCTTGCCTCTTCCTCTCCTCCTCTCTAATTGCAGCCTTTCTAACTCAGTCTTCCTTGCCTCGTCCTCTCCTCCTCTGTAATTGCAGCCTTTCTAACTCAGTCTTCCTTGGCTCTTCCTCTCCTCCTCTGTAATTGCAGCCTTTCTAGCTCAATCTTCCTTGCCTCTTCCTCTCCTCCTTTGTAATTGCAGCCTTTCTAAATCAGTCTTCCTTGCCTCTTCCTCTCCTCCTCTGTAATTGCAGCCTTTCTAACTCAGTCTTCCTTGCCTCTTCCTCTCCTCCTCTCTTTTTGCAGCCTTTCTAACTCAATCCTCATTGCCTCTTCCTCTCCTCCTTTGTAATTGCAGCCTTTCCAACTCAGTCTTGCTTGCCTCTTCCTCTCCTCCTCTGTAATTGCAGCCTTTCTAACTCAATCTTCCTTGCCTCTTCCTCTCCTCCTCTGTAATTGCAGCCTTTCTAACTCAATCCTCCTTGCCTCTTCCTCTCCTCCTCTGTAATTGCAGCCTTTCTAACTCAATCTTCCTTGCCTCTTCCTCTCCACCTTTGTAATTGCAGCCTTTCTAACTCAGTCTTCCTTGCCTCATCCTCTCCTCCTCTGCAATTGCAGCCTTTCTGGCTCAATCTTCCTTGCCTCTTCCTCTCCTCCTCTGTAATTGCAGCCTTTCTAGCTCAATCTTCCTTGCCTCTTCCTCTCCTCCTCTGTAATTGCAGCCTTTCTAACTCAATCTTCCTTGCCTCTTCCTCTCCTCCTCTGTAATTGCAGCCTTTCTAACTCAATCTTCCTTGCCTCTTCCTCTCCTCCTCTGTAATTGCAGCCTTTCTAACTCAATCTTCCTTGCCTCTTCCTCTCCTCCTCTGTAATTGCAGCCTTTCTAGCTCAATCTTCCTTGCCTCTTCCTCTCCTCCTCTGTAATTGCAGCCTTTCTAACTCAATCTTCCTTGCCTCTTCCTCTCCTCCTTTGTAATTGCAGCCTTTCTAACTCAATCTTCTTGCCTCTTCCTCGCCTCCGCTCCAATTGCAGCCATTCTAACTCATTCTTTCTTGCCTCTTCCTCTCCTCCTCTGTAATTGCAGCCTTTCTAACTCATTCTTCCTTGCCTCTTCCTCTCCTCCTCTCTAATTGCAGCCTTTCTAACTCAGTCTTCCTTGCCTCGTCCTCTCCTCCTCTGTAATTGCAGCCTTTCTAACTCAGTCTTCCTTGGCTCTTCCTCTCCTCCTCTCTAATTGCAGCCTTTCTAACTCAGTCTTCCTTGCCTCTTCCTCTCCTCCTCTGTAATTGCAGCCTTTCTAACTCAATCTTCCTTGCCTCTTCCTCTCCTCCTCTGTAATTGCAGCCTTTCTAACTCAATCTTCCTTGCCTCCACCTCTCCTCCTCTTTATTGCAGCCTTTCTAACTCAATCTTCCTTGCCTCTTCTTCTCCTCCTCTCTAATTGCAGCCTTTCTAACTCAATCTTCCTTGCCTCTTCCTCTCCTCTTTTGTAATTGCAGCCTTTCTAACTCAGTCTTCCTTGCCTCTTCCTCTCCTCCTCTGCAATTGCAGCCTTTCTAACTCAGTCTTCCTTGCCTCTTCCTCTCCTCCTCTCTAATTGCAGCCTTTCTCACTCAGTCTTCCTTGCCTCTTCCTCTCCTCCTCTGTAATTGCAGCCTTTCTAACTCAATCTTCCTTGCCTCTTCCTCTCCTCCTCTGTAATTGCAGCCTTTCTAACTCAATCTTCCTTGCCTCTTCCTCTCCTCCTTTGTAATTGCAGCCTTTCTAACTCAGTCTTCCTTGCCTCATCCTCTCCTCCTCTGTAATTGCAGCCTTTCTAGCTCAATCTTCCTTGCCTCTTCCTCTCCTCCTCTATAATTGCAGCCTTTCTAGCTCAATCTTCCTTGCCTCTTCCTCTCCCCCTCTGTAATTTCAGCCTTTCTAACTCATTCTTCCTTGCCTCTTCCTCTCCTCCTCTGTAATTGCAGCCTTTCTAACTCAATCTTCCTTGCCTCTTCCTCTCCTCCTCTGTAATTTCAGCCTTTCTAGCTCAATCTTCCTTGCCTCTTCCTCTCCTCCTTTGTAATTGCAGCCTTTCTAACTGAATCTTCCTTGCCTCGTCCTCTCCTCCTCTGTAATTGCAGCCTTTCTAACTCAGTCTTCCTTGCCTCTTGCTCTCCTCCTCTGTAATTGCAGCCTTTCTAACTCAATCTTCCTTGCCTCTTCCTCTCCTCCTCTGTAATTGCAGCCTTTCTAGCTCAATCTTCCTTGCCTCTTCCTCTCCTCCTTTGTAATTGCAGCCTTTCTAACTGAATCTTCCTTGCCTCGTCCTCTCCTCCTCTGTCATTGCAGCCTTTCTAACTCAGTCTTCCTTGCCTCTTGCTCTCCTCCTCTGTAATTGCAGCCTTTCTAGCTCAATCTTCCTTGCCTCTTCCTCTCCTCCTCTGTAATTGCAGCCATTCTAGCTCAATCTTCCTTGCCTCTTCCTCTCCTCCTTTGTAATTGCAGCCTTTCTAACTCAGTCTTCCTTGCCTCTTCCTCTCCTCCTCTGTAATTGCAACCTTTCTAACACAATCTTCCTTGCCTCTTCCTCTCCTCCTTTGTAATTGCAGCCTTTCTAACTCAGTCTTCCTTGCCTCTTCCTCTCCTCCTCTGTAATTGCAGCCTTTCTAACTCAGTCTTCCTTGCCTCTTCCTCTGCTCCTCTGTAATTGCAGCCTTTCTAACTCAGTCTTCCTTGCCTCTTCCTCTCCTCCTCTGTAATTGCAGCCTTTCTAGCTCAATCTTCCTTGCCTCTTCCTCTCCTCCTCTGTAATTGCAGCCTTTCTAACTCAGTCTTCCTTGCCTCTTCCTCTCCTCCTCTCTAATTGCAGCCTTTCTAAGCCAATCTTCCTTGCCTCTTCCTCTCCTCCTCTCTAATTACAGCCTTTCTAACTGAGTCTTTCTTGCCTCTTCCTCTCCTCCTCTGTAATTGCAGCCTTTCTAACTCAATCTTCTTGCCTCTTCCTCGCCTCCTCTCTAATTGCAACCTTTCTAACTCAGTCTTTCTTGCCTCTTCCTCTCCTCCTCTGTAATTGCAGCCTTTCTAACTCATTCTTCCTTGCCTCTTCCTCTCTCCTCTCTAATTGCAGCGTTTCTAACTCAATCTTCCTTGCCTCTTCCTCTCCTCCTCTGTAATTGCAGCCTTTCTTACTCAATCTTCCTTGCCTCTTCCTCTCCTCCTCTGTAATTGCAGCCTTTCTAACTCAGTCTTCCTTGCCTCTTCCTCTCCTCCTCTGTAATTGCAGCCTTTCTAACTCAATCTTCCTTGCCTCTTCCTCTCCTCCTTTGTAATTGCAGCCTTTCTAACTCAGTCTTCCTTGCCTCATCCTCTCCTCCTCTGCAATTGCAGCCTTTCTAGCTCAATCTTCCCTGCCTCTTCCTCTCCTCCTCTGTAATTGCAGCCTTTCTAGCTCAATCTTCCTTGCCTCTTCCTCTCCTCCTCTGTAATTGCAGCCTTTCTAACTCAATCTTCCTTGCCTCTTCCTCTCCTCCTCTGTAATTGCAGCCTTTCTAACTCAATCTTCCTTGCCTCTTCCTCTCCTCCTCTGTAATTGCAGCCTTTCTAGCTCAATCTTCCTTGCCTCTTCCTCTCCTCCTTTGTAATTGCAGCCTTTCTAACTGAATCTTCCTTGCCTCGTCCTCTCCTCCTCTGTAATTGCAGCCTTTCTAACTCAATCTTCCTTGCCTCTTCCTCTCCTCCTTTGTAATTGCAGCCTTTCTAACTCAATCTTCCTTGCCTCTTCCTCTCCTCCTCTCTAATTGCAGCCTTTCTAACTCAATCTTCCTTGCCTCTTCCTCTCCTCCTCTGTAATTCCAGCCTTTCTAACTCAATCTTCCTTGCCTCTTCCTCTCCTCCTCTCTAATTGCAGCCTTTCTAACTCAATCTTCCTTCCCTCTTCCTCTCCTCCTCTGTAATTGCAGCCTTTCTAACTCAATCTTCTTGCCTCTTCCTCGCCTCCGCTGCAATTGCAGACGTTCTAACTCAGTCTTTCTTGCCTCTTCCTCTCCTCCTCTGTAATTGCAGCCTTTCTAACTCATTCTTCCTTGCCTCTTCCTCTCTCCTCTCTAATTGCAGCCTTTTTAACTCAGTCTTCCTTGCCTCGTCCTCTCCTCCTCTGTAATTGCAGCCTTTCTAACTCAATCTTCCTTGCCTCTTCCTCTCCTCCTCTCTAATTGCAGCCTTTCTAACTCAATCTTCCTTCCCTCTTCCTCTCCTCCTCTGTAATTGCAGCCTTTCTAACTCAATCTTCTTGCCTCTTCCTCTCCTCCTCTCTAATTGCAGCCTTTCTACCTCAGTCTTCCTTGCCTCTTCCTCTCCTCCTCTGTAATTGCAGCCTTTCTAACTCAATCTTCCTCTCCTCCTCTGTAATTGCAGCCTTTCTAACTCAATCTTCCTTGCCTCTTCCTCTCCTCCTCTGTAATTGCAGCCTTTCTAACTGAATCTTCCTTGCCTCTTCCTCTCCTCCTCTCTAATTGCAGCCTTTCAAACTCAATCTTCCTTGCCTCTTCCTCTACTCCTCTGTAATTGCAGCCTTTCTAACTCAATCTTCCTTGCCTCTTCCTCTCCTCCTCTGTAACTGCAGCCTTTCTAACTCAGTCTTCCTTGCCTCGTCCTCTCCTCCTCTGTAATTGCATCCTTTCTAACTCAATCTTCCTTGCCTCTTCCTCTCCTCCTTTGTAATTGCAGCCTTTCTAACTCAATCTTCCTTGCCTCTTCCTCTCCTCCTCTGTAATTGCTGCCTTTCTAACTCAGTCTTCCTTGCCTCTTCCTCTCCTCCTCTGTAATTGCAGCCTTTCTAACTCAATCTTCCTTGCCTCTTCCTCTCCTCCTCTCTAATTGCAGCCTTTCTAACTCAATCTTCCTTGCCTCTTCCTCTCCTCCTCTGTAATTGCAGCCTTTCTAACTCAATCTTCTTGCCTCTTCCTCGCCTCCGCTCCAATTGCAGCCATTCTAACTCAGTCTTTCTTGCCTCTTCCTCTCCTCCTCTGTAATTGCAGCCTTTCTAACTCATTCTTCCTTGCCTCTTCCTCTCCTCCTCTCTAATTGCAGCCTTTCTAACTCAGTCTTCCTTGCCTCGTCCTCTCCTCCTCTGTAATTGCAGCCTTTCTAACTCAGTCTTCCTTGGCTCTTCCTCTCCGCCTCTGTAATTGCAGCCTTTCTAGCTCAATCTTCCTTGCCTCTTCCTCTCCCCCTCTGTAATTGCAGCCTTTCTAACTCATTCTTCCTTGCCTCTTCCTCTCCTCCTCTGTAATTGCAGCCTTTCTAACTCAATCTTACTTGCCTCTTCCTCTCCTCCTCTGTAATTGCAGCCTTTCTAGCTCAATCTTCCTTGCCTCTTCCTCTCCTCCTTTGTAATTGCAGCCTTTCTAACTGAATCTTCCTTGCCTCGTCCTCTCCTCCTCTGTAATTGCAGCCTTTCTAACTCAATCTTCCTTGCCTCTTCCTCTCCTCCTCTGTAATTGCAGCCTTTCTAGCTCAATCTTCCTTGCCTCTTCCTCTCCTCCTTTGTAATTGCAGCCTTTCTAACTCAGTCTTCCTTGCCTCTTCCTCTCCTCCTCTGTAATTGCAGCCTTTCTAACTCAGTCTTCCTTGCCTCTTCCTCTCCTCCTCTCTAATTGCAGCCTTTGTAACTCAATCTTCATTGCCTCTTCCTCTCCTCCTTTGTAATTGCAGCCTTTCCAACTCAGTCTTGCTTGCCTCTTCCTCTCCTCCTCTGTAATTGCAGCCTTTCTAACTCAATCTTCCTTGCCTCTTCCTCTCCTCCTCTGTAATTGCAGCCTTTCTAACTCAATACTCCTTGCCTCTTCCTCTCCTCCTCTGTAATTGCAGCCTTTCTAACTCAATCTTCCTTGACTCTTCCTCTCCTCCTTTGTAATTGCAGCCTTTCTAACTCAGTCTTCCTTGCCTCATCCTCTCCTCCTCTGCAATTGCAGCCTTTCTAGCTCAATCTTCCTTGCCTCTTCCTCTCCTCCTCTGTAATTGCAGCCTTTCTAGCTCAATCTTCCTTGCCTCTTCCTCTCCTCCTCTGTAATTGCAGCCTTTCCAACTCAATCTTCCTTGCCTCTTCCTCTCCTCCTCTGTAATTGCAGCCTTTCTAACTCAATCTTCCTTGCCTCTTCCTCTCCTCCTCTGTAATTGCTGCCTTTCTAGTTCAATCTTCCTTGCCTCTTCCTCTCCTCCTTTGTAATTGCAGCCTTTCTAACTGAATCTTCCTTGCCTCGTCCTCTCCTCCTCTGTAATTGCAGCCTTTCTAACTCAGTCTTCCTTGCCTCTTCCTCTCCTCCTCTCTAATTGCAGCCTTTCTAACTCAATCTTCCTTGCCTCTTCCTCTCCTCCTTTGTAATTGCAGCCTTTCTAACTCAATCTTCCTTGCATCTTCCTCTCCTCCTCTGTAATTGCAGCCTTTCTAACTCAGTCTTCCTTGCCTCTTCCTCTCCTCCTCTCTAATTGCAGCCTTTCTAACTCAGTCTTCCTTGCCTCTTCCTCTCCTCCTCTGAAATTGCAGCCTTTGTAACTCAATCTTCCTTGCCACTTCCTCTCCTCCTCTGTAATTGCAGCCTTTCTCAGCCAATCCTCCTTGCCTCTTCCTCTCCTCCTCTCTAATTGCAGCCTTTCTAACTCAATCTTCTTGCCTCTTCCTCGCCTCCGCTCCAATTGCAGCCATTCTAACTCAGTCTTTCTTGCCTCCTCCTCTCCTCCTCTCTAATTGCAGCCTTTCTACCTCAGTCTTCCTTGCCTCTTCCTCTCCTCCTCTGTAATTGCAGCCTTTCTAACTCAATCTTCCTCTCCTCCTCTGTAATTGCAGCCTTTCTAACTCAATCTTCCTTGCCTCTTCCTCTCCTCCTCTGTAATTGCAGCCTTTCTAACCGAATCTTCCTTGCCTCTTCCTCTCCTCCTCTCTAATTGCAGCCTTTCAAACTCAATCTTCCTTGCCTCTTCCTCTACTCCTCTGTAATTGCAGCCTTTCTAACTCAATCTTCCTTGCCTCTTCCTCTCCTCCTCTGTAACTGCAGCCTTTCTAACTCAGTCTTCCTTGCCTCGTCCTCTCCTCCTCTGTAATTGCATCCTTTCTAACTCAATCTTCCTTGCCTCTTCCTCTCCTCCTTTGTAATTGCAGCCTTTCTAACTCAATCTTCCTTGCCTCTTCCTCTCCTCCTCTGTAATTGCTGCCTTTCTAACTCAGTCTTCCTTGCCTCTTCCTCTCCTCCTCTGTAATTGCAGCCTTTCTAACTCAATCTTCCTTGCCTCTTCCTCTCCTCCTCTCTAATTGCAGCCTTTCTAACTCAATCTTCCTTGCCTCTTCCTCTCCTCCTCTGTAATTGCAGCCTTTCTAACTCAATCTTCTTGCCTCTTCCTCGCCTCCGCTCCAATTGCAGCCATTCTAACTCAGTCTTTCTTGCCTCTTCCTCTCCTCCTCTGTAATTGCAGCCTTTCTAACTCATTCTTCCTTGCCTCTTCCTCTCCTCCTCTCTAATTGCAGCCTTTCTAACTCAGTCTTCCTTGCCTCGTCCTCTCCTCCTCTGTAATTGCAGCCTTTCTAACTCAGTCTTCCTTGGCTCTTCCTCTCCGCCTCTGTAATTGCAGCCTTTCTAGCTCAATCTTCCTTGCCTCTTCCTCTCCCCCTCTGTAATTGCAGCCTTTCTAACTCATTCTTCCTTGCCTCTTCCTCTCCTCCTCTGTAATTGCAGCCATTCTAACTCAATCTTCCTTGCCTCTTCCTCTCCTCCTCTGTAATTGCAGCCTTTCTAGCTCAATCTTCCTTGCCTCTTCCTCTCCTCCTTTGTAATTGCAGCCTTTCTAACTGAATCTTCCTTGCCTCGTCCTCTCCTCCTCTGTAATTGCAGCCTTTCTAACTCAATCTTCCTTGCCTCTTCCTCTCCTCCTCTGTAATTGCAGCCTTTCTAGCTCAATCTTCCTTGCCTCTTCCTCTCCTCCTTTGTAATTGCAGCCTTTCTAACTCAGTCTTCCTTGCCTCTTCCTCTCCTCCTCTGTAATTGCAGCCTTTCTAACTCAGTCTTCCTTGCCTCTTCCTCTCCTCCTCTCTAATTGCAGCCTTTGTAACTCAATCTTCATTGCCTCTTCCTCTCCTCCTTTGTAATTGCAGCCTTTCTAACTCAGTCTTGCTTGCCTCTTCCTCTCCTCCTCTGTAATTGCAGCCTTTCTAACTCAATCTTCCTTGCCTCTTCCTCTCCTCCTCTGTAATTGCAGCCTTTCTAACTCAATCCTCCTTGCCTCTTCCTCTCCTCCTCTGTAATTGCAGCCTTTCTAACTCAATCTTCCTTGACTCTTCCTCTCCTCCTTTGTAATTGCAGCCTTTCTAACTCAGTCTTCCTTGCCTCATCCTCTCCTCCTCTGCAATTGCAGCCTTTCTAACTCAATCTTCCTTGCCTCTTCCTCTCCTCCTCTGTAATTGCAGCCTTTCTAGCTCAATCTTCCTTGCCTCTTCCTCTCCTCCTCTGTAATTGCAGCCTTTCCAACTCAATCTTCCTTGCCTCTTCCTCTCCTCCTCTGTAATTGCAGCCTTTCTAACTCAATCTTCCTTGCCTCTTCCTCTCCTCCTCTGTAATTGCTGCCTTTCTAGTTCAATCTTCCTTGCCTCTTCCTCTCCTCCTTTGTAATTGCCGCCTTTCTAACTGAATCTTCCTTGCCTCGTCCTCTCCTCCTCTGTAATTGCAGCCTTTCTAACTCAGTCTTCCTTGCCTCTTCCTCTCCTCCTCTCTAATTGCAGCCTTTCTAACTCAATCTTCCTTGCCTCTTCCTCTCCTCCTTTGTAATTGCAGCCTTTCTAACACAATCTTCCTTGCATCTTCCTCTCCTCCTCTGTAATTGCAGCCTTTCTAACTCAGTCTTCCTTGCCTCTTCCTCTCCTCCTCTCTAATTGCAGCCTTTCTAACTCAGTCTTCCTTGCCTCTTCCTATCCTCCTCTGAAATTGCAGCCTTTGTAACTCAATCTTCCTTGCCACTTCCTCTCCTCCTCTGTAATTGCAGCCTTTCTCAGCCAATCTTCCTTGCCTCTTCCTCTCCTCCTCTCTAATTGCAGCCTTTCTAACTCAATCTTCTTGCCTCTTCCTCGCCTCCGCTCCAATTGCAGCCATTCTAACTCAGTCTTTCTTGCCTCTTCCTCTCCTCCTCCGTAATTGCAGCCTTTCTAACTCATTCTTCCTTGCCTCTTCCTCTCCTCCTCTCTAATTGCAGCCTTTCTAACTCAGTCTTCCTTGCCTCGTCCTCTCCTCCTCTGTAATTGCAGCCTTTCTAACTCAGTCTTCCTTGGCTCTTCCTCTCCGCCTCTGTAATTGCAGCCTTTCTAGCTCAATCTTCCTTGCCTCTTCCTCTCCCCCTCTGTAATTGCAGCCTTTCTAACTCATTCTTCCTTGCCTCTTCCTCTCCTCCTCTGTAATTGCAGCCTTTCTAACTCAATCTTCCTTGCCTCTTCCTCTCCTCCTCTGTAATTGCAGCCTTTCTAGCTCAATCTTCCTTGCCTCTTCCTCTCCTCCTTTGTAATTGCAGCCTTTCTAACTGAATCTTCCTTGCCTCGTCCTCTCCTCCTCTGTAATTGCAGCCTTTCTAACTCAATCTTCCTTGCCTCTTCCTCTCCTCCTCTGTAATTGCAGCCTTTCTAGCTCAATCTTCCTTGCCTCTTCCTCTCCTCCTTTGTAATTGCAGCCTTTCTAACTCAGTCTTCCTTGCCTCTTCCTCTCCTCCTCTGTAATTGCAGCCTTTCTAACTCAGTCTTCCTTGCCTCTTCCTCTCCTCCTCTCTAATTGCAGCCTTTGTAACTCAATCTTCATTGCCTCTTCCTCTCCTCCTTTGTAATTGCAGCCTTTCCAACTCAGTCTTGCTTGCCTCTTCCTCTCCTCCTCTGTAATTGCAGCCTTTCTAACTCAATCTTCCTTGCCTCTTCCTCTCCTCCTCTGTAATTGCAGCCTTTCTAACTCAATCCTCCTTGCCTCTTCCTCTCCTCCTCTGTAATTGCAGCCTTTCTAACTCAATCTTCCTTGACTCTTCCTCTCCTCCTTTGTAATTGCAGCCTTTCTAACTCAGTCTTCCTTGCCTCATCCTCTCCTCCTCTGCAATTGCAGCCTTTCTAGCTCAATCTTCCTTGCCTCTTCCTCTCCTCCTCTGTAATTGCAGCCTTTCTAGCTCAATCTTCCTTGCCTCTTCCTCTCCTCCTCTGTAATTGCAGCCTTTCCAACTCAACCTTCCTTGCCTCTTCCTCTCCTCCTCTGTAATTGCAGCCTTTCTAACTCAATCTTCCTTGCCTCTTCCTCTCCTCCTCTGTAATTGCTGCCTTTCTAATTCAATCTTCCTTGCCTCTTCCTCTCCTCCTTTGTAATTGCAGCCTTTCTAACTGAATCTTCCTTGCCTCGTCCTCTCCTCCTCTGTAATTGCAGCCTTTCTAACTCAGTCTTCCTTGCCTCTTCCTCTCCTCCTCTCTAATTGCAGCCTTTCTAACTCAATCTTCCTTGCCTCTTCCTCTCCTCCTTTGTAATTGCAGCCTTTCTAACTCAATCTTCCTTGCATCTTCCTCTCCTCCTCTGTAATTGCAGCCTTTCTAACTCAGTCTTCCTTGCCTCTTCCTCTCCTCCTCTCTAATTACAGCCTTTCTAACTCAGTCTTCCTTGCCTCTTCCTCTCCTCCTCTGAAATTGCAGCCTTTGTAACTCAATCTTCCTTGCCACTTCCTCTCCTCCTCTGTAATTGCAGCCTTTCTCAGCCAATCTTCCTTGCCTCTTCCTCTCCTCCTCTCTAATTGCAGCCTTTCTAACTCAGTCTTTCTTGCCTCTTCCTCTCCTCCTCTGGAATTGCAGCCTTTCTAACTCAGTCTTTCTTGCCTCTTCCTCTCCTCCTCTGTAATTGCAGCCTTTCTAACTCATTCTTCCTTGCCTCTTCCTCTCTCCTCTCTAATTGCAGCCTTTCTAACTCAATCTTCCTTGCCTCTTCCTCTCCTCCTCTGTAATTGCAGCCTTTCTAACTCAATCTTCCTTGCCTCTTCCTCTCCTCCTCTGTAATTGCAGCCTTTCTAACTCAATCTTCCTTGCCTCTTCCTCTCCTCCTTTGTAATTGCAGCCTTTCTAACTCAATCTTCCTTGCCTCTTCCTCTCCTCCTCTGTAATTGCAGCCTTTCTAACACAATCTTCCTTGCCTCTTCCTCTCCTCCTCTGTAATTGCAGCCTTTCTAACTCAATCTTCCTTGCCTCGTCCTCTCCTCGTCTCTAATTGCAGCCTCTCTAACTCAATCTTCCTTGCCTCTTCCTCTCCTCCTCTGTAATTGCAGCCTTTCTAACTCAATCTTCCTTGCCTCTTCCTCTCCTCGTCTCTAATTGCAGCCTTTCTAACTCAATCTTCCTTGCCTCTTCCTCTCCTCCTCTGTAATTGAAGCCTTTCAAACTCAATCTTCCTTGCCTCGTCCTCTCCTCGTCACTAATTGCAGCCTTTCTAACTCAATCTTCCTTGCCTCTTCCTCTCCTCGTCTCTAATTGCAGCCTTTCTAACTCAGTCTTCCTTGCCTCTTCCTCTCCTCCTCTCTAATTGCAGCCTTTCTAACTCAATCTTCCTTGCCTCTTCCTCTCCTCCTTTGTAATTGCAGCCTTTCTAACTCAATCTTCCTTGCCTCTTCCTCTCCTCCTCTGTAAGTGCAGCCTTTCTAACTCAGTCTTCCTTGCCTCTTCCTCTCCTCCTCTCTAATTGCAGCCTTTCTAACTCAGTCTTCCTTGCCTCTTCCTCTCCTCCTCTGAAATTGCAGCCTTTCTAACTCAATCTTCCTTGCCTCTTCCTCTCCTCCTCTCTAATTGCAGCCTTTCTAAGCCAATCTTCCTTGCCTCTTCCTCTCCTCCTCTCTAATTGCAGCCTTTCTAACTCAGTCTTTCTTGCCTCTTCCTCTCCTCCTCTGTAATTGCAGCCTTTCTAACTCAATCTTCTTGCCTCTTCCTCGCCTCCTCTCTAATTGCAGCCTTTCTAACTCAGTCTTTCTTGCCTCTTCCTTTCCTCCTCTGTAATTGCAGCCTTTCTAACTCATTCTTCCTTGCCTCTTCCTCTCTCCTCTCTAATTGCAGCCTTTCTAACTCAATCTTCCTTGCCTCTTCCTCTACTCCTCTGTAATTGCAGCCTTTCTAACTCAATTTTCCTTGCCTCTTCCTCTCCTCCTCTGTAACTGCAGCCTTTCTAACTCAGTCTTCCTTGCCTCGTCCTCTCCTCCTCTGTAATTGCAGCCGTTCTAACTCAATCTTCCTTGCCTCTTCCTCTCCTCCTTTGTAATTGCAGCCTTTCTAACTCAATCTTCCTTGCCTCTTCCTCTCCTCCTCTGTAATTGCAGCCTTTCTAACTCAGTCTTCCTTGCCTCTTCCTCTCCTCCTCTGTAATTGCAGCCTTTCTAACTCAATCTTCCTTGCCTCTTCCTCTCCTCCTCTCTAATTGCAGCCTTTCTAACTCAATCTTATAGAACATAGAACATAGAACATAGAACATACAGCACAGAACAGGCCCTTCGGCCCTCAATGTTGTGCCGATCCTTTGTCCTCTGCCAAGGACAATTTAATCTATACCCCATCATTCTCCTTTATCCATATACCTATCCAAAAGCCTTTTGAAAGTCCCTAAAGTTTCTGACTCAACAACTTCCCCGGGCAAGGCATTCCATGCCTCGACCACTCTCTGGGTAAAGAACCTTCCCCTGACATCCCCCTTATATCTCCCACCCTTCACCTTAAATTTATGACCCCTTGTAACGCTTTGCTCCACCCGGGGAAAAAGTTTCTGACTGTCTACCCTATCTATTCCCCTGATCATCTTATAAACCTCTATCATGTCACCCCTCATCCTTCTCCTTTCTAATGAGAAGAGGCCTAGAATGTTCAGCCTTTCCTCGTAAGACTTATTCTCCATTCCAGGCAACATCCTGGTAAATCTCCTCTGCACCCTCTCCAAGGCTTCCACATCCTTCCTAAAATGAGGCGACCAGAACTGCACACAGTACTCCAAATGAGGCCTTACCAAGGTCCTGTACAGCTGCATCATCACCTCACGGCTCTTAAATTCAATCCCTCTGCTAATGAACGCTAACACCCCATATGCCTTCTTCACAGCCCTATCCACTTGAGTTGCAGCTTTCAATGATCTATGCACATAGACCCCAAGGTCTCTCTGCTCCTCCACATGCCCAAGAACCCTACCGTTAACCCAGTATTTTGCATTCATGTTTGTCCTTCCAAAATGGACGACCTCACACTTTTCAGGGTTAAACTCCATCTGCCACTTTTCAGCCCAACACTGCAACCTATCCAAGTCCCTTTGCAGACGACAATAGCCCTCCTCGGTATCCACAACTCCACCAACCTTTGTATCATCTGCAAATTTACTGACCCACCCTTCGACTTCCTCATCCAAGTCGTTAATAAAAATCACAAACAGGAGAGGACCCAGAACTGATCCCTGCGGCACGCCACTGGTAACTGGGCTCCAGGCTGAGTATTTACCATCTAAGACCACTCTCTGCCTTCTATCAGTTAGCCAATTCTTAATCCAACTGGCCACATTCCCCACTATCCCATGCCTCCTGACTTTCTCCATAAGTCTACCATGGGGGACCTTATCAAATGCCTTACTAAAATCCATGTACACCACATCCACTGGTTTACCCTCATCCACTTGCTTGGTCACCTGCTCAAAGAATTCAATCAGGCTTGTGAGGCAAGACCTACCCCTCACAAAACCGTGCTGACTGTCCCGAATCAAGCAGTGTCTTTCCAGATGCTCAGAAATCCTATCCCTCAGCACCTTTTCCATCAACTTGCCTACCACCGAAGTAAGACTAACTGGCCTGTAATTCCCAGGGTTGTTCCTATTCCCTTTCTTGAACAGGGGCACAACATTTGCCACCCTCCAATCACCTGGTACCACCCCCGTCAGCAGAGAAGATGAAAAGATCATTGCCAGCGGCTCTGCAATTTCATCCCTTGCTTCCCATAACATCCTTGGATATACCCCGTCAGGCCCGGGAGACTTGTCTATCTTCAAGTTATTCAAAAACCCCAACACATCTTCCCTCCTAACGAGCACTTCCTCGAGCTTACCAGTCTGCTTCCCACCGTCCTCTTCAGTAATACACCCCTTCTCATTCGTAAATACCGAAGAGAAGTACTCATTCAAAACCTCACTTATCTCTTCCGGCTCAACACACAGTCTCCCGCTATTGTCCTTGACCGGACCTTTGGTCCCCCTAGTCATCCTCATATTTCTGACATACGCGTAAAAGGCCTTGGGGTTTTCTTTTATCCTACCCGCCAAGCATTTTTCATGCCCTCTCTTAGCTCTCCTAATCCCTTTCTTCAGATCCTTCCTGGCCATCTTGTATCCCTCCAGAGCTATGCCTGTGCCCTTTTTCCTCAACTTTATATACGCATCCTTCTTCTTCCTAACAAGACTCTCAACCTCTCTTGTCAACCACGGTTCCCTCACATGACCATCCCTTCCCTGTCTGACAGGGACATGCTTATCAATGGCCCCTACTATCTGCTCCTTGAAAAAGTTCCACATTTCGACCGTGCCCTTCCCTGCCAGCATATGCTCCCAACTTATGCTCCTCAGTTCCTGCCTGACAGCATCATATCTACCCTTCCCCCAATTGTAAACCTTGCCCTGTTGCACATACCTATCCCTCTCCATTACCACAGTGATCTTCCTTGCCTCTTCCTCTCCTCCTCTGTAATTGCAGCCTTTCTAACTCAATCTTCTTGCCTCTTCCTCGCCTCCGCTCCAATTGCAGCCATTCTAACTCAGTCTTTCTTGCCTCTTCCTCTCCTCCTCTGTAATTGCAGCCTTTCTAACTCATTCTTCCTTGCCTCTTCCTCTCCTCCTCTCTAATTGCAGCCGTTCTAACTCAGTCTTCCTTGCCTCGTCCTCTCCTCCTCTGTAATTGCAGCCTTTCTAACTCAGTCTTCCTTGGCTCTTCCTCTCCTCCTCTCTAATTGCAGCCTTTCTAACTCAGTCTTCCTTGCCTCTTCCTCTCCTCCTCTGGAATTGCAGCCTTTCTAACTCAGTCTTTCTTGCCTCTTCCTCTCCTCCTCTGTAATTGCAGCCTTTCTAACTCATTCTTCCTTGCCTCTTCCTCTCTCCTCTCTAATTGCAGCCTTTCTAACTCAATCTTCCTTGCCTCTTCCTCTCCTCCTCTGTAATTGCAGCCTTTCTAACTCAATCTTCCTTGCCTCTTCCTCTCCTCCTCTGTAATTGCAGCCTTTCTAACTCAATCTTCCTTGCCTCTTCCTCTCCTCCTCTGTAATTGCAGCCTTTCTAACTCAATCATCCTTGCCTCGTCCTCTCCTCGTCTCTAATTGCAGCCTCTCTAACTCAATCTTCCTTGCCTCTTCCTCTCCTCCTCTGTAATTGCAGCCTTTCTAACTCAATCTTCCTTGCCTCTTCCTCTCCTCGTCTCTAATTGCAGCCTTTCTAACTCAATCTTCCTTGCCTCTTCCTCTCCTCCTCTGTAATTGCAGCCTTTCAAACTCAATCTTCCTTGCCTCGTCCTCTCCTCGTCTCTAATTGCAGCCTTTCTAACTCAATCTTCCTTGCCTCTTCCTCTCCTCGTCTCTAATTGCAGCCTTTCTAACTCAGTCTTCCTTGCCTCTTCCTCTCCTCCTCTCTAATTGCAGCCTTTCTATCTCAATCTTCCTTGCCTCTTCCTCTCCTCCTTTGTAATTGCAGCCTTTCTAACTCAATCTTCCTTGCCTCTTCCTCTCCTCCTCTGTAAGTGCAGCCTTTCTAACTCAGTCTTCCTTGCCTCTTCCTCTCCTCCTCTCTAATTGCAGCCTTTCTAACTCAGTCTTCCTTGCCTCTTCCTCTCCTCCTCTGAAATTGCAGCCTTTCTAACTCAATCTTCCTTGCCTCTTCCTCTCCTCCTCTCTAATTGCAGCCTTTCTAAGCCAATCTTCCTTGCCTCTTCCTCTCCTCCTCTCTAATTGCAGCCTTTCTAACTCAGTCTTTCTTGCCTCTTCCTCTCCTCCTCTGTAATTGCAGCCTTTCTAACTCAATCTTCTTGCCTCTTCCTCGCCTCCTCTCTAATTGCAGCCTTTCTAACTCAGTCTTGCTTGCCTCTTCCTTTCCTCCTCTGTAATTGCAGCCTTTCTAACTCATTCTTCCTTGCCTCTTCCTCTCTCCTCTCTAATTGCAGCCTTTCTAACTCAATCTTCCTTGCCTCTTCCTCTACTCCTCTGTAATTGCATCCTTTCTAACTCAATCTTCCTTGCCTCTTCCTCTCCTCCTCTGTAACTGCAGCCTTTCTAACTCAGTCTTCCTTGCCTCGTCCTCTCCTCCTCTGTAATTGCATCCTTTCTAACTCAATCTTCCTTGCCTCTTCCTCTCCTCCTTTGTAATTGCAGCCTTTCTAACTCAATCTTCCTTGCCTCTTCCTCTCCTCCTCTGTAATTGCTGCCTTTCTAACTCAGTCTTCCTTGCCTCTTCCTCTCCTCCTCTGTAATTGCAGCCTTTCTAACTCAATCTTCCTTGCCTCTTCCTCTCCTCCTCTCTAATTGCAGCCTTTCTAACTCAATCTTCCTTGCCTCTTCCTCTCCTCCTCTGTAATTGCAGCCTTTCTAACTCAATCTTCTTGCCTCTTCCTCGCCTCCGCTCCAATTGCAGCCATTCTAACTCAGTCTTTCTTGCCTCTTCATCTCCTCCTCTGTAATTGCAGCCTTTCTAACTCATTCTTCCTTGCCTCTTCCTCTCCTCCTCTCTAATTGCAGCCTTTCTAACTCAGTCTTCCTTGCCTCGTCCTCTCCTCCTCTGTAATTGCAGCCTTTCTAACTCAGTCTTCCTTGGCTCTTCCTCTCCTCCTCTCTAATTGCAGCCTTTCTAACTCAGTCTTCCTTGCCTCTTCCTCTCCTCCTCTGTAATTGCAGCCTTTCTAACTCAATCTTCCTTGCCTCTTCCTCTCCTCCTCTGTAATTGCAGCCTTTCTAACTCAATCTTCCTTGCCTCTACCTCTCCTCCTCTGTAATTGCAGCCTTTCTAACTCAATCTTCCTTGCCTCTTCCTCTCCTCCTCTCTAATTGCATCCTTTCTAATCAGTCTTCCTTGCCTCTTCCTCTCCTCTTTTGTAATTGCAGCCTTTCTAACTCAGTCTTCCTTGCCTCTTCCTCTCCTCCTCTGTAATTGCAGCCTTTCTAACTCAGTCTTCCTTGCCTCTTCCTCTCCTCTCTAATTGCAGCCTTTCTCACTCAGTCTTCCTTGCCTCTTCCTCTCCTCCTCTGTAATTGCAGACTTTCTAACTCAATCTTCCTTGCCTCTTCCTCTCCTCCTCTGTAATTGCAGCCTTTCTAACTCCATCTTCCTTGCCTCTTCCTCTCCTCCTTTGTAATTGCAGCCTTTCTAACTCAGTCTTCCTTGCCTCATCCTCTCCTCCTCTGTAATTGCAGCCTTTCTAGCTCAATCTTCCTTGCCTCTTCCTCTCCTCCTCTGTAATTGCAGCCTTTCTAGCTCAATCTTCCTTGCCTCTTCCTCTCCCCCTCTGTAATTGCAGCCTTTCTAACTCATTCTTCCTTGCCTCTTCCTCTCCTCCTCTGTAATTGCAGCCTTTCTAACTCAATCTTCCTTGCCTCTTCCTCTCCTCCTCTGTAATTGCAGCCTTTCTAGCTCAATCTTCCTTGCCTCTTCCTCTCCTCCTTTGTAATTGCAGCCTTTCTAACTGAATCTTCCTTGCCTCTTCCTCTCCTCCTCTGTAATTGCAGCCTTTCTAACTCAGTCTTCCTTGCCTCTTGCTCTCCTCCTCTGTAATTGCAGCCTTTCTAACTCAATCTTCCTTGCCTCTTCCTCTCCTCCTCTGTAATTGCAGCCTTTCTAGCTCAATCTTCCTTGCCTCTTCCTCTCCTCCTTTGTAATTGCAGCCTTTCTAACTCAGTCTTCCTTGCCTCTTCCTCTCCTCCTCTGTAATTGCAGCCTTTCTAACTCAATCTTCCTTGCCTCTTCCTCTCCTCCTTTGTAATTGCAGCCTTTCTAACTCAGTCTTCCTTGCCTCTTCCTCTCCGCCTCTGTAATTGCAGCCTTTCTAGCTCAATCTTCCTTGCCTCTTCCTCTCCCCCTCTGTAATTGCAGCCTTTCTAACTCATTCTTCCTTGCCTCTTCCTCTCCTCCTCTGTAATTGCAGCCTTTCTAACTCAATCTTCCTTGCCTCTTCCTCTCCTCCTCTGTAATTGCAGCCTTTCTAGCTCAATCTTCCTTGCCTCTTCCTCTCCTCCTTTGTAATTGCAGCCTTTCTAACTGAATCTTCCTTGCCTCGTCCTCTCCTCCTCTGTAATTGCAGCCTTTCTAACTCAATCTTCCTTGCCTCTTCCTCTCCTCCTCTGTAATTGCAGCCTTTCTAGCTCAATCTTCCTTGCCTCTTCCTCTCCTCCTTTGTAATTGCAGCCTTGCTAACTCAGTCTTCCTTGCCTCTTCCTCTCCTCCTCTGTAATTGCAGCCTTTCTAACTCAGTCTTCCTTGCCTCTTCCTCTCCTCCTCTCTAATTGCAGCCTTTGTAACTCAATCTTCATTGCCTCTTCCTCTCCTCCTCTGTAATTGCAGCCTTTCTAACTCAATCTTCCTTGCCTCTTCCTCTCCTCCTCTGTAATTGCAGCCTTTCTAACTCAATCTTCCTTGCCTCTTCCTCTCCTCCTTTGTAATTGCAGCCTTTCTAACTCAATCTTCCTTGCCTCTTCCTCTCCTCCTCTGTAATTGCAGCCTTTCTAACTCAATCTTCCTTGCCTCTTCCTCTCCTCCTCTGTAATTGCAGCCTTTCTAACTCAATCTTCCTTGCCTCGTCCTCTCCTCGTCTCTAATTGCAGCCTCTCTAACTCAATCTTCCTTGCCTCTTCCTCTCCTCCTCTGTAATTGCAGCCTTTCTAACTCAATCTTCCTTGCCTCGTGCTCTCCACGTCTCTAATTGCAGCCTTTCTAACTCAATCTTCCTTGCCTCTTCCTCTCCTCCTCTGTAATTGCAGCCTTTCAAACTCAATCTTCCTTGACTCGTCCTCTCCTCGTCTCTAATTGCAGCCTTTCTAACTCAATCTTCCTTGCCTCGTCCTCTCCTCGTCTCTAATTGCAGCCTTTCTAACTCAATCTTCCTTGCCTCTTCCTCTCCTCGTCTCTAATTGCAGCCTTTCTAACTCAGTCTTCGTTGCCTCTTCCTCTCCTCCTCTCTAATTGCAGCCTTTCTAACTCAATCTTCCTTGCCTCTTCCTCTCCTCCTTTGTAATTGCAGCCTTTCTAACTCAATCTTCCTTGCCTCTTCCTCTCCTCCTCTGTAAGTGCAGCCTTTCTAACTCAGTCTTCCTTGCCTCTTCCTCTCCTCCTCTCTAATTGCAGCCTTTCTAACTCAGTCTTCCTTGCCTCTTCCTCTCCTCCTCTGAAATTGCAGCCTTTCCAACTCAATCTTCCTTGCCTCTTCCTCTCCTCCTCTCTAATTGCAGCCTTTCTAAGCCAATCTTCCTTGCCTCTTCCTCTCCTCCTCTCTAATTGCAGCCTTTCTAACTCAGTCTTTCTTGCCTCTTCCTCTCCTCCTCTGTAATTGCAGCCTTTCTAACTCAATCTTCTTGCCTCTTCCTCGCCTCCTCTCTAATTGCAGCCTTTCTAACTCAGTCTTTCTTGCCTCTTCCTTTCCTCCTCTGTAATTGCAGCCTTTCTAACTCATTCTTCCTTGCCTCTTCCTCTCTCCTCTCTAATTGCAGCCTTTCTAACTCAATCTTCCTTGCCTCTTCCTCTCCTCCTCTGTAATTGCAGCCTTTCTAACTCAATCTTTATTGCCTCTTCCTCTCCTCCTCTGTAATTGCAGCCTTTCTAACTCAGTCTTCCTTGCCTCGTCCTCTCCTCCTCTGTAATTGCAGCCTTTCTAACTCAATCTTCCTTGCCTCTTCCTCTCCTCCTTTGTAATTGCAGCCTTTCTAACTCAATCTTCCTTGCCTCTTGCTCTCCTCCTCTGTAATTGCAGCCTTTCTAACTCAGTCTTCTTTGCCTCTTCCTCTCCTCCTCTGTAATTGCAGCCTTTCTAACTCAATCTTCCTTGCCTCTTCCTCTCCTCCTCTCTAATTGCAGCCTTTCTAACTCAATCTTCCTTGCCTCTTCCTCTCCTCCTCTGTAATTGCAGCCTTTCTAACTCAATATTCTTGCCTCTTCCTCGCCTCCGCTCCAATTGCAGCCATTCTAACTCTGTCTTTCTTGCCTCTTCCTCTCCTCCTCTGTAATTGCAGCCTTTCTAACTCATTCTTCCTTGCCTCTTCCTCTCCTCCTCTCTAATTGCAGCCTTTCTAACTCAGTCTTCCTTGCCTCGTCCTCTCCTCCTCTGTAATTGCAGCCTTTCTAACTCAGTCTTCCTTGGCTCTTCCTCTCCTCCTCTCTAATTGCAGCCTTTCTAACTCAGTCTTCCTTGCCTCTTCCTCTCCTCCTCTGTAATTGCAGCCTTTCTAACTCAATCTTCCTTGCCTCTTCCTCTCCTCCTCAGTAATTGCAGCCTTTCTAACTCAATCTTCCTTGCCTCTACCTCTCCTCCTCTGTAATTGCAGCCTTTCTAACTCAATCTTCCTTGCCTCTTCCTCTCCTCCTCTCTAATTGCAGCCTTTCTAACTCAATCTTCCTTGCCTCTTCCTCTCCTCTTTTGTAATTGCAGCCTTTCTAACTCAGTCTTCCTTGCCTCTTCCTCTCCTCCTTTGTAATTGCAGCCTTTCTAACTCAATCTTCCTTGCCTCTTCCTCTCCTCCTCTGTAAGTGCAGCCTTTCTAACTCAGTCTTCCTTGCCTCTTCCTCTCCTCCTCTCTAATTGCAGCCTTTCTAACTCAGTCTTCCTTGCCTCTTCCTCTCCTCCTCTGAAAATGCAGCCTTTCCAACTCAATCTTCCTTGCCTCTTCCTCTCCTCCTCTCTAATTGCAGCATTTCTAAGCCAATCTTCCTTGCCTCTTCCTCTCCTCCTCTCTAATTGCAGCCTTTCTAACTCAGTCTTTCTTGCCTCTTCCTCTCCTCCTCTGTAATTGCAGCCTTTCTAACTCAATCTTCTTGCCTCTTCCTCGCCTCCTCTCTAATTGCAGCCTTTCTAACTCAGTCTTTCTTGCCTCTTCCTTTCCTCCTCTGTAATTGCAGCCTTTCTAACTCATTCTTCCTTGCCTCTTCCTCTCTCCTCTCTAATTGCAGCCTTTCTAACTCAATCTTCCTTGCCTCTTCCTCTCCTCCTCTGTAATTGCAGCCTTTCTAACTCAATCTTTATTGCCTCTTCCTCTCCTCCTCTGTAATTGCAGCCTTTCTAACTCAGTCTTCCTTGCCTCGTCCTCTCCTCCTCTGTAATTGCAGCCTTTCTAACTCAATCTTCCTTGCCTCTTCCTCTCCTCCTTTGTAATTGCAGCCTTTCTAACTCAATCTTCCTTGCCTCTTGCTCTCCTCCTCTGTAATTGCAGCCTTTCTAACTCAGTCTTCTTTGCCTCTTCCTCTCCTCCTCTGTAATTGCAGCCTTTCTAACTCAATCTTCCTTGCCTCTTCCTCTCCTCCTCTCTAATTGCAGCCTTTCTAACTCAATCTTCCTTGCCTCTTCCTCTCCTCCTCTGTAATTGCAGCCTTTCTAACTCAATATTCTTGCCTCTTCCTCGCCTCCGCTCCAATTGCAGCCATTCTAACTCTGTCTTTCTTGCCTCTTCCTCTCCTCCTATGTAATTGCAGCCTTTCTAACTCATTCTTCCTTGCCTCTTCCTCTCCTCCTCTCTAATTGCAGCCTTTCTAACTCAGTCTTCCTTGCCTCGTCCTCTCCTCCTCTGTAATTGCAGCCTTTCTAACTCAGTCTTCCTTGGCTCTTCCTCTCCTCCTCTCTAATTGCAGCCTTTCTAACTCAGTCTTCCTTGCCTCTTCCTCTCCTCCTCTGTAATTGCAGCCTTTCTAACTCAATCTTCCTTGCCTCTTCCTCTCCTCCTCAGTAATTGCAGCCTTTCTAACTCAATCTTCCTTGCCTCTACCTCTCCTCCTCTGTAATTGCAGCCTTTCTAACTCAATCTTCCTTGCCTCTTCCTCTCCTCCTCTCTAATTGCAGCCTTTCTAACTCAATCTTCCTTGCCTCTTCCTCTCCTCTTTTGTAATTGCAGCCTTTCTAACTCAGTCTTCCTTGCCTCTTCCTCTCCTCCTCTCTAATTGCAGCCTTTCTAACTCAGTCTTCCTTGCCTCGTCCTCTCCTCCTCTGTAATTGCAGCCTTTCTAACTCAGTCTTCCTTGGCTCTTCCTCTCCTCCTCTCTAATTGCAGCCTTTCTAACTCAGTCTTCCTTGCCTCTTCCTCTCCTCCTCTGCAATTGCAGCCTTTCTAACTCAATCTTCCTTACCTCTTACTCTCCTCCTCTGTAATTGCAGCCTTTCTAACTCAATCTTCCTTGCCTCTTCCTCTCCTCCTTTGTAATTGCAGCCTTTCTAACTCAGTCTTCCTTGCCTCATCCTCTCCTCCTCTGTAATTGCAGCCTTTCTAGCTCAATCTTCCTTGCCTCTTCCTCTCCTCCTCTGTAATTGCAGCCTTTCTAGCTCAATCTTCCTTGCCTCTTCCTCTCCTCCTCTGTAATTGCAGCCTTTCTAACTCAGTCTTCCTTGCCTCGTCCTCTCCTCCTCTGTAATTGCAGCCTTTCTAACTCAATCTTCCTTGCCTCTTCCTCTCCTCCTTTGTAATTGCAGCCTTTCTAACTCAATCTTCCTTGCCTCTTGCTCTCCTCCTCTGTAATTGCAGCCTTTCTAACTCAGTCTTCCTTGCCTCTTCCTCTCCTCCTCTGTAATTGCAGCCTTTCTAACTCAATGTTCCTTGTCTCTTCCTCTCCTCCTCTCTAATTGCAGCCTTTCTAACTCAATCTTCCTTGCCTCTTCCTCTCCTCCTCTGTAATTGCAGCCTTTCTAACTCAATCTTCTTGCCTCTTCCTCGCCTCCGCTCCAATTGCAGCCATTCTAACTCTGTCTTTCTTGCCTCTTCCTCTCCTCCTCTGTAATTGCAGCCTTTCTAACTCATTCTTCCTTGCCTCTTCCTCTCCTCCTCTCTAATTGCAGCCTTTCTAACTCAGTCTTCCTTGCCTCGTCCTCTCCTCCTCTGTAATTGCAGCCTTTCTAACTTAGTCTTCCTTGGCTCTTCCTCTCCTCCTCTCTAATTGCAGCCTTTCTAACTCAGTCTTCCTTGCCTCTTCCTCTCCTCCTCTGTAATTGCAGCCTTTCTAACTCAATCTTCCTTGCCTCTTCCTCTCCTCCTCAGTAATTGCAGCCTTTCTAACTCAATCTTCCTTGCCTCTACCTCTCCTCCTCTGTAATTGCAGCCTTTCTAACTCAATCTTCCTTGCCTCTTCCTCTCCTCCTCTCTAATTGCAGCCTTTCTAACTCAATCTTCCTTGCCTCTTCCTCTCCTCTTTTGTAATTGCAGCCTTTCTAACTCAGTCTTCCTTGCCTCTTCCTCTCCTCCTCTGTAATTGCAGCCTTTCTAACTCAGTCTTCCTTGCCTCTTCCTCTCCTCCTCTCTAATTGCAGCCTTTCTCACTCAGTCTTCCTTGCCTCTTCCTCTCCTCCTCTGCAATTGCAGCCTTTCTAACTCAATCTTCCTTGCCTCTTCCTCTCCTCCTCTGTAATTGCAGCCTTTCTAACTCAATCTTCCTTGCCTCTTCCTCTCCTCCTTTGTAATTGCAGCCTTTCTAACTCAGTCTTCCTTTCCTCATCCTCTCCTCCTCTGTAATTGCAGCCTTTCTAGCTCAATCTTCCTTGCCTCTTCCTCTCCTCCTCTCTAATTGCAGCCTTTCTAACTCAGTCTTCCTTGCCTCGTCCTCTCCTCCTCTGTAATTGCAGCCTTTCTAACTCAGTCTTCCTTGGCTCTTCCTCTCCTCCTCTCTAATTGCAGCCTTTCTAACTCAGTCTTCCTTGCCTCTTCCTCTCCTCCTCTGTAATTGCAGCCTTTCTAACTCAATCTTCCTTGCCTCTTCCTCTCCTCCTCTGTAATTGCAGCCTTTCTAACTCAATCTTCCTTGCCTCTACCTCTCCTCCTCTGTAATTGCAGCCTTTCTAACTCAATCTTCCTTGCCTCTTCCTCTCCTCCTCTCTAATTGCATCCTTTCTAATCAGTCTTCCTTGCCTCTTCCTCTCCTCTTTTGTAATTGCAGCCTTTCTAACTCAGTCTTCCTTGCCTCTTCCTCTCCTCCTCTGTAATTGCAGCCTTTCTAACTCAGTCTTCCTTGCCTCTTCCTCTCCTCTCTAATTGCAGGCTTTCTCACTCAGTCTTCCTTGCCTCTTCCTCTCCTCCTCTGTAATTGCAGACTTTCTAACTCAATCTTCCTTGCCTCTTCCTCTCCTCCTCTGTAATTGCAGCCTTTCTAACTCCATCTTCCTTGCCTCTTCCTCTCCTCCTTTGTAATTGCAGCCTTTCTAACTCAGTCTTCCTTGCCTCATCCTCTCCTCCTCTGTAATTGCAGCCTTTCTAGCTCAATCTTCCTTGCCTCTTCCTCTCCTCCTCTGTAATTGCAGCCTTTCTAGCTCAATCTTCCTTGCCTCTTCCTCTCCCCCTCTGTAATTGCAGCCTTTCTAACTCATTCTTCCTTGCCTCTTCCTCTCCTCCTCTGTAATTGCAGCCTTTCTAACTCAATCTTCCTTGCCTCTTCCTCTCCTCCTCTGTAATTGCAGCCTTTCTAGCTCAATCTTCCTTGCCTCTTCCTCTCCTCCTTTGTAATTGCAGCCTTTCTAACTGAATCTTCCTTGCCTCTTCCTCTCCTCCTCTGTAATTGCAGCCTTTCTAACTCAGTCTTCCTTGCCTCTTGCTCTCCTCCTCTGTAATTGCAGCCTTTCTAACTCAATCTTCCTTGCCTCTTCCTCTCCTCCTCTGTAATTGCAGCCTTTCTAGCTCAATCTTCCTTGCCTCTTCCTCTCCTCCTCTGTAATTGCAGCCTTTCTAACTCAGTCTTCCTTGCCTCTTCCTCTCCTCCTCTGTAATTGCAGCCTTTCTAACTCAATCTTCCTTGCCTCTTCCTCTCCTCCTTTGTAATTGCAGCCTTTCTAACTCAGTCTTCCTTGCCTCTTCCTCTCCGCCTCTGTAATTGCAGCCTTTCTAGCTCAATCTTCCTTGCCTCTTCCTCTCCCCCTCTGTAATTGCAGCCTTTCTAACTCATTCTTCCTTGCCTCTTCCTCTCCTCCTCTGTAATTGCAGCCTTTCTAACTCAATCTTCCTTGCCTCTTCCTCTCCTCCTCTGTAATTGCAGCCTTTCTAGCTCAATCTTCCTTGCCTCTTCCTCTCCTCCTTTGTAATTGCAGCCTTTCTAACTGAATCTTCCTTGCCTCGTCCTCTCCTCCTCTGTAATTGCAGCCTTTCTAACTCAATCTTCCTTGCCTCTTCCTCTCCTCCTCTGTAATTGCAGCCTTTCTAGCTCAATCTTCCTTGCCTCTTCCTCTCCTCCTTTGTAATTGCAGCCTTTCTAACTCAGTCTTCCTTGCCTCTTCCTCTCCTCCTCTCTAATTGCAGCCTTTGTAACTCAATCTTCATTGCCTCTTCCTCTCCTCCTTTGTAATTGCAGCCTTTCCAACTCAGTCTTGCTTGCCTCTTCCTCTCCTCCTCTGTAATTGCAGCCTTTCTAACTCAATCTTCCTTGCCTCTTCCTCTCCTCCTCTGTAATTGCAGCCTTTCTAACTCAATCCTCCTTGCCTCTTCCTCTCCTCCTCTGTAATTGCAGCCTTTCTAACTCAATCTTCCTTGACTCTTCCTCTCCTCCTTTGTAATTGCAGCCTTTCTAACTCAGTCTTCCTTGCCTCTACCTCTCCTCCTCTGCAATTGCAGCCTTTCTAGCTCAATCTTCCTTGCCTCTTCCTCTCCTCCTCTGTAATTGCAGCCTTTCTAGCTCAATCTTCCTTGCCTCTTCCTCTCCTCCTCTGTAATTGCAGCCTTTCCAACTCAATCTTCCTTGCCTCTTCCTCTCCTCCTCTGTAATTGTAGCCTTTCTAACTCAATCTTCCTTGCCTCTTCCTCTCCTCCTCTGTAATTGATGCCTTTCTAGTTCAATCTTCCTTGCCTCTTCCTCTCCTCCTTTGTAATTGCAGCCTTTCTAACTGAATCTTCCTTGCCTCGTCCTCTCCTCCTCTGTAATTGCAGCCTTTCTAACTCAGTCTTCCTTGCCTCTTCCTCTCCTCCTCTCTAATTGCAGCCTTTCTAACTCAATCTTCCTTGCCTCTTCCTCTCCTCCTTTGTAATTGCAGCCTTTCTAACTCAATCTTCCTTGCATCTTCCTCTCCTCCTCTGTAATTGCAGCCTTTCTAACTCAGTCTTCCTTGCCTCTTCCTCTCCTCCTCTCTAATTGCAGCCTTTCTAACTCAGTCTTCCTTGCCTCTTCCTCTCCTCCTCTGAAATTGCAGCCTTTGTAACTCAATCTTCCTTGCCACTTCCTCTCCTCCTCTGTAATTGCAGCCTTTCTCAGCCAATCTTCCTTGCCTCTTCCTCTTCTCCTCTCTAATTGCAGCCTTTCTAACTCAGTCTTTCTTGCCTCTTCCTCTCCTCCTCTGGAATTGTAGCCTTTCTAACTCAGTCTTTCTTGCCTATTCCTCTCCTCCTCTGTAATTGCAGCCTTTCTAACTCATTCTTCCTTGCCTCTTCCTCTCTCCTCTCTAACTGCAGCCTTTCTAACTCAATCTTCCTTGCCTCTTCCTCTCCTCCTCTGTAATTGCAGCCTTTCTAACTCAATCTTCCTTGCCTCTTCCTCTCCTCCTCTGTAATTGCAGCCTTTCTAACTCAATCTTCCTTGCCTCTTCCTCTCCTCCTTTGTAATTGCAGCCTTTCTAACTCAATCTTCCTTGCCTCTTCCTCTCCTCCTCTGTAATTGCAGCCTTTCTAACTCAATCTTCCTTGCCTCTTCCTCTCCTCCTCTGTAATTGCAGCCTTTCTAACTCAATCTTCCTTGCCTCGTGCTCTCCTCGTCTCTAATTGCAGCCTCTCTAACTCAATCTTCCTTGCCTCTTCCTCTCCTCCTCTGTAATTGCAGCCTTTCTAACTCAATCTTCCTTGCCTCGTGCTCTCCACGTCTCTAATTGCAGCCTTTCTAACTCAATCTTCCTTGCCTCTTCCTCTCCTCCTCTGTAATTGCAGCCTTTCAAACTCAATCTTCCTTGACTCGTCCTCTCCTCGTCTCTAATTGCAGCCTTTCTAACTCAATCTTCCTTGCCTCGTCCTCTCCTCGTCTCTAATTGCAGCCTTTCTAACTCAATCTTCCTTGCCTCTTCCTCTCCTCGTCTCTAATTGCAGCCTTTCTAACTCAGTCTTCGTTGCCTCTTCCTCTCCTCCTCTCTAATTGCAGCCTTTCTAACTCAATCTTCCTTGCCTCTTCCTCTCCTCCTTTGTAATTGCAGCCTTTCTAACTCAATCTTCCTTGCCTCTTCCTCTCCTCCTCTGTAAGTGCAGCCTTTCTAACTCAGTCTTCCTTGCCTCTTCCTCTCCTCCTCTCTAATTGCAGCCTTTCTAACTCAGTCTTCCTTGCCTCTTCCTCTCCTCCTCTGAAATTGCAGCCTTTCCAACTCAATCTTCCTTGCCTCTTCCTCTCCTCCTCTCTAATTGCAGCCTTTCTAAGCCAATCTTCCTTGCCTCTTCCTCTCCTCCTCTCTAATTGCAGCCTTTCTAACTCAGTCTTTCTTGCCTCTTCCTCTCCTCCTCTGTAATTGCAGCCTTTCTAACTCAATCTTCTTGCCTCTTCCTCGCCTCCTCTCTAATTGCAGCCTTTCTAACTCAGTCTTTCTTGCCTCTTCCTTTCCTCCTCTGTAATTGCAGCCTTTCTAACTCATTCTTCCTTGCCTCTTCCTCTCTCCTCTCTAATTGCAGCCTTTCTAACTCAATCTTCCTTGCCTCTTCCTCTCCTCCTCTGTAATTGCAGCCTTTCTAACTCAATCTTTATTGCCTCTTCCTCTCCTCCTCTGTAATTGCAGCCTTTCTAACTCAGTCTTCCTTGCCTCGTCCTCTCCTCCTCTGTAATTGCAGCCTTTCTAACTCAATCTTCCTTGCCTCTTCCTCTCCTCCTTTGTAATTGCAGCCTTTCTAACTCAATCTTCCTTGCCTCTTGCTCTCCTCCTCTGTAATTGCAGCCTTTCTAACTCAGTCTTCTTTGCCTCTTCCTCTCCTCCTCTGTAATTGCAGCCTTTCTAACTCAATCTTCCTTGCCTCTTCCTCTCCTCCTCTCTAATTGCAGCCTTTCTAACTCAATCTTCCTTGCCTCTTCCTCTCCTCCTCTGTAATTGCAGCCTTTCTAACTCAATCTTCTTGCCTCTTCCTCGCCTCCGCTCCAATTGCAGCCATTCTAACTCTGTCTTTCTTGCCTCTTCCTCTCCTCCTCTCTAATTGCAGCCTTTCTAACTCAGTCTTCCTTGCCTCGTCCTCTCCTCCTCTGTAATTGCAGCCTTTCTAACTCAGTCTTCCTTGGCTCTTCCTCTCCTCCTCTCTAATTGCAGCCTTTCTAACTCAGTCTTCCTTGCCTCTTCCTCTCCTCCTCTGTAATTGCAGCCTTTCTAACTCAATCTTCCTTGCCTCTTCCTCTCCTCCTCAGTAATTGCAGCCTTTCTAACTCAATCTTCCTTGCCTCTACCTCTCCTCCTCTGTAATTGCAGCCTTTCTAACTCAATCTTCCTTGCCTCTTCCTCTCCTCCTCTCTAATTGCAGCCTTTCTAACTCAATCTTCCTTGCCTCTTCCTCTCCTCTTTTGTAATTGCAGCCTTTCTAACTCAGTCTTCCTTGCCTCTTCCTCTCCTCCTCTCTAATTGCAGCCTTTCTAACTCAGTCTTCCTTGCCTCGTCCTCTCCTCCTCTGTAATTGCAGCCTTTCTAACTCAGTCTTCCTTGGCTCTTCCTCTCCTCCTCTCTAATTGCAGCCTTTCTAACTCAGTCTTCCTTGCCTCTTCCTCTCCTCCTCTGCAATTGCAGCCTTTCTAACTCAATCTTCCTTGCCTCTTCCTCTCCTCCTCTGTAATTGCAGCCTTTCTAACTCAATCTTCCTTGCCTCTTCCTCTCCTCCTTTGTAATTGCAGCCTTTCTAACTCAGTCTTCCTTGCCTCATCCTCTCCTCCTCTGTAATTGCAGCCTTTCTAGCTCAATCTTCCTTGCCTCTTCCTCTCCTCCTCTGTAATTGCAGCCTTTCTAGCTCAATCTTCCTTGCCTCTTCCTCTCCTCCTCTGTAATTGCAGCCTTTCTAACTCAGTCTTCCTTGCCTCGTCCTCTCCTCCTCTGTAATTGCAGCCTTTCTAACTCAATCTTCCTTGCCTCTTCCTCTCCTCCTTTGTAATTGCAGCCTTTCTAACTCAATCTTCCTTGCCTCTTGCTCTCCTCCTCTGTAATTGCAGCCTTTCTAACTCAGTCTTCCTTGCCTCTTCCTCTCCTCCTCTGTAATTGCAGCCTTTCTAACTCAATCTTCCTTGCCTCTTCCTCTCCTCCTCTCTAATTGCAGCCTTTCTAACTCAATCTTCCTTGCCTCTTCCTCTCCTCCTCTGTAATTGCAGCCTTTCTAACTCAATCTTCTTGCCTCTTCCTCGCCTCCGCTCCAATTGCAGCCATTCTAACTCTGTCTTTCTTGCCTCTTCCTCTCCTCCTCTGTAATTGCAGCCTTTGTAACTCATTCTTCCTTGCCTCTTCCTCTCCTCCTCTCTAATTGCAGCCTTTCTAACTCAGTCTTCCTTGCCTCGTCCTCTCCTCCTCTGTAATTGCAGCCTTTCTAACTTAGTCTTCCTTGGCTCTTCCTCTCCTCCTCTCTAATTGCAGCCTTTCTAACTCAGTCTTCCTTGCCTCTTCCTCTCCTCCTCTGTAATTGCAGCCTTTCTAACTCAATCTTCCTTGCCTCTTCCTCTCCTCCTCAGTAATTGCAGCCTTTCTAACTCAATCTTCCTTGCCTCTACCTCTCCTCCTCTGTAATTGCAGCCTTTCTAACTCAATCTTCCTTGCCTCTTCCTCTCCTCCTCTCTAATTGCAGCCTTTCTAACTCAATCTTCCTTGCCTCTTCCTCTCCTCTTTTGTAATTGCAGCCTTTCTAACTCAGTCTTCCTTGCCTCTTCCTCTCCTCCTCTGTAATTGCAGCCTTTCTAACTCAGTCTTCCTTGCCTCTTCCTCTCCTCCTCTCTAATTGCAGCCTTTCTCACTCAGTCTTCCTTGCCTCTTCCTCTCCTCCTCTGCAATTGCAGCCTTTCTAACTCAATCTTCCTTGCCTCTTCCTCTCCTCCTCTGTAATTGCAGCCTTTCTAACTCAATCTTCCTTGCCTCTTCCTCTCCTCCTTTGTAATTGCAGCCTTTCTAACTCAGTCTTCCTTGCCTCATCCTCTCCTCCTCTGTAATTGCAGCCTTTCTAGCTCAATCTTCCTTGCCTCTTCCTCTCCTCCACTGTAATTGCAGCCTTTCTAGCTCAATCTTCCTTGCCTCTTCCTCTCCCCCTCTGTAATTGCAGCCTTTCTAACTCATTCTTCCTTGCCTCTTCCTCTCCTCCTCTGTAATTGCAGCCTTTCTAACTGAATCTTCCTTGCCTCTTCCTCTCCTCCTCTGTAATTGCAGCCTTTCTAGCTCAATCTTCCTTGCCTCTTCCTCTCCTCCTTTGTAATTGCAGCCTTTCTAACTGAATCTTCCTTGCCTCGTCCTCTCCTCCTCTGTAATTGCAGCCTTTCTAGCTCCATCTTCCTTGCCTCTTCCTCTCCTCCTCTGTAATTGCAGCCTTTCTAGCTCAATCTTCCTTGCCTCTTCCTCTCTCCCTCTGTAATTGCAGCCTTTCTAACTCATTCTTCCTTGCCTCTTCCTCTCCTCCTCTGTAATTGCAGCCTTTCTAACTGAATCTTCCTTGCCTCTTCCTCTCCTCCTCTGTAATTGCAGCCTTTCTAGCTCAATCTTCCTTGCCTCTTCCTCTCCTCCTTTGTAATTGCAGCCTTTCTAACTGAATCTTCCTTGCCTCGTCCTCTCCTCCTCTGTAATTGCAGCCTTTCTAGCTCCATCTTCCTTGCCTCTTCCTCTCCTCCTCTGTAATTGCAGCCTTTCTAGCTCAATCTTCCTTGCCTCTTCCTCTCTCCCTCTGTAATTGCAGCCTTTCTAACTCATTCTTCCTTGCCTCTTCCTCTCCTACTCTCTAATTGCAGCCTTTCTAACTCAGCCTTCCTTGCCTCGTCCTCTCCTCCTCTCTAATTGCAGCCTTTCTAACTCAATCTTCCTTGCCTCTTCCTCTCCTCCTTTGTAATTGCCGCCTTTCTAACTCAGTCTTCCTTGCCTCTTCCTCTCCTCCTCTCTAATTGCAGCCTTTCTAACTCAGTCTTCCTTGCCTCGTCCTCTCCTCCTCTGTAATTGCAGCCTTTCTAACTCAGTCTTCCTTGGCTCTTCCTCTCCTCCTCTCTAATTGCAGCCTTTCTAACTCAGTCTTCCTTGCCTCTTCCTCTCCTCCTCTGCAATTGCAGCCCTTCTAACTCAATCTTCCTTGCCTCTTCCTCTCCTCCTCTGTAATTGCAGCCTTTCTAACTCAATCTTCCTTGCCTCTTCCTCTCCTCCTTTGTAATTGCAGCCTTTCTAACTCAGTCTTCCTTGCC
Organism: Heterodontus francisci; assembly: GCF_036365525.1. Classification (NCBI taxonomy): domain Eukaryota; kingdom Metazoa; phylum Chordata; class Chondrichthyes; order Heterodontiformes; family Heterodontidae; genus Heterodontus; species Heterodontus francisci. Next base: position 210,488,255 of record NC_090373.1, on the reverse strand, counting down.
TCATCCTCTCCTCCTCTGTAATTGCAGCCTTTCTAGCTCAATCTTCCTTGCCTCTTCCTCTCCTCCTCTGTAATTGCAGCCTTTCTAGCTCAATCTTCCTTGCCTCTTCCTCTCCTCCTCTGTAATTGCAGCCTTTCTAACTCAGTCTTCCTTGCCTCGTCCTCTCCTCCTCTGTAATTGCAGCCTTTCTAACTCAATCTTCCTTGCCTCTTCCTCTCCTCCTTTGTAATTGCAGCCTTTCTAACTCAATCTTCCTTGCCTCTTGCTCTCCTCCTCTGTAATTGCAGCCTTTCTAACTCAGTCTTCCTTGCCTCTTCCTCTCCTCTTCTGTAATTGCAGCCTTTCTAACTCAATCTTCCTTGCCTCTTCCTCTCCTCCTCTCTAATTGCAGCCTTTCTAACTCAATCTTCCTTGCCTCTTCCTCTCCTCCTCTGTAATTGCAGCCTTTCTAACTCAATCTTCTTGCCTCTTCCTCGCCTCCGCTCCAATTGCAGCCATTCTAACTCTGTCTTTCTTGCCTCTTCCTCTCCTCCTCTGTAATTGCAGCCTTTCTAACTCATTCTTCCTTGCCTCTTCCTCTCCTCCTCTCTAATTGCAGCCTTTCTAACTCAGTCTTCCTTGCCTCGTCCTCTCCTCCTCTGTAATTGCAGCCTTTCTAACTTAGTCTTCCTTGGCTCTTCCTCTCCTCCTCTCTAATTGCAGCCTTTCTAACTCAGTCTTCCTTGCCTCTTCCTCTCCTCCTCTGTAATTGCAGCCTTTCTAACTCAATCTTCCTTGCCTCTTCCTCTCCTCCTCAGTAATTGCAGCCTTTCTAACTCAATCTTCCTTGCCTCTACCTCTCCTCCTCTGTAATTGCAGCCTTTCTAACTCAATCTTCCTTGCCTCTTCCTCTCCTCCTCTCTAATTGCAGCCTTTCTAACTCAATCTTCCTTGCCTCTTCCTCTCCTCTTTTGTAATTGCAGCCTTTCTAACTCAGTCTTCCTTGCCTCTTCCTCTCCTCCTCTGTAATTGCAGCCTTTCTAACTCAGTCTTCCTTGCCTCTTCCTCTCCTCCTCTCTAATTGCAGCCTTTCTCACTCAGTCTTCCTTGCCTCTTCCTCTCCTCCTCTGCAATTGCAGCCTTTCTAACTCAATCTTCCTTGCCTCTTCCTCTCCTCCTCTGTAATTGCAGCCTTTCTAACTCAATCTTCCTTGCCTCTTCCTCTCCTCCTTTGTAATTGCAGCCTTTCTAACTCAGTCTTCCTTGCCTCATCCTCTCCTCCTCTGTAATTGCAGCCTTTCTAGGTCAATCTTCCTTGCCTCTTCCTCTCCTCCACTGTAATTGCAGCCTTTCTAGCTCAATCTTCCTTGCCTCTTCCTCTCCCCCTCTGTAATTGCAGCCTTTCTAACTCATTCTTCCTTGCCTCTTCCTCTCCTCCTCTGTAATTGCAGCCTTTGTAACTGAATCTTCCTTGCCTCTTCCTCTCCTCCTCTGTAATTGCAGCCTTTCTAGCTCAATCTTCCTTGCCTCTTCCTCTCCTCCTTTGTAATTGCAGCCTTTCTAACTGAATCTTCCTTGCCTCGTCCTCTCCTCCTCTGTAATTGCAGCCTTTCTAGCTCCATCTTCCTTGCCTCTTCCTCTCCTCCTCTGTAATTGCAGCCTTTCTAGCTCAATCTTCCTTGCCTCTTCCTCTCCCCCTCTGTAATTGCAGCCTTTCTAACTCATTCTTCCTTGCCTCTTCCTCTCCTACTCTCTAATTGCAGCCTTTCTAACTCAGCCTTCCTTGCCTCGTCCTCTCCTCCTCTCTAATTGCAGCCTTTCTAACTCAATCTTCCTTGCCTCTTCCTCTCCTCCTTTGTAATTGCCGCCTTTCTAACTCAATCTTCCTTGCCTCTTCCTCTCCTCCTCTGTAAGTGCAGCCTTTCTAACTCAGTCTTCCTTGCCTCTTCCTCTCCTCCTCTCTAATTGCAGCCTTTCTAACTCAGTCTTCCTTGCCTCTTCCTCTCCTCCTCTGTAATTGCAGCCTTTCTCACTCATTCTTCCTTGCCTCTTCCTCTCTCCTCTCTAATTGCTGCCTTTCTAACTCAATCTTCCTTGCCTCTTCCTCTCCTCCTCTGTAATTGCAGCCTTTCTAACTCAGTCTTCCTTGCCTCGTCCTCTCCTCCTCTGTAATTGCAGCCTTTCTAACTCAATCTTCCTTGCACTTCCTCTCCTCCTTTGTAATTGCAGCCTTTCTAACTCAATCTTCCTTGCCTCTTCCTCTCCTCCTCTGTAATTGCAGCCTTTCTAACTCAGTCTTCCTTGCCTCTTCCTCTCCTCCTCTGTAATTGCAGCCTTTCTAACTCAATCTTCCTTGCCTCTTTGTCTCCTCCTCTCTAATTGCAGCCTTTCTAACTCAATCTTCCTTGCCTCTTCCTCTCCTCCTCTGTAATTGCAGCCTTTCTAACTCAATCTTCTTGCCTCTTCCTCGCCTCCGCTCCAATTGCAGCCATTCTAACTCAGACTTTCTTGCCTCTTCCTCTCCTCCTCTGTAATTGCAGCCTTTCTAACTCATTCTTCCTTGCCTCTTCCTCTCCTCCTCTCTAATTGCAGCCTTTCTAACTCAGTCTTCCTTGCCTCGTCCTCTCCTCCTCTGTAATTGCAGCCTTTCTAACTCAGTCTTCCTTGGCTCTTCCTCTCCTCCTCTCTAATTGCAGCCTTTCTAACTCAGTCTTCCTTGCCTCTTCCTCTCCTCCTCTGTAATTGCAGCCTTTCTAACTCAATCTTCCTTGCTTCTTCCTCTCCTCCTCTGTAATTGCAGCCTTTCTAACTCAATCTTCCTTGCCTCTATCTCTCCTCCTCTGTAATTGCAGCCTTTCTAACTCAATCTTCCTTGCCTCTTCCTCTCCTCCTCTCTAATTGCAGCCTTTCTAACTCAATCTTCCTTGCCTCTTCCTCTCCTCTTTTGTAATTGCAGCCTTTCTAACTCAGTCTTCCTTGCCTCTTCCTCTCCTCCTCTGTAATTGCAGCCTTTCTAACTCAGTCTTCCTTGCCTCTTCCTCTCCTCCTCTCTAATTGCAGCCTTTCTCACGCAGTCTTCCTTGCCTCTTCCTCTCCTCCTCTGCAATTGCAGCCTTTCTAACTCAATCTTCCTTGCCTCTTCCTCTCCTCCTCTGTAATTGCAGCCTTTCTAACTCAATCTTCCTTGCCTCTTCCTCTCCTCCTTTGTAATTGCAGCCTTTCTAACTCAGTCTTCCTTGCCTCATCCTCTCCTCCTCTGTAATTGCAGCCTTTCTAGCTCAATCTTCCTTGCCTCTTCCTCTCCTCCTCTGTAATTGCAGCCTTTCTAGCTCAATCTTCCTTGCCTCTTCCTCTCCCCCTCTGTAATTGCAGCCTTTCTAACTCATTCTTCCTTGCCTCTTCCTCTCCTCCTCTGTAATTGCAGCCTTTCTAACTCAATCTTCCTTGCCTCTTCCTCTCCTCCTTTGTAATTGCAGCCTTTCTAACTCAATCTTCCTTGCCTCTTGCTCTCCTCCTCTGTAATTGCAGCCTTTCTAACTCAGTCTTCCTTGCCTCTTCCTCTCCTCCTCTGTAATTGCAGCCTTTCTAACTCAATCTTCCTTGCCTCTTCCTCTCCTCCTCTCTAATTGCAGCCTTTCTAACTCAATCTTCCTTGCCTCTTCCTCTCCTCCTCTGTAATTGCAGCCTTTCTAACTCAATCTTCTTGCCTCTTCCTCGCCTCCGCTCCAATTGCAGCCATTCTAACTCTGTCTTTCTTGCCTCTTCCTCTCCTCCTCTGTAATTGCAGCCTTTCTAACTCATTCTTCCTTGCCTCTTCCTCTCCTCCTCTCTAATTGCAGCCTTTCTAACTCAGTCTTCCTTGCCTCGTCCTCTCCTCCTCTGTAATTGCAGCCTTTCTAACTCAGTCTTCCTTGGCTCTTCCTCTCCTCCTCTCTAATTGCAGCCTTTCTAACTCAGTCTTCCTTGCCTCTTCCTCTCCTCCTCTGTAATTGCAGCCTTTCTAACTCAATCTTCCTTGCCTCTTCCTCTCCTCCTCAGTAATTGCAGCCTTTCTAACTCAATCTTCCTTGCCTCTACCTCTCCTCCTCTGTAATTGCAGCCTTTCTAACTCAGTCTTCCTTGCCTCTTCCTCTCCTCCTCTCTAATTGCAGCCTTTCTCACTCAGTCTTCCTTGCCTCTTCCTCTCCTCCTCTGCAATTGCAGCCTTTCTAACTCAATCTTCCTTGCCTCTTCCTCTCCTCCTCTGTAATTGCAGCCTTTCTAACTCAATCTTCCTTGCCTCTTCCTCTCCTCCTTTGTAATTGCAGCCTTTCTAACTCAGTCTTCCTTGCCTCATCCTCTCCTCCTCTGTAATTGCAGCCTTTCTAGCTCAATCTTCCTTGCCTCTTCCTCTCCTCCTCTGTAATTGCAGCCTTTCTAGCTCAATCTTCCTTGCCTCTTCCTCTCCCCCTCTGTAATTGCAGCCTTTCTAACTCATTCTTCCTTGCCTCTTCCTCTCCTCCTCTGTAATTGCAGCCTTTCTAACTGAATCTTCCTTGCCTCTTCCTCTCCTCCTCTGTAATTGCAGCCTTTCTAGCTCAATCTTCCTTGCCTCTTCCTCTCCTCCTTTGTAATTGCAGCCTTTCTAACTGAATCTTCCTTGCCTCGTCCTCTCCTCCTCTGTAATTGCAGCCTTTCTAGCTCCATCTTCCTTGCCTCTTCCTCTCCTCCTCTGTAATTGCAGCCTTTCTAGCTCAATCTTCCTTGCCTCTTCCTCTCCCCCTCTGTAATTGCAGCCTTTCTAACTCATTCTTCCTTGCCTCTTCCTCTCCTACTCTCTAATTGCAGCCTTTCTAACTCAGCCTTCCTTGCCTCGTCCTCTCCTCCTCTCTAATTGCAGCCTTTCTAACTCAATCTTCCTTGCCTCTTCCTCTCCTCCTTTGTAATTGCCGCCTTTCTAACTCAATCTTCCTTGCCTCTTCCTCTCCTCCTCTGTAAGTGCAGCCTTTCTAACTCAGTCTTCCTTGCCTCTTCCTCTCCTCCTCTCTAATTGCAGCCTTTCTAACTCAGTCTTGCTTGCCTCTTCCTCTCCTCCTCTGTAATTGCAGCCTTTCTCACTCATTCTTCCTTGCCTCTTCCTCTCTCCTCTCTAATTGCTGCCTTTCTAACTCAATCTTCCTTGCCTCTTCCTCTCCTCCTCTGTAATTGCAGCCTTTCTAACTCAGTCTTCCTTGCCTCGTCCTCTCCTCCTCTGTAATTGCAGCCTTTCTAACTCAATCTTCCTTGCCTCTTCCTCTCCTCCATTGTAATTGCAGCCTTTCTAACTCAATCTTCCTTGCCTCTTCCTCTCCTCCTCTGTAATTGCAGCCTTTCTAACTCAGTCTTCCTTGCCTCTTCCTCTCCTCCTCTGTAATTGCAGCCTTTCTAACTCAATCTTCCTTGCCTCTTCCTCTCCTCCTCTCTAATTGCAGCCTTTCTAACTCAATCTTCCTTGCCTCTTCCTCTCCTCCTCTGTAATTGCAGCCTTTCTAACTCAATCTTCTTGCCTCATCCTCTCCTCCTCTGCAATTGCAGTCTTTCTGGCTCAATCTTCCTTGCCTCTTCCTCTCCTCCTCTGTAATTGCAGCCTTTCTGGCTCAATCTTCCTTGCCTCTTCCTCTCCTCCTCTGTAATTGCAGCCTTTCTAACTCAATCTTCCTTGCCTCTTCCTCTCCTCCTCTGTAATTGCAGCCTTTCTAACTCAATCTTCCTTGCCTCTTCCTCTCCTCCTCTGTAATTGCAGCCTTTCTAGCTCAATCTTCCTTGCCTCTTCCTCTCCTCCTCTGTAATTGCAGCCTTTCTAACTCAATCTTCCTTGCCTCTTCCTCTCCTCCTTTGTAATTGCAGCCTTTCTAACCCAATCTTCCTTGCCTCTTCCTCTCCTCCTCTGTAATTGCAGCCTTTCTAACTCAGTCTTCCTTGCCTCTTCCTCTCCTCCTCTGTAATTGCAGCCTTTCTAACTCAATCTTCCTTGCCTATTCCTCTCCTCCTCTCTAATTGCAGCCTTTCTAACTCAATCTTCCTTGCCTCTTCCTCTCCTCCTCTGTAATTGCAGCCTTTCTAACTCAATCTTCTTGCCTCTTCCTCGCCTCCGCTCCCATTGCAGCCATTCTAACTCATTCTTTCTTGCCTCTTCCTCTCCTCCTCTGTAATTGCAGCCTTTCTAACTCATTCTTCCTTGCCTCTTCCTCTCCTCCTCTCTAATTGCAGCCTTTCTAACTCAGTCTTCCTTGCCTCGTCCTCTCCTCCTCTGTAATTGCAGCCTTTCTAACTCATTCTTCCTTGCCTCGTCCTCTCCTCCTCTGTAATTGCAGCCTTTCTAGCTCAATCTTCCTTGCCTCTTCCTCTCCTCCTCTGTAATTGCAGCCTTTCTAACTCAATCTTCCTTGCCTCTTCCTCTCCTCCTCTGTAATTGCAGCCTTTCTAACTCAGTCTTCCTTGCCTCTTGCTCTCCTCCTCTGTAATTGCAGCCTTTCTAGCTCAATCTTCCTTGCCTCTTCCTCTCCTCCTCTGTAATTGCAGCCATTCTAGCTCAATCTTCCTTGCCTCTTCCTCTCCTCCTTTGTAATTGCAGCCTTTCTAACTCAGTCTTCCTTGCCTCTTCCTCTCCTCCTCTGTAATTGCAACCTTTCTACCACAATCTTCCTTGCCTCTTCCTCTCCTCCTTTGTAATTGCAGCCTTTCTAACTCAGTCTTCCTTGCCTCTTCCTCTCCTCCTCTGTAATTGCAGCCTTTCTAACTCAGTCTTCCTTGCCTCTTCCTCTGCTCCTCTTTAATTGCAGCCTTTCTAACTCAGTCTTCCTTGCCTCTTCCTCTCCTCCTCTGTAATTGCCGCCTTTCTAGCTCAATCTTCCTTGCCTCTTCCTCTCCTCCTCTGTAATTGCAGCCTTTCTAACTCAGTCTTCCTTGCCTCTTCCTCTCCTCCTCTCTAATTGCAGCCTTTCTAAGCCAATCTTCCTTGCCTCTTCCTCTCCTCCTCTCTAATTACAGCCTTTCTAACTGAGTCTTTCTTGCCTCTTCCTCTCCTCCTCTGTAATTGCAGCCTTTCTAACTCAATCTTCTTGCCTCTTCCTCGCCTCCTCTCTAATTGCAACCTTTCTAACTCAGTCTTTCTTGCCTCTTCCTCTCCTCCTCTGTAATTGCAGCCTTTCTAACTCATTCTTCCTTGCCTCTTCCTCTCTCCTCTCTAATTGCAGCGTTTCTAACTCAATCTTCCTTGCCTCTTCCTCTCCTCCTCTGTAATTGCAGCCTTTCTTACTCAATCTTCCTTGCCTCTTCCTCTCCTCCTCTGTAATTGCAGCCTTTCTAACTCAGTCTTCCTTGCCTCTTCCTCTCCTCCTCTGTAATTGCAGCCTTTCTAACTCAATCTTCCTTGCCTCTTCCTCTCCTCCTTTGTAATTGCAGCCTTTCTAACTCAGTCTTCCTTGCCTCATCCTCTCCTCCTCTGCAATTGCAGCCTTTCTAGCTCAATCTTCCCTGCCTCTTCCTCTCCTCCTCTGTAATTGCAGCCTTTCTAGCTCAATCTTCCTTGCCTCTTCCTCTCCTCCTCTGTAATTGCAGCCTTTCTAACTCAATCTTCCTTGCCTCTTCCTCTCCTCCTCTGTAATTGCAGCCTTTCTAACTCAATCTTCCTTGCCTCTTCCTCTCCTCCTCTGTAATTGCAGCCTTTCTAGCTCAATCTTCCTTGCCTCTTCCTCTCCTCCTTTGTAATTGCAGCCTTTCTAACTGAATCTTCCTTGCCTCGTCCTCTCCTCCTCTGTAATTGCAGCCTTTCTAACTCAATCTTCCTTGCCTCTTCCTCTCCTCCTTTGTAATTGCAGCCTTTCTAACTCAATCTTCCTTGCCTCTTCCTCTCCTCCTCTCTAATTGCAGCCTTTCTAACTCAATCTTCCTTGCCTCTTCCTCTCCTCCTCTGTAATTCCAGCCTTTCTAACTCAATCTTCCTTGCCTCTTCCTCTCCTCCTCTCTAATTGCAGCCTTTCTAACTCAATCTTCCTTCCCTCTTCCTCTCCTCCTCTGTAATTGCAGCCTTTCTAACTCAATCTTCTTGCCTCTTCCTCGCCTCCGCTGCAATTGCAGCCGTTCTAACTCAGTCTTTCTTGCCTCTTCCTCTCCTCCTCTGTAATTGCAGCCTTTCTAACTCATTCTTCCTTGCCTCTTCCTCTCTCCTCTCTAATTGCAGCCTTTCTAACTCAGTCTTCCTTGCCTCGTCCTCTCCTCCTCTGTAATTGCAGCCTTTCTAACTCAATCTTCCTTGCCTCTTCCTCTCCTCCTCTCTAATTGCAGCCTTTCTAACTCAATCTTCCTTCCCTCTTCCTCTCCTCCTCTGTAATTGCAGCCTTTCTAACTCAATCTTCTTGCCTCTTCCTCTCCTCCTCTCTAATTGCAGCCTATCTACCTCAGTCTTCCTTGCCTCTTCCTCTCCTCCTCTGTAATTGCAGCCTTTCTAACTCAATCTTCCTCTCCTCCTCTGTAATTGCAGCCTTTCTAACTCAATCTTCCTTGCCTCTTCCTCTCCTCCTCTGTAATTGCAGCCTTTCTAACTCAATCTTCCTTGCCTCTTCCTCTCCTCCTCTGTAATTGCAGCCTTTCTAACTCAATCTTCCTCTCCTCCTCTGTAATTGCAGCCTTTCTAACTCAGTCTTCCTTGCCTCTTCCTCTCCTCCTCTCTAATTGCAGCCTTTCTCACTCAGTCTTCCTTGCCTCTTCCTCTCCTCCTCTGTAATTGCAGCCTTTCTAACTCAATCTTCCTTGCCTCTTCCTCTCCTCCTCTGTAATTGCAGCCTTTCTAACTCAATCTTCCTTGCCTCTTCCTCTCCCCCTTTGTAATTGCAGCCTTTCTAACTCAGTCTTCCTTGCCTCATCCTCTCCTCCTCTGTAATTGCAGCCTTTCTAGCTCAATCTTCCTTGCCTCTTCCTCTGCTCCTCTGTAATTGCAGCCTTTCTAGCTCAATCTTCCTTGCCTCTTCCTCTCCTCCTCTGTAATTGCAGCCTTTCTAACTCAATCTTCCTTGCCTCTTCCTCTCCTCCTCTGTAATTGCAGCCTTTCTAACTCAATCTTCCTTGCCTCTTCCTCTCCTCCTCTGTAATTGCAGCCTTTCTAGCTCAATCTTCCTTGCCTCTTCCTCTCCTCCTTTGTAATTGCAGCCTTTCTAACTGAATCTTCCTTGCCTCGTCCTCTCCTCCTCTGTAATTGCAGCCTTTCTAACTCAGTCTTCCTTGCCTCTTGCTCTCCTCCTCTGTAATTGCAGCCTTTCTAGCTCAATCTTCCTTGCCTCTTCCTCTCCGCCTTTGTAATTGCAGCCTTTCTAACTCAGTCTTCCTTGCCTCTTCCTCTCCTCCTCTGTAATTGCAGCCTTTCTAACTCAGTCTTCCTTGCCTCTTCCTCTCCTCCTCTCTAATTGCAGCCTTTCTAACTCAATCTTCATTGCCTCTTCCTCTCCTCCTTTGTAATTGCAGCCTTTCCAACTCTGTCTTGCTTGCCTCTTCCTCTCCTCCTCTGTAATTGCAGCCTTTCTAACTCAATCTTCCTTGCCTCTTCCTCTCCTCCTTTGTAATTGCAGCCTTTCTAACTCAGTCTTCCTTGCCTCATCCTCTCCTCCTCTGTATTTGCAGCCTTTCTAGCTCAATCTTCCTTGCCTCTTCCTCTCCTCCTCTGTAATTGCAGCCTTTCTAGCTCAATCTTCCTTGCCTCTTCCTCTCCTCCTCTGTCATTGCAGCCTTTCTAACTCAATCTTCCTTGCCTCTTCCTCTCCTCCTCTGTAATTGCAACCTTTCTATCTCAATCTTCCTTGCCTCTTCCTCTCCTCCTCTGTAATTGCAGCCTTTCTAGCTCAATCTTCCTTGCCTCTTCCTCTCCTCCTTTGTAATTGCAGCCTTTTGTAACTGAATCGTCCTTGCCTCGTCCTCTCCTCCTCTGTAATTGCAGCCTTTCTAATTCAATCTTCCTTGCCTCTCCTCCTCCTCTGTAATTGCAGCCTTTCTAACTCAATCTTCCTTGCCTCTCCCTCTCCTCCTTTGTAATTGCAGCCTTTCTAACTCAGTCTTCCTTGCCTCTCCCTCTCCTCCTCTGTAATTGCAGCCTTTCTAACTCAATCTTCCTTGCCTCTCCCTCTCCTCCTTTGTAATTGCAGCCTTTCCAACTCAGTCTTCCTTGCCTCTTGCTCTCCTCCTCTGTAATTCCAGCCTTTCTAGCTCAATCTTCCTTGCCTCTTCCTCTCCTCCTCTGTAATTGCAGCCTTTCTAGCTCAATCTTCCTTGCCTCTTCCTCTCCTCCTTTGTAATTGCAGCCTTTCTAACTCAGTCTTCCTTGCCTCTTCCTCTCCTCCTCTGTAATTGCAGCCTTTCTAACTCAGTCTTCCTTGCCTCTTCCTCTCCTCCTCTCTAATTGCAGCCTTTCTAACTCAATCTTCATTGCCTCTTCCTCTCCTCCTTTGTAATTGCAGCCTTTCCAACTCAGTCTTGCTTGCCTCTTCCTCTCCTCCTCTGTAATTGCAGCCTTTCTAACTCAATCTTCCTTGCCTCTTCCTCTCCTCCTTTGTAATTGCAGCCTTTCTAACTCAGTCTTCCTTGCCTCTTGCTCGCCTCCTCTGTAATTGCAGCCTTTCTAACTCAATCTTCCTTGCCTCTTCCTCTCCTCCTTTGTAATTGCAGCCTTTCTAACTCAGTCTTCCTTGCCTCTTCCTCTCCTCATCTGTAATTGCAGCCTTTCTAACTCAATCTTCCTTGCCTCTTCCTCTCCTCCTCTCTAATTGCAGCCTTTCTAACTCAGTCTTCCTTGCCTCTTCCTCTCCTCCTCTGTAATTGCAGCCTTTCTAACTCAATCTTCCTTGCCTCTTCCTCTCCTCCTCTGTAATTGCAGCCTTTCTAACTCAATCTTCCTTGCCTCTTCCTCTCCTCCTCTCTAATTGCAGCCTTTCTAACTCAATCTTCCTTGCCTCTTCCTCTCCTCCTTTGTAATTGCAGCCTTTCTAACTCAATCTTCCTTGCCTCTTCCTCTCCTCCTTTGTAATTGCAGCCTTTCTAACTCAGTCTTCCTTGCCTCTTCCTCGCCTCCTCTGTAATTGCAGCCTTTCTAACTCAATCTTCCTTGCCTCTTCCTCTCCTCCTTTGTAATTGCAGCCTTTCTAACTCAGTCTTCCTTGCCTCTTCCTCTCCTCATCTGTAATTGCAGCCTTTCTAACTCAATCTTCCTTGCCTCTTCCTCTCCTCCTCTCTAATTGCAGCCTTTCTAACTCAGTCTTCCTTGCCTCTTCCTCTCCTCCTCTGTAATTGCAGCCTTTCTAACTCAATCTTCCTTGCCTCTTCCTCTCCTCCTCTGTAATTGCAGCCTTTCTAACTCAATCTTCCTTGCCTCTTCCTCTCCTCCTCTCTAATTGCAGCCTTTCTAACTCAATCTTCCTTGCCTCTTCCTCTCCTCCTTTGTAATTGCAGCCTTTCTAACTCAATCTTCCTTGCCTCTTCCTCTCCTCCTTTGTAATTGCAGCCTTTCTAACTCAGTCTTCCTTGCCTCTTCCTCTCCTCCTCTCTAATTGTATTTCCTCTCTTTCCTCTTGCAGTTGAATCTCTCTCTCCTCTTTCTTTTTGCAACTTAATTTCCTCTCTTTTCAACTGAATTCTAGCTGGGATTATTTCATCAGACTTCTTGCCTGTTTCTTCTGCTTCAGGGGCAAGATTCAAACGGCAAGCTAAATTTCAGGTTTATTTGTTGTTTTGTTTGAAACGGACTCATCTTTTAAATCTTCAATACTTAATTGATTTTACATCATGGGAAATCTCTCCCTGCTCTACAGACTCTTCAACATTAATTGTGACTACCTCTTTTGTTTCTAGAACTATAAAGAAGAAAAGAATGACATGAGAAAGCATGTTTGTTCAATTTTCCACAGTTTTAGAAGTCAATCTTTCTCCCCTTTCCAAATCTCTTGTTTAATCTGATTGTTCAATAATCCCAGACGAGTCCCCAATTTGTTACAGAAAGGTAGACAGGGGTATGGGTCATAGTCATCGAGTAATCGAGTTATACAGCACAGAAACAGGCCCTTCGGCCCATTGTGTCTGTGCCAGCAATCAAGCGCCCATATATTCTTCTCCCATTTTCCAGCACTTGGCCCGTAGCCTTGTATGCTATGGCGTTTCAAGTGCTCATCTAAATACTTCTTAAATATGGTGAGGGTTCCTGCCTCTACCACCTCTTCAGGCAGTGTGTTCCAGATTCCAACCGCCCTCTGGGTGAAATTCTTTTCCTCAAATCCCCTCTAAACCTCCTGCCCCTTACCTTAAATCTATGGCCCCTGGTTATTGACCCGTCGGCTAAGGGAAAAAGTTTCTTCCCATCTACCCTATCAATGTCCCTCATAATTTTGTATACCTCAATCATGTCCCCCCTCAGCCTTCTTTGCTCCAAGGAAAACAACCCTAGCCTTTTCAGTCTCTCTTCATATCTGAAATGCTCCAGCCCAGGCAACATCGTGGTGAATCTCCTCTGCACCCTCTCCAGTGCAATCACATCCTTCCTATAGTGTGGTGACCAGAACTGTACACAGTACTCCAGCTGTGGTCCAACTAGCGTTTTATACAGCTCCATCATAACCTCCCTGCTCTTATAATCTATGCCTCGGCTAATAAAGGCAATTAGAATTAGAACATTACAGCGCAGTACAACGCAAGTATCCCATATTCCTTCCTAACCACCTGATCTACCTGTGCTGCTGCCTTCAGTGATTTTTGGACAAGTATACCAAGGTCCCTCTGACCTTCTGTACTTCCTAGGGTCCTACCATCCATTATATATTCCCTCGAATTGTTAGTCTTACCAAAATGCATCACCTCACACTTCTCAGGATTAAATTCCATTTGCCACTGCTCCGTCCATCTTACCAGCCCATCTATATCGTCCTGTAATCTAAGGCTTTCCTCCTCACTGTTTTCACAGATGACACGAAAATTGGTGTTGTTGTACTTACTGATCATACCGCCTATATTTACGCCTAAATTATTAATGTACACTACAAACAGCAAGGGTCCCAGCACCAATCCCTGCAGTACACCACTGATCACAGGCTTCCACTGGCAAAAACAACCCTCGACCATCACCCTCTGCCTCCTGCCACTAGTCCAATTTTGGATCCAATTTGCCAAATTGCCCTGGATCCCATGGGCTCTTACCTTCTTAACCAATCTCCCATGCAGGACCTTATCAAAAGCCTTACTGAAGTTCATACAGACTACATCAACTGCTTTACCCTCATCTACACACCTTGTCACCTCCTCGAAAAATTCAATCAAATTTGTAACACACGATCTCCCCCTGACAAAGCCATGCTGACCATCCCTGATTAATCCCTGACTCTCCAAGTGGAGATTAATCCTGTCCTTCAGAAATGTTTCCAATATTTTCCCAACCACCGATGTTAGACTCACCGGCCTGTAATAACCTGGACTATCCCTGCTACCCTTCTTGAATAATGGTACCACATTCACTGTGGGTGATTCCCACTATTCAATCCTGCAATTGTGTTTTGTTAAAAATGATGTGTTAGTCCCTGCATATCTTTCAGGTCAAATAAACAGACAATTGACAGACTTTCTTGTAGGTTAATAAAGGATAATTATTTATTTTTACACAATTCCCAAAATGGTTGCAATCTCACCCACACGCACACACATTCACAAGAATAGATAGATAGAGATAAAGTCCAAAGTGAGGTAAGTGTTCATGGTTTACAGGAAACCTGTTGAATCTACTCAGGAGAAAAGTGTTTTTAAAGGTGCAGGACTGGGTGTTTGTCGGCTTGAACTTGTTGAGGTGTTGTAGAGCTCTAGTGGTTACAACTTGGCACAAAGCTGGTGGTGTGTATTTTATTACCTTCACAGATGGGGGGGCTTAAAGTCACTTTGTGATGTATCTGCTGTAGTGGCTGTTTGGTTATTGTTCAGCAGGGTGCTTCTTGCTTGGCTGGTTCTCTTGCACAGCCTCTGGCTGGAATGATTTCTGAAGGTGTTGGCTTGATCCCCCCTCTATCTTCAGAGGGCTTCCTTTTTAAGATAAATATCCATCACATTGGAGTTTCTGTTAACAGACATATGGCCCTTTCTCCTGGTGTGACCACACAAAAGACCAGGATATGATAACCATGGCTACTGATTGATGTCTGAATGGGGACCAATATTTTACACCTATTCGGATTGGTTTGGGCTGTGAGTCAGTCTGTCTCCCAAATCCTTTGTCAGTTCATTCATGTCAATAAGAGTCATGAATATGCAATAGAACTCCTTTCAATTTCAAAGGGGTTCTCCCTCGAGCTATTTCAGACGAGCTTAACAAGCTCCATCTTTATAGACAGGTTTGTTAATTTCCAGTACAGCAGGGGTCACATGACCACTACTCCATTTTGACTGTGGCACAAGTGTCCATGTTCTTGTGGTTTTGTTTTAAAGTTGACTTTTTAAATTCATAATTCTTCCATTTCATTGTTTATTTCATCACAGCTCCTTCTGTGTCTGACACTAGGCCATTCTCTGAAATGACATAGCAAGCCCCTCAGTTGTCAAGGACAATTAGGGATGGGAAACAAATGCTGGCTTTGTCAGCAACACCTGCATCCCATGAAAGAATTTTTAAAAAGTCAGAGGGGCAGTTAAGAGGCAGCCACATTGCTGTGGGTCTGGAGTCACATGTAGGCCAGACTGGGTAAGGATGGCAGATTTCCTTCACTGAAGGACATTAGTGAACCAGATGGGTTTTTGCAGCAATCCAGTAGTTTCATATATAAAAACACATAAGAACATAAGAAATAGGAACAGGAGTAGGCCATTCGGCCCCTCAAGCCTGCCCCACCATTTGATATGATCATGGTTAATCTGACCCAGACCTCAACTCCTCTTTCGTGCCAGCTCCTCATAGCCCTCAGCTCAACGATATTTCAAAAATCTATCTACCTCTTTTAATATTTTCAGTGATCTAGCCTCCACAACTCTCTGGGGTAGAGAATTCCAGACATTTACTACCCACTGAGAGAAGAAATTCCTTTGCATCTCAGTTTTAAATGAGTGTCCCCTTATTCTGTAACTATGTCCCCTGGTTCGAGATTCCCCCACTAGTGGAAACATCTTCTCAACATCTACCCTCTCAAGCCTCCTCAGAATCTTGTACGTTTCAATAAAATCACCCCTCATTCTTCTAAACTCTAATGAATAAAGGCCTAATCTGTTTAGCCGTTCTTGATAAGTCAACCCCTTCATCCCAGGAATCAGCCTAGTGAATCTCTTTTGAACTGCCTCCAATGCCAGTATATCCTTTCTTAAATACAGGGACCAAAACTGTACACAATACTCTAGGTGTGGCCTCACCAACACCCTGTACAATTGTAACAAGACTTCCCTATTTTTAAACTCTAACCCCCTAGCAATAAAGGTCAAAATTCTATTTGCCTTCTTAATTACTTGCTGCACCTGCATGCTAACCTTGTGTTTCATGTACAAGAACACCCAGATTCCTCTGTGCTGCACTTTTTTGAAGTCTGCCTTTTGATTCTTCCTACTAAAGTGCACAACCTCACAATTTCCTACATGTAACTCCATCTGCCAAGATTTTGCCTACTCACTCAACCAATCTATATCCCCTTGCAGATTCCTTATGTCCTCATCACAACATGCCCTCCCACCTATTTTTGTATCGTCAGTAAATTTGGATATATTACACTCTGCCCCTTCCTCCAAGTCATTAATATAGATAGTAAATAATTGAGGCCCGAGGACTGATCCTTGTGGCACTCCACTAGTTACATCTTTCCAACCTGAAAAAGACCTATTAATCCCGGCTCTCCGTCTTCTGTGAGTTAACCAATCCTCAATCCATGCTAATACATTACCCCCAATACTGTGAACTCCTATCTTGTGCAATAATCTTTTATGTGGCACCTTATCAAATGCCTTCTGGAAATCATCTACCGGTTCCCCTTTATCAACTCTGCTCGTTATCTCCTCAAAGAACTCGAGCAAATTTGTCAAACATGATTTCCCTTTCACAAAACCATGTTGACTCGGTTTGATTGTGTTAAGCTTTTCTAAATGTCCTGCTATTTCTTCCTTAATAATGGACTCTAGCATTTTCCCAATGACCGATGTTAGGCTGACTGGTCTATAGTTTCCTGCTTTTTGTCTCCCTCCCTTCTTGAACAGGGGCGTCACATTAGCGGTTTTCCAATCCGCAGGGACCTTCCCGGAATCCAGTGAGTTCTGGAATATTTTGACCAGTGCCTCCACTATTTCTGCAGCCACTTCCTTTAAAACTCTTGGATGTAGGCCATCAGGTCCTGGTGACTTGTCTGCCTTTAGTCTCATTAGTTTGTCAAATACTTTGTCCCTCGTGATAGAGATTGTTACATGATCTTTCCTCCAATTAGCTCCTTGCTTGTCTGATATCTGTGAGATGTTTATAGTGCCCTCCACCATGAAGACCGATGCAAAATATTGGTTTAAATTATCTGCAATTTCCCTGTTCCCTGTTATCAATTCTCCAGTAGCATCTTCCAAGGGTCTCACGCTTACTTTTGCTACTGTCTTTTTATATACCCGTAGAAGCTCTTGCTGTTTGTTTTTATATTTCTTGCCAATTTACTTTCATAACCAAATTTCTCCCTCTTTATTAGCTTTTTAGTCATCCGCTGCTGGTTCCTAAACAATTCCCAATCCTCTGGCCTACAACTAGTTTTGGCTGCTTTGTATGCCTTAGTTTGTGATTGGATACTCTCCCGGCCACCATCACTGAGACTAGCTTTTTATTTATTCCATTTATATTTCTTTTCTGCTGCTGCTGGTTTGCTCAACTGCACCCTCACCTCCACCTTTGATGTTCTAGTCCCCAGTAAAACCATTAACCTCTCTTATCCTGGCCATTGCCCCTGGTACGGGCTTCATCTCCGCTCCCTTAAGTCCATGGGATGCAGACTTGAATGGATATGGCGAACAACTGGTTTATCCGTTCATCGCCAGATCTGGCTGGACCACATAAAGCACCATTGGGTTGTGCTCCCGTCTGCTAAAACTGCTCACTGTTCCTGGATCATTCAGGAATGCAAAGATAACTGGTCAGGAAGGACCATCTCCTGTTGAACGTGTGGTGGTTGTTGCGAACTAGATTATTACTGTACAGGTAACCCTCATGTTTACTCCTGTTAATTGGCTCTGTTGATCTAAACCAATGGGAACTGCAGTGGCCTCGATCTCTTTTGTTACCCCTGTGGTATGTGGGGCACCAGTTTGTTCTGTTTCAAACCTACCACAATCTCCCGAGTGTTCATCAACTCCATCATAATGGTATACTAATTCTTCACAAATCTCCTCCTCAGTCTCTCCTCGTCACAAGCACAACCACTATTCCACCATGGGATTGTTTCTTCAATGTCTGAAACTTCCTTCTACCAGATAGGTAAAGGAGATAACCCTGAGGATCACAGTAAGGATTGCGCTGTGTGCTATCCGTAACATGCAGTCATCCTGTAAAATACTAAATTGTTCTTCACTCCACTGGGGTTGATTTTAACTTTTGTGTGGGGGTGGGGGTGGGGGAGGGGTGACTCTGGGACACTCCTCTGGGCCCCACACATTTTAAGTTAAAACTGCATTTATGAAGCCTCTTTGACTTTCCCTTTCAAATCTATCGACACCATTGCTCTCCGCAAAAAAAAAAAAATCAACCCTTCACCCCACCCTCCTTACAAAGTACTGCGCCATCTCCAACCTCCCTTTCCTCTCCAGAGTTCTTGAATGTGCCTCCCAAATCCGTGCCTATCATCCCGGAACTCTCTGAATCCCTCCAGTCAGCTTTCCGCCCCTGTCACAATACCAAAAAAGCTCTTACAGAAAGCAGACTTGCATTTATATAGCAGCTTTTATGAGCCCAGGACATCCTAAACTGCTTTACCACCAATGAAGTACTTTTTGAAGTGTCATTACTGTTGTAATGGAGAAAATATAGTAGCCAATTTGACCACAGCAAGCCCCCACAAACAGCCATGTGGAAATGAACAGATCATCTGTTTTAGATTAATATTAGACAGGACACCGAGGATAACTCTCCTGTTCTTCAAAATAGTCTCTTGGGATCTTTTCCATCTGCTTGAGGGGCAGGCAGGGCTTCAGTTTAACATATCATCTGGAAGACGGCACCTCTGACAGTGCAGTGCTCCCTCAGTTCTGCACTGGAGTGTCAGCTTTGATTTTTGTGCTCAAGCCCTGGAGTGGGACTTTTTAAAAATTCTTTCACAGGATGTGCGCGTCGCTGGCCAGGCCAGCATTTATTGCCCATCCCTAATTGCCCTTGAACTGAATTGTTTTCTTGGCCATTTCAGAGTGCAATCTAGAGTTACATATAGGCCAGACCAGGTAAGGACAGCAGATTACCATCCCGAGAGAGCATTAGTGATCGAGATGGGGTTTCACAGCAATCTATGATAGTAATGGTGCCACAAAACTGAGACGAGCTTTCAATTCCAGATTTTCATTCAATTCAATTAACTAATAAATTCAATTAATTAAAGTCTACCAGCTGCTCTGATGGGATTTGAACCCATGTTGCCAGGGCATTAGTCTGGACCTCAAGATTACTAGTTTAATGACATTACCACTACACCACCCTCTCCCCTCATTGAAAGCGGAACCTTGTGACTTAGAGGCAAGAATTCTACCAACTAAGTTACAGCTGACACTGCAAAGTCCTGTGTGACTGTGACAATAGTAAACTATCCCTCCCTTTCCTTCTCGACCTGTCTGCAGCCTTTGACATGGTTGACCACACCATCCACCTCCATTGCCTCTCCACTGTCGTCCAGCTGGTCTACGCTCTCAGCTGGTTCCATTCTTATCTGTCTAATCAGAGCCAGAGAATCACCTACAATGGCTCCTCTTCCTGCTCCCACACCGTTACCTCTGGTGTCCCCCAAGGATCTATCCTTAGAACCCCCCCCCCCCCCCCGTTTCTCATCTACATGTTGCCCCTTGGCGATATCATCCAAAAGCACAGCGTTAGTTTCCACATGTACACTGACGACACCGAGCTCTACCTCACCACCACCTCTCTCAATTCCTCCACTGTTGCTAAATTATCAGACTCCTTATGGCATCCAGTACTGGATAAGCAGAAATTTCCTCCTATTAAATATTGGGAAGACTGAAGCCATTGTCCTCGGTCCCCACCACAAACTCCACCCCTCTCCCTGACGACAGGCTGAGATTAAACCAGTCTGTTTGCAAACTTGCTGTTATATTTCACCCCGAGATGGGTTTCTGAATCCATTCCTGTCTCAGTTCATCCGCTGCTGAAACCCTCATCCCTGCCTTCGTTATTGCTAGACTTGACAATTGCAACCCACTCCTGGCTGATCTCCCACATTCTACCCTCCATAAACTTGAGGTCATCCAAAACTCTACTGCCCAGGTCTTAGCTTACACCTGTCACCACTGTGTTCACTTTGTCTTCAGGTTAAGCGATGCCTCAATTTTAAATTCTCTTTCTTGTTTTCAAATCCCTCCGTGGCCTCGCCCCTCCCTATCTCTGTACGTCCTCCAGGCCCACAGTCCTGAGATATCTGCACTCCTCTAATTCTGGCCTCTTGAGCTTACCTGCGACATCAGGAAATGTTTTTTTTTTAACGCTGTGAGTTGTTGTGATCTGGAACGCGCTGCTTGAAAGGGCGGTGGAAGCAGATTCAATAGTAACTTTCAAAAGGGAATTGGAGAAATACTTGAAAAGGAGAATTTTCAGGGCTGTGGGGAAAGTGCAGTGGCACTGGGACTAATTGGATAGCTCTTTCATAGAGCCAACGCAGGCACAATGGGCCGAATGGCCTCCCGTGCTGTGCCCTTCTATGAGACACTGATGTGTGTATCCTGTTTGAAACAGCTGGCCACTGCCTGCGTACAGGAGGATGCAGGTGAGGTGAGAGAGAAGAACAATCGACTGGGGGAGGAGAGGCCAGATTTGGCAGAGGGCCTGGAGTGGGAGATTGATGGGATCTTGCAGAGCAACAAGGACCTTGCAGCAAGAAAGAGGGCGCAGAGGAGTCGGCTCCAACAGGTATCACGCCTGGACACCTGCCACAGAAACAACCTCACCATGATGTAAGTAATGGAATCATCATCCCAACACAAAACAGTGATAGAAAACTTGCATGGACTGGCCATTCAGCCCCTCAATCCTGTTACACAGGAACAGGAGAAGGCCATTCAGCCCTTTGATCCTGTTACACAGGAACAGGAGGAGGCCATTCAGCCCCTCGAGCCTGCTCTGCCATTCAGTCTGATGATAGCTGATCAGTACCTCAGTTCCACTTACCTTTGCTCCATATCCCTTGATATCCGTACCCAACAAAAATCTGTCCATAAAAACAAAATACTGCAGATGCTGGAAATCTGAAATAAAAACAAGAAATGCTGGGAATACTCAGCAGGTCTGGCAGCATCAGTGGAAAGAGAAGCAGAGTTAACGTTTCAGGTCAGTGACCCTTCTTCAGATATTAGAAATGTAACAAGTTTTACGCAAATAAAGTGGGGGTGGGGGCAAGAGATAACACAAGGGAAGGTGTTGATAGGACAGAGTCAGGGAATAACTGGCCAGAAAGTCATGGAGCAAAGGCAAAGTGTCTGTTAATGGTGTGCTGAAAGACAAAGCATTAGTGCAGAGAGGGTGTTAATGGACAGAATAATGAACAGTCCTGGCCAAAAGCACAAACATTAAAAAAAACAGTGGGCAGGCATGGTAAAAAAAAATGAATGATGAAACAAACTAAAATAAAATATAAAAGAAAAAACAACAAATAAAATGGGGGGCCTGTCATGCTCTGAAATTATTGAACTCAAATGTTCAGTCTGGTAGGCTGTAGTGTGCCTAATTGGTAAATGAGATGCTGTTCCTCGAGCTTGCGTTGATGTTCACTGGAACACTGCAGCAATCCCAGGACAGAGATGTGAGCATGAGAGCAGGGGGGAGTGTTGAAATGGCAAGCAACCGGAAGCTCAGGGTCCTGCTTTCAGACTGAGCGGAGGTGTTCTGCAAAGCGGTCACCCAGTCTGCGTTTGGTCTCCCCAATGTAGAGGAGACCACATTGTGAGCAGCGAATACAGTCTACTACATTGAAAGAAGTACAAGTAAATCGCTGCTTCACCTGAAAGGAGTGTTTGGGGCCTGGGATAGTGAGGAGAGAGGAGGTAAATGGGCAGGTATTAAACCTCCTGCAATTGCAGGGGAAGGTGCAGTGGGAAGAGGACAAGGTGTTGGGGGTAATGGAGGGGTGGATCAGGGTGTCACGGAGGGAATGATCCCTTCGGAATGCTGACGGGGGAAGGGAGGGGAAGATGCGACTGGTAGTGGCATCACGCTGGAGGTGGCAGAAATGGCGGAGGATGATCCTTTGGATATGGAGGCTGATGGGGTGGAAAGTGAGGACAAGGGGAACCCTGTCACGGTTCTGGGAGGGAGGGGAAGGGGTGAGGGTAGAGGTGCGGGGAATGGGCCGGACACGGTCGAGGGCCCTGTCAACCAAATCTGTCATTTGTAGATTCTGCTCCTTGTTCTGGGCTCCCCCACCAGTGGAAATAGTTTCTGTCTATCGACCCCTTTAATCATCTTACACATTTCGATTCGAATAACCCCTTAATCTTCTAAACTTTATACAACTTCCACTGCTTTGTTTCCCTTCCCTTGGACAAAGTCTAACTTTCCATTCGCCTGGAAAGAGGGAACAGAAATTCCTCTGACTTTTGCTCCTGCTCCCTGTTTGAACCATTGCCCTGGATAGGTGTGGCTTTGATCCCCCCCCCCCCCACCACCCAGAATTGACTCCTTTTGGTGTGTTTGTTTTACTTCTGTTCTGTGTGCAGGTCCTGGCCGGAGGAGACTAGGTCATCCATCTTCCCAAGTAGTCCCTGGACTGCCAGGAAGGACGAGGAGCACCAGCCGAAAGTCAAGGGGCTGGACTGCGAAGACCTGGACAGGGAGATTGAGCAGAAGTTCAAGGAATTGGAAGATCTGACCAAGATGGAGCTGAAGCTTGCTGAGGAGGACCTTCATGTCTCTGTAACGGTGAGTCCTTCCCTGGGCCACAGTCCTGGCTCTCTTCCCACACCTGTCCTGAAGGTAATAGAGACCCCTGTTAGTGTCCACAGTGCAGCAAATCCACACCCCCCCCCCCCCCCCCCCCGCTGGAGTACCGAGTCCAATTCGGACACGATTTACTGGAATGGTTCCAGGGATGAGGGATTTCAGTTATTGTGGAGAGACTACAGAAACTGGGATTATTCTCCTTACAGCAGAGAGGATTTAATAGAGGTGTTCATTTTGATAGAGTAAATCAGGAGAAACTATTTCAATTGGAAAGAGGAACAGTAACCAGAGAACACAGATTCTGGGCAATTGGCAAAGGGGGTGAACTGAGGACTTTTTTTAAAATGCAGTGAGTTGTTGTGATGTGGAATGCACTGCCTGAAAGGGCAGTGGAAGCAGACAGTAACTTTCAGAAAGGAACTGGATAAATAATTGAAAACTGGAAATTTGTTGAACTCTACAGAAAGAGTGGAACTCTCAAAGAGACAGCATAGCCACGATGGGCCAAGTGGCCTCTGTCTGTGCTGCTTCATTCTGCAACTCAATGAACTTTCTTGGGTAATGAGTGAATTACCCAGACAGGAAAGAAACACTTGCATTTATATAGTGCCTGTCATATTCTCAGGAAGTTCCAAAGTGCTTTACAGCCAAGAAAGTGCTTCTGGAGGGTAGGCACTGTTACAGTGTAGCAAACATGGCAGCCCATTTTTACACAGCAAGATTCCACAGAGGTCAATGAGGTAATGACCAGATAATCTGCTGTCATAGTGATGTTGGTTGATGGACAAATATTGGCCCGGACACTGCGGATAATTCTCCTGCTCTTCGCTGGAGAACGTGGGGATCTTTTACAACAAGAGAACACAGTCGGAGAGGTCTTTATGGTCTCGTTCAAAAGATGGCACTTGAGAGGGCAGCACTCCCTCAGAACCGACCCTCCGACCGGGCAGCGCACCCTCAGTACCGACCCTCCGACCGGGCAGCGCTCCCTCAGTACCGACCCTCCGACCGGGCAGCGCTCCCTCAGTACCGACCCTCCGACCGGGCAGCGCTCCCTCAGTACCGACCGGGCAGCGCTCCCTCAGTACCGACCCTCCGACCGGGCAGCGCTCCCTCAGTACCGACCCTCCGACCGGGCAGCGCTCCCTCAGTACCGACCCTCCTTCAGTTCTGCTCTGGGGTGTCAGTCTGGATTATGCATGTACTCTCTGGAATGGTACATTCTGACGCTGTGAGGTGAGTGTTGGAACTGAGGCCAGGCCGACAGCAATGGGGAAATCTCTTGCATGGTTATTTTTTTGGAGCCAGGTGGGTTGAATCACATTCCCATTGACAGATGTATCTCACCAGGCACTTGCCCCCTCCACCAATGAGGACAGTTACTCAATAGGCTGTGACTAAGTACAGGTTGGAACTGTCACAAGGCAAGCAGTAGTGACCTGTCCCGAGCTTCTGATGCTCAGTCAGACCCCATGCATTCCCAGGTCCCGTTGTCCTCAGTACCTTGCTCTACGGCAGCGAGGCCTGGACAACGTATGTCAGCCAAGAGCGACGTCTCAATTCATTCCATCTTCGCTGCCTCTGGAGAATCCTTGGCATCAGGTGGCAGGACCGTATCTCCAACACAGAAGTCCTCGAGGCGGCCAACATCCCCAGCTTATACACACTACTGAGTCAGCGGCGCTTGAGATGGCTTGGCCATGTGAGCCGCATGGAAGATGGCAGGATCTCCATTGTACAGTGAGCTCATCACTGGTATCAGACCCACCGGCCGTCCATGTCTCCGCTTTAAAGACGTCTGCAAACGTGACATGAAATCCTGTGACATTGATCACAAGTCGTGGGAGTCAGTTGCCAGCATTCGCCAGAGCTGACGGGCAGCCATAAAGGCGGGGCTAAAGTGTGGCGAGTCAAAGAGACTTAGTAGTTGGCAGGAAAAAAGACAGAAGTGCAAGGAGAGAGCCAACTGTGTAACAGCCCCGACAACCAATTTTATCTGCAGCACCTGTGGAAGAGTCTGTCACTCTAGAATTGGCCTTTATAGCCACTCCAGGCGCTGCTTCACAAACCACTGACCACCTCCAGGCCCTTACCCATTGTCTCTCGAGATAAGGAGGCCAAAGAAGGAGAAGGAGGAAAAGCAAGGCTCCCTTCCCATTATTATCCATCCCCTGTTGTCCTCGAGTAGGTGGTGGTGAGCTGCCTTCTCTTGTAATTTAATACAACTGCGTGACTTGCTGGGTCATTTCAATAGACAGTTAAGAGTTGACCACAATGATATGGGACTGGAATCATATATAGGTAAGGACGGCAGATTTCCCTCCCTAAAGGGTATTAATGAACCAATTGGGTTTTTAACAACAATCCAACAGTTTTGTACCCTATCCCAGTGTACATTAATTGTCCATTTGACCCTCACTTTGCATGGTTACCAAAAGATTCCCTGCACGCAACGTTGCACTGAAGGATTTTCCATAGAGCGCTGCCACCATCTGGTGGTGAGAGCAGAGCACTGCAGTGTAAATTTCACAGAGGAGATGCTGAGATTCCACTTCTCAGGGAGAACCACATCGGCTGAGATCAGGGACTTGGGAAGTTTCACACCCACAGTCCTCAACCCCCCCACCCCACAGCAGGAGAGACATCTCGGGTTTGTTCCTCCACTGACCAGCAAAAGAAGGCGTTTGAATCAGGGACTGTTTCCGTTCGCTGAAATGTTCTGTTTCATTTTTATGCAGGTTTCCCCTGTCCAGGAGGATGGCAATGATTCCGGAGCCGGGTACACGCTGGAGGTCGGCCTTGGAGGATCCATAGGGTTAACTGGGCCTGGGGCACAGACTGGGGGCACAGAGAGCCCCTCAGACCTGTTGCTGGCCGAGATGTTCAGGCCCTCGAACAATGTCCTGCGATCTGAGATCACCACAAGGTCAAGAAAGCACCTTCAGGAGGTGGACAGTGTGGAAGCCTCCTCTGACCCAAGAACCCCAGAGGACCCACAGCCATCTCCCAATACCCCCCTGTTCCTCACTGGGCAGAGGAGTCAGGCACTGCTGGGTGGCACCGTCAACCTGATCCTCAACATCGGCAGGAAGACCAATCACAAGCCACAGGGCAGATTGGCAGAGAACAGCAGGAGGCAGGAACAGATACACAGGGTGAGTATCAGCGAGAGACAAAGACAAAGACAGAGAGAGAGAGAGCGCGCAACAGGGAATCACTATGAGAGACAGAGAGGGGCAGCGGGAGAGAGAGGGGGCGAGGGAGAGAGAAGGAGAGAGAGTGAAGGAAGAGAGGGAGGACAGGGGGAGATAGAAAGAACAAAGAACAGTACAGCACAGGAACAGGCCATTCGGCCCTCCAAGCCTGCACCAATCTTGATGCCTGCCTAAACTAAAACCTTCTGCACTTCCAGGGACCATTTCCCTCTATTCCCATCCTATTCATGTATTTGTCAAGATGCCTCTTAAACGTCATTATCTGCTTCCACCACCTCCCCCGGCAGCAAGTTCCAGGCACTCACCACCCTCTATGTAAAGAACTTGCCTCGCACATCCCCTCTAAACTTTGCCCCTCTCACCTTAAACCTATGTCCCCTAGTAACTGACTCTTCCACCCTGGGAAAAAGCTTCTGACTATCCACTCTGTCCATGCCGCTCATAACTTTGTAAACCTCTATCATGTCGCCCCTCCACCTCCGTCGTTCCAGTGAAAACAATCCGAGTTTATCCAACCTCTCCTCATAGCTAATGCCCTCCAGACCAGGCAACATCCTGGTAAACCTCCTCTGTACCCTCTCCAAAGCCTCCACGTCCTTCTGGTAGTGTGGCGACCAGAATTGCACACAATATTCTAAGTGTGGCCTAACTAAGGTTCTGTACAGCTGCAACATGACTTGCCAATTTTTATACTCTATGCCCCGACCGATGAAGGCAAGCATGCCGTATGCCTTCTTGACTACCTTATCCACCTGCGTTGCCACTTTCAGTGACCTGTGGACCTGTACGCCCAGATCTCTCTGCCTGTCAATACTCCTAAGGGTTCTGCCATTTACTGTATACTTCCCACCTGTATTAGACCTTCCAAAATGCATTACCTCACATTTGTCCGGATTAAACTCCATCTGCCATTTCTCCGCCCACGTCTCCAACCGATCTATATCCTGCTGTATCCTCTGACAATCCTCATCACTATCCGCAACTCCACCTACCTTTGTGTCGTCCGCAAACTTACTAATCAGACCAGCTACATTTTTCTCCAAATCATTTATATATACTACAAACAGCAAAGGTCCCAGCACTGATCCCTGCAGAACACCACTAGTCACATCCCTCCATTCAGAAAAGCACCCTTCCACTGCTACCCTCTGTCTTCTATGACAGAGCCAGTTCTGCATCCATCTTGCCAGCTCACCTCTGATCCCGTGTGACTTCACCTTTTGCACCAGTCTGCCATGAGGGACCTTGTCAAAGGCTTTACTAAAGTCCATATAGATAACATCCACTGCCCTTCCTTCATCAATCATCTTTGTCACTTCCTCAAAAAACTGAATCAAATTAGTGAGACACGACCTCCCCTTCACAAAACCATGCTGCCTCTCGCTAATAAGTTCGTTTGTTTCCAAATGGGAGTAAATCCTGTCCCGAATAATCCTCTCTAATAATTTCCCTACCATTGACATAAAGCTCATCGGCCTATAATTTCCTGGGTTATCCTTGCTACCCTTCTTAAACAAAGGAAAAACACTGGCTATTCTCCAGTCCTCTGGGACCTCACCTGTAGCCAATGAGGATGCAAAGATTTCTGTCAAGGCCTCAGCAATTTCTTCCCTTGCCTCCCTCAGTATTCTGGGGTAGATCCCATCAGGTCCTGGGGACTTATCTACCTTAATGCTTTGCAAAGAGGGGAGGGAGAGAGAGAGTAGGAAAGACTGAGAGAAGAGGAGAGAGAGAGAGAGAGAGACTGAGAGAGAAGGGAGAGAGACTGAGAAGGGGGTGAGTGAGAGATTGACAGAGAGAGAGATGGAGAGAGACAGGTAAAGAGATAGACTGAGAGAGGGATAGAGAGAGACTGTGAATGAGAGAGAATGTGGGGGAGGGGGGGGAGGGAAAGAGAGAGAGAGACAAAGAGAAGGGAGAGAGACTGAGAAGGACGGGAGTGAGAGAGAGAGATGGAGATGGAGAGAGAGAGAGACAGGTAAAGAGATGGACTGTGAGAGACGAAGAGAGAGAGACTGAGAATGAGAGAGAAGGGACAGCGAGAGAGACAGAGAGAGACTGAGAAGGGGGGGAGTGAGAGATTGACTGAGAGAGAGAGAGAGACTGAGAGAGAGGGAGAGAGAGAGACTGAGAGAGAGGGAGAGAGAGAGACTGAGAGAGAGGGAGAGAGAGAGACTGAGAGAGAGGGACAGAGAGGGACAGAGAGGGACAGAGAGGGACAGAGAGGGACAGAGAGATATAGAGAGATACAGAGATAGAGAGATACAGAGATAGAGAGATACAGAGATAGAGAGATACAGAGATAGAGAGATAGAGAGATACAGAGAACACCAGAATAACCAAGGCAGAGACACAGAGATCGGCATGGGATCCACACAAGGAGTAATCTGGGCCCATTCCACATTAAAATGGCTGAATGCTCCCGAAATGCCCCACCTTCACGTTCCTTCTGTGCAAAGTGGACGGGGGCGGGGGGTGGTGGATGGGTGGTGGGGGGGGGGGGTGTGGTGGGGGGGCGGGTGGTTTCCTAATTGTGGCTTTCGCATTCTCATCTCTGCTCTTTTCTCTCCTTTCATCCTTTCCGCTCTCACTTTCCCCTATCTACCAGCCCTCTAAAAGCTTTTGGAAGAGGTGCCAGGGGTTTTTAGGGAATACTTTTGGTAGCCTGAAGCGAAAGGGAAAGGCCACTCAGCAAGGCCTCGAAGAGGTAACTGGACAGCTTGCATCCCCTGCGTGGAGTGTGTGCTTTGTGTGGCTTGGTGTGTCCTGCATGGTTAGTGAGCTACAGGATAACAAAGTAATGTCATAGCTTTTAACATCATCATGCTTGCTGTGCTTCCAGTGTTTGTGTCTGTCTGTATCTTTGTGTCGCAGTGTGTTTGTGTATGTGATTATGATTAGAGATACAGCACTGAAACAGGCCCTTCGGCCCACCAAGTCTGTGCCGACCATCAACCACCCATTTATACTAATCCTACACTAATCCCATATTCCTACCACATCCCCACCTGTCCCTATATTTCCCTACCACCTACCTATACTAGGGGCAATTTATAATGGCCAATTTACCTACCAACCTGCAAGTCTTTTGGCTTGTGGGAGGAAACCGGAGCACCCGGAGAAAACCCACGCAGACACAGGGAGAACTTGCAAACTCCACACAGGCAGTACCCAGAATCGAACCTGGGTCCCTGGAGCTGTGAGGCTGCAGTGCTAACCACTGCGCCGCCCATGTGTGTGTGTTTTTGTACGTCTGTCTGTGTATCTTTCTGTCGCAATGTGTTTGTGTCTGTGTATCTTTGTCTTGCAGTATTTGTCTGTGTGCCTGTGTGTCGCAGTGTGTTTGTGTGTGTCTGTGTGACAGTGTATGTGTGTCTGTATGTCACTGTGTATTTGTGTGCGTGTCAGTGTCTGTGTGTGTCAGTATGTGTTTGTGTGACTGAGTGTCTGTGATTGTGACTGTTCTGTGTGTCTGTGTGTCAGTGTCTGACTGTCTGCGTGCATGTGTGTGTATGAATGTGTGTGCTTCTATGCCTGGTTTGTTGGGTTTGTAACCCAGAAGTGGGGAGAAGCCCATAGTGTACAACAAGATCGAGGGTGACAAAAAGCTGGATTAACATCAGTAGACAAACAGTCAACAACACAGGGTGCTGTGGGAGAGGGGTTACTGAGTGACAGTGTGAGGGAGCTGGATTAACATCAGTAGGAATACAGTCAGTAACACAGGGCGCTGGGGGAGAGGGGTTACTGAGTGACAGTGTGAGGGAGCTGGATTAACATCAGTAGGAATACAGTCAGTAACACAGGGCGCTGGGGGAGAGGGGTTACTGAGTGATAGTGTGAGGGAGCTGGATTAACATCAGTAGGAATACAGTCAGTAACACAGGGCGCTCGGGGGAGGGGTTACTGAGTGACAGTGAGAGGGAGCTGGATTAACATCAGTAGAGATACAGTCAGTAACACAGGGTGCTGGGGGAGAGGGGTTACTGAGTGACAGTGTGAGGGAGCTGGATTAACATCAGTAGGAATACAGTCAGTATCACAGGGCGCTGGGGGAGAGGGGTTACTGAGTGACAGTGAGAGGGAGCTGGATTAACATCAGTAGAGATACAGTCAGTAACACAGGGTGCTGGGGGGAGGGATTACTGAGTGACAGTGTGAGGGAGCTGGATTAACATCAGTAGAGATACAGTCAGTAACACAGGGCGCTCGGGGGAGGGGTTACTGAGTGACAGTGAGAGGGAGCTGGATTAACATCAGTAGAGATACAGTCAGTAACACAGGGTGCTGGGGGGAGGGATTACTGAGTGACAGTGTGAGGGAGCTGGATTAACATCAGTAGAGATACAGTCAGTAACACAGGGCGCTCGGGGGAGGGATTACTGAGTGACAGTGTGAGGGAGCTGGATTAACATCAGTAGAGATACAGTCAGTAACTCAGGGCGCTCGGGGGAGGGGATACTGAGTGACAGTGTGAGGGAGCTGGATTAACATCAGTAGAGATACAGTCAGTAACACAGGGCACTGGGGGAGAGGGGTTACTGAGTGACAGTGTGAGGGAGCTGTATTAACATCAGTAGAGATACGGTCAGTAACACAGGGCACTGGGGGAGAGGGGTTACTGAGTGACAGTGTGAGGGAGCTGTATTAACATCAGTAGAGATACGGTCAGTAACACAGGGTGCTCGGGGGAGGGGGGTTACTGAGTGACAGTGTGAGAGAGCTGGATTAACATCAGTGGAGATACAGTCAGTAACACAGGGTGCTGGGGGAGAGGGGTTACTGAGTGACAGTGTGAGGGACTTTCATTAATAGATACATCTAAGTGATTCAATTGTGAAGCATCCCAGAAAGTGATAATCACTATTGATTATTGGTGTAGTGGATATAAGAGGGAGATTAGAGGGAGTTTTGAAAGTTGGTTATTGTGAAGCTGCCCTCTTGACTGACACCCCTGGATCGGTTTGTTTTGGTTTAATTGAAGAGTTGTGTAAATGGGCTGGGATGGTGCGCTCTGGTTTATTGGGTCCTCCAGCAATGCTTGTCCCAGTCAACTTACCATAATGTTGCTGTGATGTAATTTCCAGGCATCTGCTTACCTACAAGTAAACGAGCAAGAGGAAGCCAAGAGGACCGCCTGTCAAAGCTGCACTCTGAGTCATGGGTTCAACACAGGCAGCCCTCAACCCAGGGCCTGCTCTGTGTCAAAGGTCAGCAGCCTCTCCTACCCTGTGCCATGCAAAACAAGCTCCAACCACACCTTCAGCAGTGTGAAGAGGAGAGGGAGAAGGGAAAAGCTGAAGGACACAAGCAGCGAGGTCACATGGAAGGTCACAATACCCTGTCTGGATGCTGGTGGGACACCAGTCAGACAGAGTAACTGTTGGCACAACACTTGGCCCCTTAAAACCAAGACAAGGGCCCTCAGATCTCCAAGTCGGTACCTCGGGAATTGTTCAGACTATGTTAAGAACCTGTTGGCTGAGGACAGGGATGAGGAACCTGTCCTTGGAAGCTGCAGGACCAGGGGCAATCTCAAGTGGTCAGGCACTGGTCTGACATGGACAGCTCCCATCCCTGGGTACCGCACTCCAGACTCAACATTTATTCCTGACTATCCCCAGCACCTGGATCTGAAAGGTAACCATGGTGAAGCAAAATGCCAGTATGATTGTTCCTCACTCAAGGTCACTAAGGCCCACAGTTCAATAGGAGGTACCCGCCGTTTGGGAAAAATGGCTCCTGGCCAACCTGCCGCATTACATCAGGAGCCGAGGCATGAAGGGGAAAAGGGAGAGCTCGGACAGCAAAACTGCAAATCTAAGCTGCTATACCAACCCTCTGATATGGACCCTGACCACCTGAAGAAGCAGGCATTGGTTTTGACCGGAGATGATAGACTGCAGTGCAGCTCCTTGACTGAGTCTACAGACTTCACTCTTAACAGGCTTTCTGGAATCAGTGCTCTTCACAAGCAAATCGACAATGGGTGGGACAAGCTGACAGACCAATTAAATTCACCAGGTGCTGAGAATGGTTTAGCAGAAGAGGGAGAGCTGGAGGAACCTGGTGGCTGCTGCAGTGCCTCATCTTCCGAGACCAATCTACCCAGCAGTGAGACTCCAGGTCAGTTAGAAAGACCCAGCAGTGAGACTCCAGGCCAGTCAGGAAGACCCAGCAGTGAGACTCCAGGCCAGTCAGGAAGACCCAGCAGTGAGACTCCAGGCCAGTCAGGAAGACCCAGCAGTGAGACTCCAGGCCAGTCAGGAAGACCCAGCAGTGAGACTCCAGGCCAGTCAGGAAGACCCAGCAGTGAGACTCCAGGCCAGTCAGGAAGACCCAGCAGTGAGACTCCAGGCCAGTCAGGAAGACCCAGCAGTGAGACTCCAGGCCAGTCAGGAAGACCCAGCAGTGAGACTCCAGGCCAGTCAGGAAGACCCAGCAGTGAGACTCCAGGCCAGTCAGGAAGACCCAGCAGTGAGACTCCAGGCCAGTCAGGAAGACCCAGCAGTGAGACTCCAGGCCAGTCAGGAAGACCCAGCAGTGAGACTCCAGGCCAGTCAGGAAGACCCAGCAGTGAGACTCCAGGCCAGTCAGGAAGACCCAGCAGTGAGACTCCAGGCCAGTCAGGAAGACCCAGCAGTGAGACTCCAGGCCAGTCAGGAAGACCCAGCAGTGAGACTCCAGGCCAGTTAGAAAGACCCAGCAGTGAGACTCCAGGCCAGTCAGGAAGACCCAGCAATGACACTCCAGGCCAGTTAGAAAGACCCAGCAATGACACTCCAGGCCAGTTAGAAAGACCCAGCAATGACACTCCAGGCCAGTTAGAAAGACCCAGCAATGAGACTCCAGGCCAGTCAGGAAGACCCAGCAGTGAGACTCCAGGTCAGTCAGGAAGACCCAGCAATGACACTCCAGGCCAGTTAGAAAGACCCAGCAGTTCTGACTCACTTCAGGAGATCAGCGATGATCTGTTTGAGTCCCAAGTGTATAAGTGTCGAGATAGGCTCGATCCGCCCATCGCACAGACCCACCACCTCAGCCAGAGGGAAACCAGTTGCTGCACAGTCGATGATCACATGGGATGTGAAGTTCCCAGCCAGTGGTCCCAACTGAGATGCAGACGGCCTCTGTTGGCCTTCAATGGGACAGGTTGTCCGGCTCGGAGAGGAGAAGCAAGTCTTCAGGAGACGTCGACAGAAATGTCTGATGACCTGGAAGTGTGGCAGTCTGCATGTGAGGACTCAGCTGATTCTAATGTATCCTTGATGATGTTTCACCCAGATCATGAACAGTTTGAAGAAGATGAACAGGAGCTGGAAGAGATCTGGAATAAAAGTGTCTGCTCCAATATTATGGACACGAATTACAAAAAGCAACTTGCCAAGCCCTCGACCGAGATTCAGGATTTCAACCCAATGAAAACAGCAAGGAAGCTGTACACTACATCAGCTCCAAATCTCTTTGTGCCCACTGAGCTCAGGTTACATTCAACAAGCTCCCAAGCCAAGCAGGACTTGAAGGACAAGGGTACCAGCGGCAGAGAGATGGCGGGTCAGAATCCCAATGCCACCAGGAGGTCCTGGGCCCCTGACACACATCACGCACAGACCAGCCAAATGGCCTCACTCTACAATGAAACCACATCAGTGATGGCCATGACACCCAGTGTTACAGAAGAGAAATATGTCTACAGGTATGGAGAGGAAGAGGAGACCAGCAGTCAGAAGGTACCCAGTTTTCTTGGGGATAAGAGAGTAGTTTGGGGGCTTTAGTAATAAAACTCAGGAATGTCAAAGTGTACCAGGTACTGATATACTCCTAAACTTGGAATAATTAATTCACTCGGTACGGGGGACTCCCAGTCCCAGTCACTGGGTATCGGGGGACTCCCAGTCCCAGTCACTGGGTATCGGGGGACTCCCAGTCCCAGTCACTGGGTATCGGGGGACTCCCAGTCCCAGTCACTGGGTATCGGGGGACTCCCAGTCCCAGTCACTGGGTATCGGGGGACTCCCAGTCCCAGTCACTGGGTATCGGGGGACTCCCAGTCCCAGTCACTGGGTATCGGGGGACTCCCAGTCCCAGTCACCTGTTTACCTTGGACAGCTGTGTATCTAATAGAAATCTTAGAAATCTACAGCATGGATGGTGCCCATTCAGTCCATCGTGTCTGCCTAATTTTATACACTTCAATTCGGTTTCCCCTCAGCCCCCTCTGTTCCAGGGTAAACCGCCCAAGCCTGTCCAATCTTTCCTAAAATTTTCCAGTCCAGGCAACATCCTTGTTAATCTCCTCTGTACTCTTTCCAGTCCAATCACATCTTTCCTGACTGGAACTGTACACAGTGCTCCAGCTGTGTCTGAATCAGTGTTTTATACAGTTCCAGCATAACTTCCCTGCTCTTATATTCCATGCCTCAATTAATAAAGGCAAGTATCCCATATGCCTTTTTAACCACTTTATCTACCTGTCCAGCCACCTTCAGGAATTTGTGGACAGACACTCCAAGGTCCGTCTGTTCCTCTATACTTCTCAGTATTTTACCAGTTATTGTGTATTCCCTTGTCTTGTTAGCCTTCCCCAAATGCATTACCTCACACTTCTCTGGATTGAACTCCATTTGCCACTGTCCTGCCCACCTTGATATCTTCCTGCAGTCAGCAGCTTTCTTCCACATTATCAACCACACGGCCAATTTTTATACTATCTGCAAACTTCTTAATTATACTCCCTACATTCAACTCTAAGTCATTGATTTATACCACCAAAAGCAAAGGACCCAGTACTGAGCCCTGCGGAACCTCACTGGAAACAGCTTCTAGTCACAAAAATACCCATCAGCCTTTGTGTCCTGTGTGAGAAGATTTTGGATCCAACTTCCCACTTTGTTTTGGATCCCACGAGCTTTAACTTTTGTGACCAGTCTGCCAGGTGGGACTTTATCAAAAGCATTGCTAAAATCCGTGTAGACTACATCAAATGCACTACCCTCATCAACCCTCCTTGTTACCTCCTCAAAAAATTTAATCGTGTTAGTCAGACATGACTTTCCCTTAACAAATCCATGCTGACTATCTTTGATTAATTGTGTCTTTCTAAAGGAAGGTTTATCCTCTCCATCAAAATTTTTTCCAATAATTTTCACACCTCCTCTCAGATGCTTCCTTTATTTCTACAGCTACTCCAGTCTTTTCCTCATTACCTGGGACCTTCGCACAGGAATTCAGTCTCATTAATCTTCAGTAAA
The DNA here is from genome assembly GCF_036365525.1 of Heterodontus francisci. NCBI lineage: Eukaryota > Metazoa > Chordata > Chondrichthyes > Heterodontiformes > Heterodontidae > Heterodontus > Heterodontus francisci. The sequence continues at coordinate 210,453,690 of NC_090373.1, read as the reverse complement.
ATAAAACCCCAATTTGTCTTTCTCAGATCCAAAGTGGGTGACCTCCCACTTTCTCACATTGAACTCTCACATCTGTCAATCTCAACTTCCTGCTCTCATCACACAACTTCCTGTGCCTCCCAATTTAGCAAATTTGGACTGACTGCTCTTTGTTGCTTCATCCAAATCATCAAAACCGATTTATCTCTGAATTGGAATATACCCAGTGACAGCATCCATGAGCTCTCTGAGATAGAGAACTTCAAAGGTTTACAACCCTCTGAGTTAAGAAATTTCTCCTCAGTTAATATATATGGTAAGGAGATGAATCTCCAGGGTACCACTAGTCACATCCTGTCAATCAGAGAACAAACACTTTCTCCCTCTTCTCTGTCTCCAACCTCCCAACCAATTAGCAACTCATGTTGCAAGGTTACCTCCAATTCTGTGCACTCCCACATTTGCCAATAATCTTTTGTGTGCAGCCTTCTGAAAGTCAAAGCCAGCAGCATTCTTAGACAGTCCTCCATCTACCTTATTAATGATCTCAGCAAGAAATATATAACAATGAATAGTCAGCATGGATTTCAAAAGGGAAAATCTTGCTTGACCAACCTTATTGAGGGGAGAGAGAGTAGACAAGGGTAATTCAGCAGATGTAATTGACCTGGATTTTCAAAAGGCCTTCGATAAGGTTCCCCATGATAGATTAACTAATAAGATCGGAGTCAGGGGAAGCAGCAAGTGGGAGTAAAGGGTAGTTATTCAGAATGGCAGAAGGTGGTGCTGCACAAGGCTCTGTGTTCACAATTTACACGAACAATTTGGACTTTGGAATCAAAAACACAATTTCTAAATTTGCAGGATAGTCAATACTGAGCAGGGCTGCAACAAATTACAGGAGGACATTAATAAACTTACGGAATGGATAAATAATTGGCAAATGAAGTACAACACAGATAAATGTGGGGTGGTACATTTTGGTAGGAAGAATAGGGAGCTCACTTATTACTTGGAAGGTGTGATTCTAGGTGGGACAGAAGAACAAAGGAATCTCGGAGTACAATTACACCAATCAGTAAAAGTTACACCACAGGTTTAGCAAGGCCCTAAAAAAGCAAACCAAGCACTCGGCTTTATTTCAAGAGGGATTGAATTGAAAAGTAGGGAGGTTATTCTAAACCTGTATTGAACCTTGGTTAGATCACACCGAGATTGGAGTTCTGGTCACCATATTATACAAACTGATAGAAGCACTGGAGAAGGTGGAGAGAAGATTTAGAGGGATGAGACCAGAAATATGTGGGTATATAAATCAGGAAAGGATGGACAGGCTGGGTGTCTTTTCTCTTGAAAGTGGGCTGAGGGGTGATCTAATAGGTCTTTAAAATGATGAAAGGTTCTGATAGAGTAGATACAGAGAGAATGTTTCCACTTATGGGGAACAGCATAATCAGAGGCTGTCCGTATAAAATAGTCACCAAGAAATCCAATCGGAAATCCAGAAAAAACTTCTTTACCCAGAGACTGCTAAGAATGTGGAGTGGTTGAGGCAAATAGTACAGATACATTTAAGGGGAAGTTAGATAATTACATTTAGAAGTTAGAGAGAAGGGAATGGAGGGTTATGCTGATAGAGTTAGATGAGGAAAGATGTGAGGAGGCTCAAGTGGAACAAAGAACAAAGAACAGTACAGCACAGGAACAGGCCATTCGGCCCTCCAAGCCTGCGCCGATCTTGATGCCTGTCTAAACTAAAACCTTCTGCACTTCCGGGGCCCATATCCCTCTATTCCCATCCTATTCATGTATTTGTCAAGATGCCTCTTAAACGTCGCTATCGTACCTGCTTCCACCACCTCCCCCAGCCAACTGTGCAACAGCCCCAACAAACAAATTTCTCTGCAGCACCTGTGGAAGAGCCTGTCACTCCAGAATTGGCCTTTATAGCCACTCCAGGCGCTGCTGCACAAACCACTGACCACCTCCAGGCGCGTATCCATTGTCTCTCGAGATAAGGAGGCCCAAAAGAAAAAGAAAGAAATCCCTCTATTCCCATCCTATTCATGTATTTGTCAAGATGCCTCTTAAACGTCGCTATCGTACCTGCTTCCACCACCTCCCCCAGCAGCAAGTTCCAGGCACTCATCATCCTCTGTGTAAAAAACTTGCCTCTCACATCCCCTCTAATCTTTGCCCCTCTCACCTTAAACCTATGTCCCCTAGTAACTGACTCTTCCACCCTGGGAAAAAGCTTCTGACTATCCACTCTGTCCATGCCGCTCATAACTTTGTAAACCTCTATCATGTCGCCCCTCCACCTCTGTCGTTCCAGTGAAAACAATCTGAGTTTATCCAACCTCTCCTCGTAGCTAATGCCCTCCAGACCAGGCAACATCCTGGTAAACCTCCTCTATACCCTCTCCAAAGCCTCCACGTCCTTCTGGTAGTGTGGCGACCAGAATTGCACACAATATTCTAAGTGTGGCCTAACTAAAGTTCTGTACAGCTGCAGCATGACTTGCCAATTTTTATACGCTATGCCCCGACCGATGAAGGCAAGCATGCCGTATGCCTTCTTGACTACCTTATCTGCGTTGCCACTTTCAGTGACCTGTGGACCTGTACGCCCAGATCTCTCTGCCTGTCAATACTCCTAAGGGTTCTGCCATTTACTGTATACTTCCCACCTGCATTAGACTTTCCAAAATGCATTACCTCACATTTGTCTGGATTAAACTCCATCTGCCATTTCTCCGCCCAAGTCTCCAACCGATCTATATCCTGCTGTATCCTCTGACAATCCTCATCACTATCCGCAACTCCACCAACCTTTATGTCGTCCGCAAACTTACTAATCAGACCAACTACATTTTCCTCCAAATCATTTATATATACTACAAACAGCAAAGGTCCCAGCACTGATCCCTGCGGAACACCACTAGTCACATCCCTCCATTCAGAAAAACACCCATCCACTGATACCCTGTGTTCTATGACTGAGCCAGTTCTGTATCCATCTTGCCAGCTCCCCTCTGATCCCATGTGACTTCACCTTTTGTACCAGTCTGCCATGAGGGACCTTGTCAAAGGCTTTACTAAAGTCCATATAGATAACATCCACTGCCCTTCCTTCATCAATCATCTTCGTCACTTCCTCAAAAAACTCAATCAAATTAGAGAGACACGAAATAAAAACAAGAAATGCTGGAATCACTCAGCATTCGCTTCCGAAGAAGGGTCACTGACCCGAAACGTTAACTCTGCTTCTCTTTCCACAGATGCTGCCAGACCTGCTGAGTGATTCCAGCATTTCTTGTTTTTATTTCAGATTTCCAGCATCTGCAGTATTTTGCTTTTTTAGTGAGACACGACCTCCCCTTCACAAAACCATGCTGTCTCTCACTAATAAGTTTGTTTGTTTCCAAATGGGAGTAAATCCTGTCCCAAAGAATCCTCTCCAATAATTTCCCTGCCACTGACATAAGCCTCACTGGCCTGTAATTTCCTGGATTATCCTTGCTACCCTTCTTAAACAAAGGCACAACATTGGCTATTCTCCAGTCCTCTGGGACCTCACCTGTAGCCAATGAGGATGCAAAGATTTATGTCAAGGCCCCAGCAATTTCCTCCCTTGCCTCCCTCAGTATTCAGGCCCTGGGGACTTATCTACCTTAATGCTTTGCAAGACACCCAACACCTCCTCCTTTTTGATATCGACATGACCCAGACTATCTACACTCCCCACCATCCACCAAGTCCTTCTCTTTGGTGAATACTGATGCAAAGTACTCATTTAGTACCTCGCCCATTTCCTCTGGCTCCACGCATAGATTCCCTCCTCTGTCCTTGAGTGGGCCAACCCTTTCCCTGGCTACCCTCTTGCTCTTTATATACGTATAAAAAGCCTTGGGATTCTCCTTAATCCTGTTTGCCAATGACTTTTCATGACCCCTTTTAGCCATCCTGACTCCTTGCTTAAGTTCCTTCCGACTTTCTTTATATTCAAGGGCTTTGTCTGTTCCCAACCTTCCAGCCCTTACGTATGCTTCCTTTTTCTTTTTGACTAGGCTCACAACATCCCTCCTTATTCAAGGTTCCCGAAACTTGCCAAACTTATCCTTCTTCCTCACAGGAACATGCTGGTCCTGGATCCTAATCAACTGACATTTGAAAGACTCCCACATGTCAGATGTTGATTTATCCTCAAACAGCCGCCCCCAATCTAAATTCTTCAGTTCCTACCTAATATTGTTATAATTAGCCTTCCCCCAATTTAGCACCTTCTCCCGAGGACTACTCTTATCCTTATCCACAAGTACTTAGAACTTATGGAAGTATGGTCACTGCTCCCGAAATGCACCCCTACTGAAACTTCGATTACCTGGCCGGGCTCATTCCCCAATACCAGGTCCAGTACGGCCCCTTCCCTAGTTGGACTATCTATATATTGTTTCAAGAAGCCCTCCTGGATGCTCCTTACAAATTCTGCCCCACCCAAGCCCCTAGCACTGAGTGAGTCCCAGTCAATATAGGGGAAGTTAAAATCAACCACAACAACCCTGTTACCTTTACATCTTTCCAAAATCTGTCTAGATATCTGCTCCTCTACCTCCCGCTGGCTGTTGGGAGGCCTGTAGTAAACCCCCAACATCGTGACTGCACCCTTCCTATTCCTGAGCTCCACCCATATTGCCTCGCTACATGAGCCCGCTGAGGTATCCTCCCACAGTACAGCTGTGATATTCTCCTTTACCAGTAATGCAACTCCCCCACCCCTTTTACATTCCCCTCTATCCCACCTGAAGCTTCTAAATCCCGGAACGTTTCGCTGCCAATTCTGTCCTTCCCACAACCAAGTCTCTGTAATAGCAACAACATCATAGTTCCAAGTATTAATCCAGGCTCTAAGTTCATCTGCCTTACCTGTTATACTTCTCGCATTGAAACAGATGCACTTCAGACCACCAGTCCCACTGTGCTCAGCAACATCTCCCTGCCTGCTCTTCCTCTTAGTCTTACTGGCTTTATTCACTAGTTCCCCCTCAGTTATTTCACCTGCTGACCTGCTCTGGTTCCCACCCCCACCACACTAGTTTAAACCCTCCCAAGTGACGCTAGCAAACCTCGTAGCCAGGATATTTGAGCCCCTCCAGTTTAGATGCAACCCGTCCTTCTTGAACAGGTCCCACCTGTCCCGGAAGAGATCTCAATGATCCAGATATCTGAAACCCTCCCTCCTACACCAGCTGTTTAGCCACGTGTTTAGCTGAACTATCTTCCTATTTTTAGCCGCACTGGGAGTAATCCCGAGATTACAACCTACACAGATCCATGCTGATTCCCTTCGATCAGGTCATACTTGTCCCTGATGGCAGACTCGAGTAACTTCCCCATAACTGGCATTAAGCTAATTTCAGATTTCCAGCATCTGCAGTATTTTGCTTTTAATTTAATTAAGCCAATGGGGTTGTAGTTACCTGATTTCTCCCTTCTTGAATAATGGTCCAACATTTGCAATTTAGCAATCAAAGGCAGACACAGGATGAGAGGGAAAGAGATATCCAGGACCAGAGGGCAAGGGTGGCCCCGGTCCAGAGGGCAAGGGTGGCCCCGGGTCCAGAGGGCAAGGGTGGCCCCGGGTCCAGAGGGCAAGGGTGGCCCCGGGTCCAGAGGGCAAGGGTGGCCCCGGGTCCAGAGGGCAAGGGTGGCCCCAGGTCCAGAGGGCAAGTGCCACGCAGAGAGAATTAGGTGTGCTCGTACACGGAATGCAGAAAGTTAGCATGCAGGTACAGAAAGCAATTAGGAAGGAAAATGGGATGTTGGCCTTTATTGCAAGGGGATTGGAGTACAGGAATAAAGAAGTCTTGCTATAATTGGACAGGGCTTTGGTGAGACCACATCTGGATACTGTGTGCAGTTTTAAGAATGAGGGGCAATGTCATTGAAACATATGAGATTCTGAAGGGACTAAATAAGGTAGACAGTGAGAGATTGTTTCTGCTGGTTGGGGAATCTAGAACACAGGGGGCACAGCTTCAGGATAAGGGGACAATCATTTAGGACTGAGATGAGGAGAAATTACTTCACTCAAAGTGTTGTGAATCTTTGGAATTCTCTACCCCAGAGGGTTGTGGATGCTCCAACATTGAATATATTTAAGGCGGAGATAGACAGATTTTTGGCCTCAGGGATATGGCGAGCAGGCAGGAAAGTGTAGCTGAAGCCCAAGATCAGCCATGATCGTATTAAATGGCAGAGCAAGCTCAACGGGCCATATGGTCTACTCCTACTCCTATTTCTTGCATTCGTGTATTCTGTAGTGCATCTTGTAGATGGTACACACTGCTGCCACTGTGCGTCGGTGGTGGAGGGAGTGAATGTTTGTGGAGTGGGTGCCAATCAAGCGGGCTGCTTTGTCCTGGATGGTGTCGAGCTTCTTGAGTGTTGTTGGAGCTGCACCCATCCAGGCAAGTGGAGAGTATTCCATCACACTCCTGACTTGTGCCTTGTAGATGGTGGACAGTCTTTGGGGAGTCAGGAGGTGAGGTACCTGCCACAGAATGGTGTTGAGAGCAATTTGAACAAATATATTAAGAACATGTCACATGAAAGTGAGCAGCACAGTGGCGCAGTGGTTTGCACTGCAGCCTCACAGCTCCAGTGACCTGGGTACTGCCTGTGTGGAGTTTGCAAGTTCTCCCTGTGACCGCGTGGGTTTCCGCCGGATGCTCCGGTTTCCTCCCACAGCCAAAGAGTTGCAGGTTGACAGGAAAATTGGCCATTGTAAATTGCCCCTAGTGTAGGTAGGTGGTAGGAGAACGGTAGGGATGTGGTAGGAAATATGGGATTAATGTAGGATTGGTATAAATGGGTGGTTGTTGGTCGGCACAGACTCAGTGGGCTGAAGGGCCTGTTTCAGTGCTGTATCTCTCTATGACTCTAAGTGTAATTTTATCGATGAGAAGCAAATTGCAAGGGGCCATAGAGAGTGTAGTACCACTGAAACTTTCCCTCAGCAAGATCAGTGCCTTGGAAATATGAGACAGGCCTACCAGGGTGCATAGAAAATCAGTGTCAGCACAGATTTGTGAAAGAGTTTTTCAAGATGTAACTGGCAGGGTAGATAAGGGGGAACCAGTAGATGTAGTGTATTTGGATTTTCACAAAGCATTCAATAAGGTGCCACATAAGAGGTTATTACACAAAATTACAGATCATGGGATTGGGGATCATATATTAGCATGGATTGAGGATTGGTTAATGGACAGAAAACAGTATGAATAAACGGGCCATTTTCGGATTGGCAGGGTCAGGTACCGCAAGGATCAATACTAGGGCCTCAACTATTTACAATTTATATTCATGACTTAGATGAGGGGACTGATTGTAATGTATCAATGTTTGCTGATGATACAAAGTTAGGTGGGAAAGTAAGCGGTGAGGACGACAGAAAGATCTAAGATAGGTTTGCAGTGCATGTGTGTAAATGCACAAAGTGTGGTAAATAAAGCTGGTGAGCTGCAGGTATAAATAGCCACATGGGAATATACGACCATATGAATTAGGAGCAGAAGTAGGCCATTCAGCCCATCGAGCCTGCTCCACCATTCAATAAGATCATGGCTGATCTGTTTGTGTCTCGAATTCCACACTCCCATCTACCCCCGATAACCTTTGATTCCCTTACCTAACAAGAATCTATCTACCTCCGCCTTAAAATTATTCAATGACCTCGCCTCCACCACCTTCTGAGGCAGAGAGTTCCAAAGTTGCACAACCCTGAGAGAAAAAATTTCTCTTCATCTCCATCCTAAAAGGGTGACCCCTAATTTTAAAACAGTGCCCCCTAGTTCTGGACTCACCCACAAGAGGAAACATCCTTTTCACATCCACCTTGTCAAGACCATTCAGGATCTTATAAACTTCAATCAAGTCTCCTCTCAGTCTTCTAAACTCCAGTGAAAACAAGCCCAGTCTGTCCAACCTTTCCTCATAAGACAAACCAAGGATATTACGGGAAGCGAGGGAAGAGATTGCCGCGCCTTTGGCGATGATCTTTGCGTCCTCACTGTCCACTGGAGTAGTACCAGATGATTGGAGGGTGGCAAATGTTATTCCCTTATTCAAGAAAGGGAATTGGGATAACCCTGGGAATTATAGACCAGTCAGTCTTACGTCGGTAGTGGGCAAATTATTGGAGAGGATTCTGAGACAGGATTTATGATTATTTGGAAATTCATAGTTTGATTAGAGACAGTCAGCATGGCTTTGTGAGGGACAGGTCATGCCTCAAGCCTTATAAATTCTTTGAAGATGTGACAAAACATGTTGATGAAGGAAGAGCAGTGGATGTGGTGTATATGGATTTTAGCAAGGCGTTTGATAAGGTTCCCCATGGTAGGCTCATTCAGAAAGTAAGGAGGCATGGGATACAGGGGAAGTTGGCTGTCTGGATACAGAATTGGCTGGCCCATAGAAGACAAAGGGTGGTAGTAGATGGAAAGTATTCAGCCTGGAGCTCGGTGACCAGTGGTGTTCCACAGGGATCTGTTCTGGGACCTCTGCTCTTTGTGATTTTTATAAATGACTTGGATGAGGAAGTGGAAGGCTGGGTTAGCAAGTTTGCTGATGACACGAAGGTTGCTGGAGTTGTGGATAGTGTGGAAGGCTGTTGTAGGTTGCAACGGGACATTGACAGGATGCAGAGCTGGGCTGAGAAGTGGCAGATGGAGTTCAACCTGGAAAAGTGTGAAGTGATTCATTTTGGAAGGTGGAATTTGAATGCAGAATACAGGCTTAAAGACAGGATTCTTGGTAGTGTGGAGGAACAGAGGGATCTTGGGGTCCATGTCCATAGATCGCTCAAAGTTGCCGCCCAAGTTGATAGGATTGTTAAGAAGGCGTATGGTGTGTTGGCTTTCATTAACAGGGGGATTGAGTTTACGAGCCGCGAGGTTATGCTGCAGCTCTATAAAGCTCTGGTTAGACCACGCTTGGAATATTGTGTTCAGTTCTGGTCGCCTCATTATAGGAAGGATGTGGAAGCTTTAGAGAGGGTGCAGAGGAGATTTACCAGGATGCTGCCTGGACTGGAGGGCATGTCCTACGAAGAAAGTTTGAGGGAGCTAGGGCTTTTCTCATTGGAGCATAGAAGGATGAGAGGTGACTTAATAGAGGGGTACAAGATGATGAGAGGCATAGATAGAGTGGATAGCCAGACACTTTTTCCCAGGGCGGAAAGGGCTATCACCAGGGGGCATAATTTTAAGGTGATTGGAGGAAGGTTTCGGGGAGATGTCAGAGGTATGTTCTTTACACAGAGAGTGGTGGGTGCGTGGAATGCGCTGCCAGTGGTGGTAGTAGAAGCAGATACATTAGGGACATTTAAGCGACTCTTGGATAGGTACATGGATGATAGTAGAATGAAGGGTAGGTAGTTTGTTTGATCTTAGAGTAGGTTAAAGGGTCGGCACAACATCGTGGGCCGAAGGGCCTGTACTGTGCTGTACTGTTCTATGTTCTATGTTCTAACCCACTCATTCCAGGTATCAATCTAGTAAACCTCCTCTAAACTGCCTTCAACGCATTTACATCCTTCCTTAAATAAGGAGACAAAAAATGCACAAAGTATTCGAGATGCGGTCTCACCAATGTCCTGTATAACTGAAGCATAACATCCTTACTTTTATTTTCAATTCCTCTTGTAATAAAGGATAGCATTCCATTAGCCTTCTTTAATACTTGTTGTACCTGAATACTAACTTTTTGTGACTCATGCACTAGAACACTGAGATCCCTCGGAATTCTGCAGTCGTTCTCCATTTAAGTAACATTCTGCTTTTTTATTCTTCCTGCCAAAGTGAACACCTTCACATTTTCCCACATTATACTCCATTTGCCAGATTTTTGCCCACTCACTCAGCCTATCTATATCGATCTGCAACCTCCTTATGTCATCTTCACAACATACTTTCCTACCTACCTTTGTGTCATCTGCAAATTTAGCGACCACGCCATCACTCCCCTCATCTAAGTCATTGAGATAAATTGTAAAAAGTTGAGGCCCCAGCACAGACCCCTGTGGGACTCCACCCGTCACATCCTGCCAATCAGAAAAGGACCCATTTATGCATGCTCTCTGCCAGCCAGCCAATCTTCTATCCACTGATATGTTACCCTCTACACCACAAGCTCCTACTTTGCACAATAACCTTTTATGTGGCACCTTGTCAAATGCCTTCAGGAAATCCAAGTACTGTACGTCAATGGGCTCCCCTTTATCCACAGCGCATGTTACTCCTTCAAAGAGCTCCAATAAATTGGTTAAACATGATTTCCCTTTCACAAAACTATGCTGACTATTCCCAATTACTTTGAGTTTTTTTAAGTGCCCAGCTATAGCCTCCTTAATGATCGATTCTATCACCTTCCCCAAGACAGACATCAAGCTAACTGGCCTATAGTTACCTGTTTTCTGTCTCCCCCACTTCTTGAATAGAAGGGTTATATTTGCTACTTTCCAGTCTGATGGAACCTTTCCAGAATCTAGAGAATTTTGAAAAATTAACACCATCACATCTACTACCTCATTAGCCACCTCTTAATACCCTAGAATGAAGCCCATCAGGACCCGGGTACTTGTCAGCCCGCAGCTCTATCAGTTTGCTCAGTACCGCTTCCCTGGTGATTGTAATTTCACCAAGTTCCTCTCTTCCTTCCACCTCCTGATTTACAGCTATTACTGGAATGTTTTTTGTATCCTCTATAGTGAAGCAAAATATTTGTTCATTTCATCCGCCATTTCCTTATTATCTACCATTAACTCCCCATTCTCACTCTCTAGAGGACCAACACTCGCTTTACTTACTCTCTTCCTTTTTAAATACCTGTCGACACACTTCCTTTTTGTTTTTACATTCTAGCTTCCTCTCATACTCCAATTTCTTTCTCTTTTTAGTCATTCTCTGTCATTCTTGATATTCTGACCAATCATCTGACCTGCTACTCAGCTTTGCACAATTATATGCTTTTTCCTTAATTTTGATGCTTTCCTTAACTTCTTTAGTCACTCTCACTCTCACTCGAAAGCATCCTTGAAAATTGGTCAATCACCAGGACCAGATGAAATGTATCCTAGGCTGTTCAAAGAAGCAAGAGAGGAAATAGCAGAGGGTCTGACCATCATTTTCCAGTCTTCACTGGATACAGGTGTGGTGTCGATGGCCTGGAGAACTGCTAACGATGTACCTCCGTTTAAAACAGGAGCGAAGGATAGACCGAATAATTACAGGCCTCAGTAGTGGGCAAATTATTGGAATCTATTCTGAGAAACAGGATAAACTGTCACTTAGAAAGGCACAGGTTAATCAAGGATAGTCAGCATGGATTTGTTAAGGGAAGATCTTGTTTGACCAACTTGATCGAATTTTTTGAAGAGGTAACAAGGAAGATAGATGAGGGTAATGGAGTTGGTGTGGTCTACATGGATTTTAGCAAGGCTTTTGACAAGGTCCCACATGGCAGATTGGTTAAAAAAATAAAATCCCATGGGATCCAGTGAAATGCAGCAAGATGGATACAAAATTGCCTCAGTGGCAGGAAACAAAGGGTAATTGTTGACGGGTGTTTTAGCGACTGGAGGGCTGTTTCCAGTGGCGTTCTGCAGGGCTCAGTACTGGGTCCCCAGCTTTTTGTCGTATGTATTAACAATTTGGACGTAAATGTAAAGGGCATGATCAAGAAGTTTGCAGATGACACAAAGACTGGCTGTGTGGTAGATAGCGAGGAGGATAGCTGTAGGCTGCAGGAAGATATTGATGGTCTGGTCAGATGGGCAGAAAAGTGTCAAATGGAGTTCAACCTGGTGAGGTGTGTGAGGTGATGGGAAGGTCAAACAAGGCAAAGGAATACATGATTAATGGGAAAATACTGAGAAGTGTAGAGGAAGTGAGGGACTTTGGAGTGAATGTCCACAGAACCCTGAAGGTAGCAGGACAGGTCAATTTTTTTTTTTAGATTATGATTAGATTAGAGATACAGCACTGAAACAGGCCCTTCGGCCCTCCGAGTCTGTGCCGAACATCAACCACCCATTTATACTAATCCTACACTAATCCCATATTGCTACCAAACATCCCCACCTGTCCCTATATTTCCCTACCACCTACCTACATAAGTGACAATTTATAATGGCCAATTTACTTATCAACCTGCAAGTCCTTTGGCTTGTGGGAGGAAACCGGAGCACCCGGAGAAAACCCACGCAGACACAGGGAGAACTTGCAAACTCCACACAGGCAGTACCTGGAATCGAACCCGGGTCCCTGGAGCTGTGAGGCTGCGGTGCTAACCACTGCGCCAATAAGGTGGTTAAGAAGGCATATGGAATCCTTTCCTTTATTAGCCAAGGTATAGAATACCAGAACAGGGAGTTTATGTTGGAATTGTATAACTCATTAGTGAGGCCACAATTTGAGTACTGTGTGCAGTTCTGGTCACCTCATTACAGAAAGGATGTAATTACACTAGAGAGGGTACAGAGGAGATTTACAAGGATGTTGCCAGGACTGGAAAAATGCAGCTATGAGGAAAGATTGGATAGGCTGGGGTTGTTCTCCTTGGAACAGAGGAAGCTGAGGGGAGATCTGATTGAAATGTACAAAATTGTGAGGGGCCTGGATAGAGTGGAGGTGAAGGGTCAATTCACCTTAGCAGAGAGGTCAGTGACAAGGGAACATTGATTTAAAGTGATTGGTAGAGAAATTAGAGGGGAGATGAGGAAAATCTTTTCACCCCAGAGGGTGGTGATAGTCTGGAACTCACTGCCTGAAAGGGTAGTTGAGGCAGAAACCCTCAACTCATTTAAAAGGAGTCTGGATATGCACCTCAAGTGCCGTAATCTGCAAAGCTACAGATCATATGTTGGAAGGTGGGATTAGAATAGGTGGATCGTTTTTTAACAGCAGAGACACGATGGGCCAAGTGGCCTCTTTCTGTGCCTTAAACATTCTGTAATTCTATCATAAAAAGGAATCCAAAAGTCTTCTATAAGCATATAAATAGCAAAAAGGTGGTAAAAGTGGGGCCAATTAGGGACCAAAAAGGGGATTTACACATGGAGGCAGAGGGCATGGCTGAGGTACTAAATGAACACGTTGCATCTGCTCAAGTCATAGTGAAAGATGAGGTAGTCAAGTCACAGAGTGGGTTAAACATTGATAAAGAGGTGATACTGGAAAAGCTGGCTGTACTTCAAGTAGGTAAGTCAGATAGGATTCATCTCAGGTCGCTGAAGGAAGTAAACGTGAAATTGTGAAGGCACTGGCCATAATCTTCCAATCCTCCTTAGATACAGGGGTGGTATCAGAGGACTGGAGAATTGCAAATATACACTCGTTCAGAAAAGGCTTGAAGGACAAGCTCGGCAACTACAGGCCAGTCAGTTTAACCTCGGTGATGGGAAAACTTCTGGAAATGATAATTCAGGATAAAACTAATAGTCACTTGGACAAATGTAGATTAATTAAAGAAAGCCAGCACGGATTTGTTCAGGGCAAAATACTGCAGATGCTGGAAATACTCAGCAGGTCTGGCAGCATCTGTGGAGAGAGAAGCAAAGTTAACATTTCAGGTCAGTGACCTTTTGTCAGAACTCTGTTTCTCTCCACAGACCTGCTGAGTATTTCCAGCATTTTCTATTTTAACCCCTGTCAACTAACTTGATTCAGTTTTTCAACGAGCTAACAGGGTAGGTTGATGAGGGTAATGTGGTTGATGAGGAATATATGGACTTCCAAAAGGTATTTGACAAAGTGCCACATAACAGACTTGCCAGCAAAGCTGGAGCCCATGAAATAAAAGGAACAGTGGCAGCATGGATACAAAATTGACTGAGTGACAGGAAACAGAGAATAGTGGTGAATGGTTGTTTTTCCCCAAGGGTCGGTGTTAGGGCCCCTGCTCTTCCTGATATATATTAATGACTTAGACTTGGGTGTACAGGGCATAATTTCAAAATGTACATATGACCATACGAATTAAGAGCAGGAGTAGGCCACTCGGCCCCTCGAGCCTGCTCCATCATTCAACAAGATCATGGCTGATCTGGTTGTAACCCCCACTCCACATTCCCACCTACCCATATTAACCTTTCACCCCCTTGCTCATTAAGAATCTATCTACCTCTGCCTTAACAATATTCAGAGACTCTGCTTCCACTGCCTTTTGAGGAAGAGAATTCCAAAGACTCACAACCCTCTGAGAAAAAAATTCTCCTCATCTTTGTCTTAAATGGGCGACCCCTTATTTTTAAACAGTGACCCCTAGTTCTCGATTCTCCCACAAGGGGAAACATCCTTTCCACATCCACCCTGTCAAGACCCCTCAGAATCTTATGTTTCAATCAATTCACCTCTTATCTTTCTAAACTCCAGCGTCCAATCTTTCCTCATAAGACAACCCGCCCATTCCATGTAATAGTCTAGTAAACCATCTCCGAACTGCTTCCGAAGCATTTACATCTTTCCTTAAATAAGGAGACCAATACTGTACACAATACTCCAGATGTGGCCTCACCAATGCCCTGTATAATTGAAGCATAAACTCCCTACTTTTGTATTCAGTTTCCCCTCACAATAAACAATAACGTTCTATTAGCTTTCCTAATTATGTGCTGTACCTGCATACTAACCTTTTGCGATTCATGCATGAGGACACCCAGATCCCTCTGCATCTCAGAGCTCTGCAATCTCTCATCATTTAGATAATATGCTTTTTTATTCTTCCTGCTAAAATGGACAATTTCACATTTTCTCACATTATACTCCATTTGCCAGATCTTTGCCCATTCAGTTAGCCTATCTATATCCCTTTGTAGCCCCCTTATGTCCTCTTCACAACCTACTTTCTCGCCTGCCTAAATGGACAATTTCACATTTGCAGATGACACAAAACTTGGAAGTATTGTGAACTATGAGGAGGATAGTGATAAACTTCAAGAGGACATAGACAGGCTGGTGGAATGGGCAGACATGAGGCAGATAAAATTTAATGCAGACAAGTCAGAGGTGATTCATTTTGGTAGGAAGAGTGAGGAGAGGCAATATAAAATAAAAGGATAAAGTTCTAAAGGGGGTGCAGGAGCAGAGGGACCTGAGACTATATGTGCACAAATCATTGAAGGTTGTAGGGCAGGTTGAGAAAGCGGTTAATAAGGTGTATGGGATCCTGGGCTTTATAAATAGAGGCATAGAGTACAAAAGCAAGGAAGTTATAATAAACCTTTATAAAACACTGGTTTGGCCTTAACTGGAGTATTCTGTTCAGTTCTGGGCACCACACTTTAGGAAGGATGTGAAGACATTAGAGAAGGTGCAGAAAAGATTCACGAGAATAGTTCAGGGATGAGGAATTTCAGTTTTATGGATAGGTTGGAGAAGCTCGGACTGTTCTCCTTGGAGAAGAGAAGATTAAGAGGAGTTTTAATTGAGGTGTTCTGGGCAGAGTGGAAAGGGAGAAACTGCTCCTGTTGTGGAGGGGTTGAGAACCAGCGGACACCGATTTAGGGTAATTGATGAAAGCAGCAACAGTGACATGAGGAAAAGCATTTTCACACAGTGAGTGGTTAGGATCTGGAATGCACTGTCTGAGAGCGTAGTGGAGGCAGATTCAATCATGGCTTTCAAAAGGGAATTAGTACACAAAGGGAAAATAATTGTAGGGATACAGGGGAAGGACGGGGGAGTGGGACTAGCTGGATTGCTATTGCAGAGAGCCGGCACAGGCTCAAAGGGCTGAACGGCCTCCATCTGTGCTGTAATTATTCTGTGATTCCATGAAAGAGGCTAAAAAAGGGTTAGAGACTTGCTAAGTGAGTGGGCAAGAGCATGGCAGATAGAATACAATGTGGTGAGTGTGAAGTTATCCACATTGGTAGGAAAAATAGACCAGCAGAATATCTTTTAATTGGAGAGAGACTGGGAAATGTTGGTCTGCAGACAGACCGAGGTGTCCTTGTACACAAATCATAGAAAGTCCACATACAAGTACAGCAAGAAATCAGGAAAGAAAATGTTATGTTAGCCTTTATGAGAAAGGGATTGAAGTATAAGACTAAAGAGGTATTACTGCAATTGTATAGGGTCTTGGAGAGGCCACACCTGGACTACTGTACAGTTTGATCCCCTTACCTAAGGAAGGGTATACTTGCCCTCGACAGAGTGCGACAAAGGTTCACTAGACTGATTCCTGACATGAAGGGATTGACCTATGAGGAGAGAATGAATAGAATGGGCCTATATTCCCTGGAATTTAGAAGAATGTGAGGTGGTCTCATTGAAACATAAAATTCTTAAGGAGTTTGACAGGGTAGATACTGGGAGAATGTTTCCCCTGGCTGGAGAATCTAGAACACAGGAGCACAGTCTCAGAATAAGGGCTCGGCCATTAAGGACAGGGATGAGGAGAAATTTCTTAACTCAGGGTTGTGAATCTTTGGAATTCTCTACCCCAGAGGGTTGTGGATGCTCAGTTGTTGAGCATATTCAAGGCAGAGATCGATAGATTTTTGAATCCTAAGAGAATCAAGGGATATAGGGAGCGGGCAGGAAGGTGAAGATCAGGGAAAAGATTATCCATGATCTCATTGAATGTCAGACCAGTCTCGAGGGACCAAATGGCCTACTCCAGCTCCAATTTCTTATGTTCGTATGCTCAATGCAGTCTGTTTCTATCAGACTGTCTGAGTGTCACCTGTCCAGTACAGTTAGCCAGAAACAGGCCCTTGCTCATTTGTGCTTTCCCTGTTTCACAGGAAAGTGAACAGACCGTGAGTCAGCTATCGATCTGCGTAAGCGACAGGGTGGCAGAAAACGTCAGCACTCTCTTACACTCAGCCAGAAGTAACTGGGCTGTGGCTGAGCCTTCTGAGATCCACCCTGCCACGAGAAGACACTGTGGGCACACATTGGAACCTTCTACTGATAAATCCTCCCCATCGGAACATTGCCCGAACTCTACTTGGGATGTTCAGGTAAGAGGCAAAAATTAGGGCCTCCCAACCAGCAACCAGTCTTCGTCCTGGACCATGAGCTGTCCCCTGATGGACGATTTGCGCAAGTTACATCCTTCTCACTTTTTATCCAGAATGTTCTTTGGTTGATCCACTGACAGGTTCAAAGGAACTCCGTTCCCTAGGCCCAATACTCCACCTCAGCTGCTCCAGCATTAATAGACAATGACAGATAGGAGCTCTCATCTGTTACCCATCCATTTAATCCTCTCCCACAGTCCATGTACACTCTTCCCTATCACTGACCCTACCCACCCATTTAATCCCCTCCCACAGTCCATGTACACTCTTCCCTATCACTGACTCTACCCATCCATTTAATCCCCTCCCACAGTCCATGTACACTCTTCCCTATCACTGACTCTATCCACCCATTTAATCACCCACAGCCCATGAACATGTAGAGTGGGTGTGATGAGGTGAGTGGGCTGTTGAGCCGGGATTGGATGAGGTGAGTGGGCTGTTGAGCCGGGATTGGATGAGGTGAGTGGGCTGTTGAGCCGGGATTGGATGAGGTGAGTGGGCTGTTGAGCCGGGATTGGATGAGGTGAGTGGGCTGTTGAGCCGGGATTGGATGAGGTGAGTGGGCTGTTGAGCCGGGATTGGATGAGGTGAGTGGGGGTGAGCTGCTGTATTTTCTTACAACAACTGGTCTTCAACAGGATGCTCGATTTGCACTTTGGAATGTTGCATGTTTGTAAATGGGGCTTTATAAATGCATGTTCTATCTTTCTGTGTGCAGTGATGGTGGTGAGTTGGGTCAGAGTTGGTTCCTGGTCAGCTAATGATATTATCTAGCGTTTACCCACTGGTTTGCCAGCTGGTGATATAATCTAGCATTTAAGAAAGAGAGTAGCGAAAGTGAGCGGGGGCCCTTGGAAGATGCTACTAGAGAATTGATAATGGGGAACAGGGAATTGGCAGAAAATTTAAACCAATATTTTGCATCGGTCTTCACAGTGGAGGACACTATAAACATCCCACAGGTATTAGATAAACAAGGAGCTAAAGATCTGGTAACAGTCTCTATCACGAGGGGCAAAGTAATGGGACTAAAGGCAGACAAATTGCCAGGACCTGATGGCCTACATCCAAGGGTTTTAAAGGAAGTGGCTGCAGAAATAGTGGAGGCATTGGTCGTAATATTCCAGAACTCACTGGATTCTGGTAGGGTACCAGCGGATTGGAAAATGTGATGCCCCTGTTCAAGGAGGGAGGGAGACAAAAAGCAGGAAACTATAGACTAGTCATCCTAACATCAGTCGTTGGGAAAATGCTAGAGTTCATTATGAAGGAAGAAATAGCAGGACATTTAGAAAAGCTTAATGCAATCAAACAGTCAACATGGTTTTGTGAAAGGGAAATCATGTTTGACAAATTTGCTCGAGTTCTTTGAGGATATAACAAGCAGAGTGGATAAAGGGGAACCGGTAGATGTAGTGTATTTGGATTTCCAGAAGGCATTTGATAAGGTGCCACATAAAAGATTATTGCACAAGATAGGAACTCACAGTATTGGGGGAAATGTATTAACATGGATTGAGGATTGGTTAACTCACAGAAGACAGAGTCAGGATTAATGGGTCTTTTTCATGGTCTTTTTCAGGTTGGAAAGATGTAACTAGTGGAGTGTCACAAGGATCAGTCCTCGGGCCTCAATTATTTACCATCTATATTAACGACTTGGAGGAGGGGGCAGAGTGTAATATATCCAAATTTGCTGACGATACAAAAATAGGTGGGAGGGCATGTTGTGATGAGGACATAAGGAATCTGCAAGGGGATATAGATAGGTTGAGTGAGTGGGCAAAATCTTGGCAGATGGAGTTTAATGTAGGAAATTGTGAGGTCGTGCACTTTGGTGGGAAGAATCAAAAGGCAGATTATTATTTAAATGGAGAGAGACTCCAAAAAAGTGCAGCACAGAGGAATTTGGGTGTTTATGTGCATGAAATGCAAAAGGTTAGCATGCAGGTGCAACAAGTAATTAAGAAGGCAAATGGAATTTTGCCCTTTATTGCTAGGGGGTTAGAGTTTAAAAATAGGGAAGTCTTGTTACAACTGTACAGGGTGTTGGTGAGGCCACACCTGGAGTACTGTGTACAGTTTTGGTCCCCGTATTTAAGGAAGGATATACTGGCATTGGAGGCAGTTCGAAAGAGATTCACTAGGCTGATTCCTGGGATAAATGAAGGGGCGAACTTATCAAGAATGGCTAAACAGCTTAGGCCTTTATTCATTAGAGTTTAGAAGAATGAGGGGTGATCTTATTGAAACGTACAAGATTCTGAGGGTGCTTGACAGGGTAGATGTTGAGAAGATGTTTCCACTAGTGGGGGAATCTCAAACTAGGGGACATAGTTACAGAATAAGGGGACACTCATTTAAAACTGAGATGCAAAGGAATTTCTTCTCTCAGAGGGTAGTGAATGTCTGGAATTCTCTACCCCAGAGAGTTGAGGAGGCTAGATCACTGAAAGTATCTAAAGAGGAGGTAGATAGATTTTTGAAATATCGTTGAGCTGAGGGCTATGAGGAGCTGGCACAAAAGAGGAGTTGAGGTCTGGGTCAGATCAGACATGATCTTATTGAATGGCAGGGCAGGCTTGAGGGGCCGAGTGGCCTACTCCTGCTGCTATTTCTTATGTTCTTATATTATTTACCTGCTGCCTTGCCAGCTGGCGATATTACCCAACTGAGACACTGTCTTGTTTGATTTGCAGTGTCCGTCACAAACCTCATCCCAGACAATGGAGGGAACTTTGGAGAGGAAGCACATACTGCAAGTGGGAGGGAAAAAGGTAACACACCATAGGAAGCAGTGACCTTGGCATTAAAATTAAGTCTTCTCCCCGGGAGTGGAAATCCTGCGGGGAGGAAGCTTTTCTCGTGGAATCCAATTACCATAAAGGGGTGCGAGTTCAATGACACCCTCCTTGGCTGCTGTGCAACAGTGCACATGAAATAGTGCCTGCACAATTTTACACAAGTATATGAGTCAGTGTCACTACGTGCTGAGGTTCTATCTGTCCCCGGTGTTGCGAAGGATTGGCCTGGTCACATTGCCGCGGAACGCTCCATGCAGTTGGGACGTGCCGTACCACCTATCCTTCGTGGAACAGTTTCTGCGGGAAAACACCTTTGACCACCGGTCCATCAGGCAGTGGTCTGCACGGAATGTCCTCAAGGCCCTACGGGAAAAGGAAACGGTGGATCCTGTCGGATGGTTCCCCGAGCAGACCGTCAAAGTCATTTGGCGGAATGCCTCATCACCAGAACTTTCAAACAAGCACCAAGACGTAGCTTGGCTGGTGGTGAGAAGGGCCCTCCCCGTCAGATCCTTCATGCACACCCGAAGTCTTGCCCCCTCCGCACAGTGCCCCCGCGTTGGCTGTGGTGGGGAAGAGACGGTCACCCACCTCCTCCTGGAATGTGCCTTTGCAAAGCAGGTGTGGAAAGAGATGCAGTGGTTTTTGTCAAGGTTCATCCCAAGCAGCTCTGTAACACAGGAGTCTGTGCTCTACGGGCTGTTCCCAGGGACGCACACCGAGACAAACATCAACTGCTGCTGGAGGACTATCAATTCGGTGAAAGACGCCCTTTGGTCTGCCCAAAACTTGCTGGTCTTCCAGCGCGAAGAGTTGTCCACCACCGAATGTTGCAGACTGGCACATTCCAAGGTCCAGGACTACGTGCTGAGGGACGCACTAAAGCTTGGGGCAGCCGCAGCAAAGGCTCAATGGGGAAAGAGCACAGTGTAAGGTTCCCCCACCAAGCTGGACTGAGGGGCTGGATCCATGGGAAACCCCTCGAACTGTATCGTTAATATTCTCAATTGCTGTAAATGTAAAACTGTAATTGACATGACAATTGTGGAACGGAAGGGTCGGGAAGAAACCCATGACAGTATTGAAGGAAACCGATCTCCCTTGCAATGTTTGTATTTTTTGGTGCTGTTTGGAAACTGTTTGGCAATGTAATTTTTACAGATTTTTATGAATAAAGTATATTTTGGGAAAAAAAAAAAAATATGAGTCAGTGCACGGACCGAGCGCTGGGAGACCACGGTCAGTGCACGGACCGAGCGCTGAAGGATGAAATATTCTGCAGGTTGATCCCTGAGGGACCTATCAATGTAGATCTGTAGACCACTGTTACTCACAGAATCACAGAATACAGTGCAGAAGAGGCTCTTCGGCCCATCGAGTCTGCACTGATGCATTAAAACACCTGACCTGTCTACCAAATCCCATTTGCCAACACTTGGCCCATAACCTTGAATGTTATGACATGTCAAGTGCTCATCCAGGTACTTTTTAAAGGATGTGAGGCAACCTGCCTCGACCACCCTCCCAGGCAGGGCATTCCAGACCGTCACCACCCTCTGGGTAAAAATGTTCTTCCTCAAATCCCCCTTAAACCTCCCGCCCCTCACCCTAAACTTGTGACCCCTCGTAACTGACCCTTCAACTAAGGGGAACAGCTGCTCCCTATCCACCCTGTCCATGCCCCTCATAACCTTGTACACCTCGATCAGGTCACCCCTCAGTCTTCTCTGCTCCAGTGAAAACAACCCAAGCCTATCCAACCTCTCTTCACAGCTTAAATGTTCCATCCCAGGCAACATCCTGGTGAATCGCCTCTGCACCCCCTCCAATGCAATCACATCCTTCCTATAATGTGGTGACCAGAATTGCACACAGTACTCCAGCTGTGGCCTTACCAAAGTTCTGTACAACTCCAACATGACCTCTCTGCTTTTGTAATCTATGCCTCGATTGATAAAGGCAAGTGTCCCATCTGCCTTTTTCACCACCCTATTAACCTGCCCTTCTGCCTTCAGAGATCTATGGACAAACACGCCAAGGTCCCTTTGTTCCTCGGAACTTCCCAGTGTCAGTCCATTCATTGAATACTTCAGTGTCACATTACTCCTTCCAAAGTGTATCACCTCACACTTTTCAGTGATAAATTCCATCTGCCACTTTTCTGCCCATTTGACCATCCCGTCTATATCTTCCTGTAACCTAAGACACTCAACCTCACTGTTAACCACTCGGCCAATCTTTGTGTCATCCGCAAACTTACTGATCCTACCCCCCACATAGTCATCTATGTCGTTTATATAAATGACAAACAATAGGGGACCCAGCACAGATCCCTGTGGTATGCCACTGGACACTGGCTTCCAGTCACTAAAACAGCCGTCTGTCATCACTCTCTGTCTCCTACAGCTAAGCCAATTTTGAATCCACCTTATCAAGTTACCTTGTATCCCATGTGCATTTGCTTTCTTGATAAGTCTCCCATGTGGGACCTTGTCAAAGGCTTTGCTGAAATCCATGTAAACTACATCAACTGCACTACCCTCATCTACACATCTGGTCACATGCTCAAAAAATTCAATCAAATTTGTTAGGCATGACCTCCCTCTGACAAAGCTATGCTGACTATTCCAAATCTAATTTTGCCTCTCCAAGTGGTGATAGATTCTCTCCTTCAGAATTTTCTCCAATAGTTTCCCTACCACTGACGTGAGACTCACTAGTCTGTGGTTCCCTGCCTTATCTCTACAACCTTTCTTAAATAGTGGAACCACATTAGCTGTTCTCCAGTCCTCTGGCACCTCCCCCGTGGCCAGAGAGGAATTAAAAATTAGGGTCAGAGCCCCTGCAATCTCCACCCTCGCCTCCCACAGCATCCTGGGACACAAATCGTCCAGACCTGGAGATTTGTCTACTTTTAAGCCTTCCAAAACCTCCAATACCTTGTCACTCCCTATGACAATTTGCTCAAGAACCTCACAGTCTCTCTCTCTAAGTTCCACATCTACATCCTCATTCTCTTGGGTGAAGACAGATGTGAAGTATTCGTTCAACACCCTACCAATGACCTCTGGCTCCACCCACAAATTTCCCCTTTGGCCCCTAATGGGCCCTACTCTTTCCCTGGTTATCCTCTTCCCATTGATATACTCAGAATATCTTGGGATTTTCCCTACTTTTACCAGCCAGAGCTTTCTCATATCCCCTCTTTGCTCTCCTAATTGCTTTCTTAAGCTCCATCCTACACTTTCTGTACTCTACTAATGCTTCCATTGATTTGCTCTCCTTGTATTTGCTAAAAGCCTCTCTTTTCCTTTTCATCGTACCCTGAATGTTTCTGGTCATCCATGGTTCTCTGGGCTTGTTGCTCCTACCTATTACCCTCGAGGGAACATGTCGGGCCTGTACCCTCCCCATTTCCTTTTTGAATGCCCCCCACTGCTCTTCTGTAGATTTCCCGACAAGTAACTCTTTCCAGTCTACCTTGGCCAGATCTTGCTTTATTTTACTAAAATTCGCTCTCCCCCAATCCAAAACCTTTTTTTGCAACTTGTCCATTCCTTTCTCCAGAACAAGCTTAAATTGTACCATGTTGTGGTCGCTATCACCAAAATGCACCCCCACCAACACATTAACCACCTGTCCGGCTTCATTCCCCAGAATTAGGTCCAGCACTGCACCCTCCCTAGTTGGATCCTCTACATATTGAGCTAAAAAGTTCTCCTGTATACATTTTAAGAACTCCACTCCATCTAAGCCCTTAACACGATGACTATCCCAATTAATGTTGGGAAAGTTGAAATCACCTAATATAATTCCCCTGTTATTTTTACACACCTCTGCAAGTTGCGCACATATTTGCTCCTCAATTTCCCGCTGACTATCTGGGAGTCTATAATAAACACCTAGCAATGTGACTGTCCCTTTTTTATTCCTAACCTCTACCCATAAAGCTTCATTTGATGCCCCCTCCAAGATATCATCCCTCCTTACTGCAGTAATTGATTCCTTCACTAATATTGCAATGCCCCCTCCTTTTTTACCCCCTCCTCTGTCTCGCCTGAAGATTCTATATCCCGGGATATTGAGCTGCCAATCCTGCCCCTCCCTCAACCATGTCTCCGTGATGGCTACTATATCACAATTCTACGTGTCAATCATTGCCCTTAACTCATCCGTTTTACCTGCAATACTCCTGGCATTAAAGTAGAGGCCTTCCATCCTGGTCTACTCCCTTGAAACTTACTTCCGCTGTATTCCCTCTGACTTGTTCGCTTTCCTGTGTTTGGCTATGTCCCTATTCTGCTAGGAGTCTGCATCCCCTCCCCCTGCCAAATTAGTTTAAATTCCTCCCAACAGCACTAGCAAACCCACCTGCAAGGATGTTAGTCCACCTCATGGCTCAGATGTAGACCGTCCCGCTTGTACAGGTCCCACCTTCCCCAGAAACGGTCCCTGTGGTCCAGGAATCTAAAACCCGCCCTCCTGCACCAACTCTTTAGCCACACATTCATCTGTGCTATTCTCCGTTTTCTATACTCGCTAGCACGTGGCACTGGGAGTAATCCAAAGATTACAACCCGAGGGGTCCTGCTATTTAGTCTACTGCCTAACTCCCTAAATTCATGATGCAAGACCTCATCCCTCTTTGTACCTATGTTATTGGTACCAGCATGTACCATGACCTCTGCCTTCTCACCCTCCCCCTTCAGGATGCCCTTCAGAGACATCCCAGACCCTGGCACCAGGGAGGCAATACACCATCCTGGAGCCACAGTAGCGCCTATCTGTTCCCCTGACTATAGAATCCGCTATTACTATTGCTCTTCCTCTTTTTCCCCCTTCCTGTGCAGACAGGCTGCTTGTGGTTCCAGAAGCTTGGCTCTGTCCGCACTCCCTGGAGGAACCAGCCTTATTAGCCTCCAAATGGAATACCGATTTGCAAGCGTAACCCCAGGGGATTCCTGAACTACCTGCCTGATTCTCTTGGACTGCCTGTTGGTCACCCATTCCCTTCCTTCCTCAAGTCCCTTCAGCTGCGGTGTGACCACCTCTCTATACATGCTATCCACAATGCTCTCAGACTCACGGATGCTCCACAGTGTTTCCAGCCGCCGTTCCAGCTCTGAAACCTGAGCTTCCAGGAGCTGCAGCTGGACACACTTCCTGCACACATGCTGGTCCCGGGGGCTGGAAATGTTCCCGGATTCCCACATACAGCAAGAGGAGCAAACCACGGCTTCAAGCTCTCCTGCCATGACTAAACCCTTTAAATTTAAAACTTTAGAAGATTATTATAATAAAAAAAAAACAACTAAGTCTTGCTAAAACAATGACTTACAATTCAATCCACTTGGAAAAATACCCATCAGGACTTACTCACCAGTCAGCTGTGCTCATTGGAAACTCTCAGCTCCCCTCACTCTGAGGACAGGTAGGAAATGAAAGGAGCTCCTCACTCCCTCCTCACCGAACATCCTCAGTCACCAAACTTCCACTTTAGCTCTCTAATGCAACCCAAGTCAGCATTCCAGTACAAACAAGGTCAGCATTGTAAGATGGCCCACTTTTATACTGACTGACTGAAGCCCCTGAAAACTGGTTTAAGCCAATTCTCTAATTAACAAGGTGCAGCTGCAAGCAGAGCCTGAGTGAACTCTGTTTAAAGCTGGTCTAAAACTCACCTTCTCCAACCCAAACAGCAACTGTTCAGTTAATCTGCTAAATAAAAGACAGACCAGACTTAAGATAAAATTAACCCTTAATTATCCTCAATCACCAAACTTCCACTTTAACACTCTAAGGCAACCCAAGTCAGCACTCCAGTGCAAACAAAGATATTCCTGTTACAGTGCAAAATTTTACCCGTTGTGTTTGGTGTGTATCATTGTGAGGCTGTGTTTACACTCTGGCTGGATTGTCAGTAGCTTGTTTCCTTCTTGCTGGGGAGGGAGCGTGACTTTGTAACACTGCGGGGTACAGACACACCCTGCAGATTGGCTTCGTGTTGATGTGTAACTGGGTCCTTTCACAGTCATTGAGCCTCTGTGTGTAAACCTCCTCCAGGCCAGCTGTCGTACCTGGAACACCTTCCACACCCTGCTCTTCAGAAAGACTCTGCTTTTCTACAAAGACAGGAAGGACACCATTAAGGTAAGATCCACACATCCCTCTCCTGTCCAGGACACTCACAGACCTGCTGTGTATCAAAGAAGAACAAAGAACAGTACAGCACAGGAACAGGCCATTCGGCCCTCCAGGCCTGCGCCGATCTTGATGCCTGCCTAAACTAAAACCTTCTGCACTTCCAGGGTCCGTATCCCTCTATTCCCATCCTATTCATGTATTAGTCAAGGTGCCTCTTAAACGTCGCAATCGTATCTGCTTCCACCACCTCCCCTGGCAGCAAGTTCCAGGCACTCACCACCCTCTGTGTAAAGAACTTGCCTCGCACACCTCCTCTAACTTTTGCCCCTTGCACCTTAAACCTATGTCCCCAAGTAACTGACTCTTCCACCTGGAAAAAAGCTTCTGACTATCCACTCTGTCGATGCCACTCATAACTTTGTAAATCTCTATCATGTCCCCCCTCCACCTCCGTCGTTCCAGTGAAAACAATCAGAGTTTATCCAACCTCTCCTCAAAGCTAACACCCTCTAGACCAGGCAACATCCTGTTAAACCTCTTCTGTACCCTCTCCAAAGCTTCCACATCCTTCTGGTAGTGTGGCGACCAGAATTGCACGCAATATTCTAAGTGTGGCCTAACTAAGGTTCTGTACAGCTGCAACATGACTTGCCAATTTTTATACTCTATGCCCCGACCGATGAAGGCAAGCATGCCGTATGCCTTCTTGACTACCTAATCCACATGCGTTGCCACTTTCAGTGATCTGTGGACCTGTACGCCCAGGTCACTCTGCCTGTCAATACTCCTAAGGGTTCTGCCATTTACTGTATACTTCCCACCTGTATTAGACCTTCCAAAATGCATTACCTCACATTTGTCCGGATTAAACTCCATCTGCCATTTCTCTGCCTAAGTCTCCACCCGATCTATATCCTGCTGTATCCTCTGACAATCCTCATCACTATCCGCAACTCCACCAACCTTTGTGTCGTCCGCAAACTTACTAATCAGACCAGCTACATTTTCCTCCAAATCATTTATATACACTACATACAGCAAAGGTCCCAGCACTGATCTCTGCGGAACACCACTAGTCACATCCCTCGATTCAGAAAAACACCCATCTACTGCTACCCTCTGTCTTCTATGACCAAGTCAGTTCTGTATCCATCTTGCCAGCTCACCTCTGATCCCGTGTGACTTCACCGTTTGTACCAGTCTGCCATGAGGGACCTTGTCAAAGGCTTTACTGAAGTCCATGTAGACAACATCCACTGCCCTTCCTTCATCAATCATCTTCGTCACTTCTTCAAAAACTCGATCAAGTTAATGAGACACAACCTCCCCTTCACAAAACCATGCTGTCTCTCACGAATAAGTCCATTTGTTTCCAAATGGGAGTAAATCCTGTCCCGAAGAATCCTCTCCAATAATTTCCCTACCACTGACGTAAGGCTCACCGGCCTATAATTTCCTGGATTATCCTTGCTACCCTTCTTAAACAAAGGAACAACATTGGCTATTCTCCAGTCCTCTGGGACCTCACCTGTAGCCAATGAGGATGTAAAGATTTCTGTCAAGGCCCCAGCAATTTCCTCCCTTGCCTCCCTCAGTATTCTGGGGTAGAACCCATCAGGCCCTGGGGACTTATCTACCTTAATGTTTATCAAGACACCCAACACCTCCTCCTTTTTGATAATGAGATGACTGAGACTATCTACACTCCCTTCCCTAGTCTCATCATCCACCAAGTCCTTCTCCTTGGTGAATACTGATGCAAAGCACTCTTTTAGTACCTCGCCCATTTCCTCTGGCTCCACGCATAGATTCCCACCTCTGTCCTTGAGTGGGCCAACCCTTTCCCTAGCTACCCTCTTGCTCTTTATATACAAATAAAAAGCCTTGGGATTTTCCTTAATCCTGTTTGCCAATGACTTTTCATGACCCCTTTTAGCCCTCTTGACTCCTTGCTTAAGTTCCTTCCTACTGTCTTTATATTCCTCAAGGGATTCGTCTGTTGCTAGCCTTCCAGCCCTTACGAATGCTTCCTTTTTCTTTTTGACGAAGCTCACAATATCCCTCGTTATCCAAGGTTCCCAAAACTTGCCAAACTTGTCTTTCTTCCTCACAGGAACATGCTGGTCCTGGATTCTAATCAACTGATGTTTGAAAGACTCCCACATGTCAGATGTTGATTTACCCTCAAACAGCCGCCCCCAATCTAAATTCTTCAGTTCCTGCCTAATATTGTTATAATTAGCCTTCCCCCAATTTAGCACCTTCACCCGAGGACTACTCTTATCCTTATCCACAAATACCTTAAAACTTACGGAATTATGGTCACTGTTCCCGAAATGCTCCCCAACTGAAACTTCGACCACCTGGCCGGGCTCATTCCCCAATACCAGGTCCAGTATGGCCCCATCCCTAGTTGGACTATCTACATATTGTTTCAAGAAGCCCTCCTGGATGCTCCTTACAAATTCTGCCCCATCCAAGCCCCTAGCACTAAGTGAGTCCCATTCAATATAGGGGAAGTTTAAATCACCCAACACAACAACCCTGTTGCTTTTACATCTTTCCAAAATCTGCTCCCCTACCTCCCGCTGGCTGTTGGGAGGCCTGTAGTAAACTCCCAACACCGTGACTGCACCCTTCCTATTCCCGAGCTCTACCCATATTGCCTCGCTGCATGACCCCTCTGAGGTGTCCTCCCACAGTACAGCTGTGATATTCTCCTTAACCAGTAAAGCAACTCACCCACCCCTTTTACATCCCCCTCTATCCCGTCTGAAGCATCTAAATCCCGGAACGTTTAGCTGCCAATCCTGTCCTTCCCTCAACCAAGTCTCTGTCATAGCAACAACATCATATTTCCAAGTACTAATCCAAGCTCTAAGTTCATCTGCCTTACTTGTTATACTTCTCGCATTGAAACAAATGCACTTCAGACCACCAGTCCCGCTGTGCTCCGCAACATCTCCCTGCCTGCTCTTCCTCTTAGTCTTACTGGCCTTATTCACTCGTTCCCCCTCAGTTATTTCACCTGCTGACCTACTGCTCTGGTTCCCATTCCCCCCACCACACTAGTTTAAACCCTCCCGAGTGACGCTAGCAAACCTCGCAGCCAGGATATTTGTGCCGCTCCAGTTTAGATGCAACCCGTCCTTCTTGTAAAGGTCCCACATGTCCCGGAAAAGATCCCAATGATCCAGATATCTGAAACCCTCCCTCCTACACCAGCTGTTTAGCTGCACTATCTTCCTATTTTTAGCCTCACTGGCACGTGTCACAGGGAGTAATCCTAAGATTACATCCCAAGAGGTCTGCGGCACAGCAGCATATTTGACCAGTGAAGGCGTCGCCTCTAAACCTGATGCAGCCCTCACCAAATGTGCATATGTGCAGTGACACAGACACGCAAACACACACATGCACAAAATTAAACAAACAGATATATACAGAGACACACACACACACACACACACACAGTCAAACAGAGACATGCATACTCACACATGCACATCATCTCATTAACATCTGGGGGCTTATGTCAAAGTTGGGAGAGCTGTCCCACAGACTCGTCAAGCTACAGCCTGACATAGTCATATTCACGGAATCATACCTTACAATGTCCCAGACGGCACCATCCCCCTCCCTGGGTACGTCCTGTCCCACCAGCAAGACAGAACCACCAGAGGTGACGGCACAGTGGTGTACAGATGGGAGGGTTTGCCTTGGGAGTCCTCAATATTGACACTGGACCCCATGAAGTCTCATGGCATCAGGTCAAACATGGGCAAGGAAACCTCCTGCTGATAACCCCCCATCCCCTTGGCTGATGAATCAGTACTCCTCCATGTTGAACAGCACTTGGAGGAAGCACTGAGGGTGACAAGGGCGCAGAATATACTCTGGGTGGGGGACTTCAATCCCCATCATCAAGAGTGGCTCGGTAGCACCACTACTGACCGAGCTGTCCATGTCCTGAAGGACATAGCTACTAGACTAGGTATTTGGCAGGTGGTGGGGGAACCAACAAGAGGGAAAAACATACCTGACCCCATCCTCACCAATCTGCCTGCCGCAGATGCATCTGTCCATGATAGTATTGGTAGGAGTGACCACCGTACAGTCCTTGTGGAGACAAAGTCCCGCCTTCACATTGAGGATACCGTCCATCGTGTTGTGTGGCACTGTCACCGTGCGAAATGAGATAGATTTCGAACAGATCTAGCAATGCAAAACCGGGCATCCATGAGGCGCTGTGGGCCATCAGCAGCAGTAGAATTGTACTCAACCACAATCTGTAACCTCATGGCCCGGCATATCCCCCACTCTACCATTACCATCAAGCCATGGGATCAATCCTGGTTCAATGAAGAGTGCAGGAGGGCATGCCAGGAGCAGCACCAGGCATACCTCAAAATGAGGTGTCAACCTGGTAAAGCTACAACACAGGACTATCTGCATGCCAAACTGGGTAAGCAGCGTGCGATAGACAGAGCTAAGAGATCCCATAACCAACGGATCAGATCTAAGCTCTGCAGTCCTGCCACATCCAGCCGTGAATGGTGGTGGACAATTAAACAACTAACTGGAGGTCGTGGCTCCACAAATATCCCCATCCTCAATGATGGGGGAGCCCAGCACATCAGTGTGAAAGATAAAGCAGAAGCATTTGCAACAATCTTCAGCCAGAAGTGCCGAGTTGATGATCCATCTCGGCCTCCTCCTGAAGTCCCCAGCATCACAGATGCCAGACTTCAGCCAATTCGATTCACTCCGCGTGATATCAAGAAACGACTGAAGGCACTGGATACTGCAAAGGCTATGGGCCCTGACAACATTCCGACAATAGTACTGAAGACCTGTGCTCCAGAACTAACCGCGCTCCTAGACAAGCTGTTCCAGTACAGCTACAACACAGGCATCTACCCTGCAATGTGGAAAATTGCCCAGGTATGTCCTGTGCACAAAAAGCAGGACAAGTCCAACCCGGCCAATTACCACCCCATCAGCCTACTCTCAATCATCAGTAAAGTGATGGAAGGTGTCATCAACAGTGCCATCAAGCGGCACTTGCTTAGCAATAACCTGCTCAGTGACGCTCAGTTTGGGTTCCGCCAGGGCCACTCAGCTCCTGACCTCATTACAGCCTTGGTTCAAACATGGACAAAAGAGCTGAACTCAAGAGGTGAGGTGAGAGTGACTGCCCTTGACATCAAGGCAGCATTTGACCAAGTATGGCATCAAGGAGCTCTAGCAAAACTGAAGTCATAAGAACATAGGAATATAAGAACTAGGAGCAGGAGTAGGCATCTCGGCCCCTCGAGCCTGCTCCGCCATTCAATACGATCATGGCTGATCTCATCTCAGCTTCAACTCCTCTTTCCTGCCCGTTCTCCATAACCCTTCAAACCATTTCTAATTAAAAATCTGTCCATCTCCTCTTTAAATTTACCCAATGTCCCGGCATCCACCACACTCTGGGGTAGTGAATTCCACAGATTCACAACCCTTTGAGAGAAGTAATTTCTCCTCATCTTTGTTTTAAATCTGCTACCCCTTATCCTAAAACTATGCCATCTCGTTCTAGATTGTCCCACAAGAGGAAACATCCTCTCTGTGTCTCCTTTGTCAATCCCCTTAATCATCTTATATACCTCAATTAGATCTCCTCTCATTCTTCTAAACTCCAGAGAATAAAGACCTAAACTGCTCAATCTCTCTTCATAAGACAAGCCCCCCATCTCTGGAATCAATCTCGTGAGGTCCCAGAGGACTGGAGAATAGCCAATGTTGTTTCTTTGTTTAAGAAGGGTGGCAAGGATAATCCAGGAAATTATAGGCCGGTGAGCCTTACATCAGTGGTAGAGAAATTATTAGAGAGGATTCTTCGGGACAGGATTTACTCCCATTTGGAAACAAACAAACTTATTAGCGAGAGACAGCATGGTTTTGTGAAGGGGAGGTTGTGTTTTTTGAGGAAGTGACAAAGATAATTGATGAGGGAAGGGCGGTGGATGTTGTCCATATGGACTTTAGTAAAGCCTTTGACAAGGTCCCGCATGGCAGACTGGTACAAAAGTTGAAGTCACGCGGGATCAGAGGTGAGCTGGCAAGATGGATACAGAACTGGCTCAGTCACAGAAGACAGAGGGTAGCAGTGGAAGGGTGTTTTTCTGAATGGAGGGATGTGACTAGTGGTGTTCCGCAGGGATCAGTGCTGGGACCTTTGCTGTTTGTAGTATATATAAATGATTTGGAGGAAAATGTAGCTGGTCTGATTAGTAAGTTTGCGGACGACACAAAGGTTGGTGGAGTTGCGGATAATGATGAGGATTGTCAGAGGATACAGCAGGCTATAGATCGGTTGGAGACTTGGGCGGAGAGATGGCAGATGGAGCTTAATCCGGACAAATGTGAGGTAATGCATTTTGGAAGGTCTAATGCAGATAGGAGGTATACAGTAAATGGCAGAACCCTTAGGAGTATTGACAGGCAGAGAGATCTGGGCATACAGGTCCACAGGTCACTGAAAGTGGCAACGCAGGTGGATAAGGTAGTCAAGAAGGCATACGGCATGCTTACCTTCATCGGTCGGGGCATAGAGTATAAAAATTGGCAAGTCATGCTGCAGCTGTACAGAACCTTAGTTAGGCCACACTTAGAATATTGCGTACAATTCTGGTCGCCACACTACCAGAAGGACGTGGAGGCTTTGGAGAGGGTACAGAAGAGGTTTACCAGGATGTTGCCTGGTCTGGAGGGCATTAGCTATGAGGAGAGTTTGGAAAAACTCTGATTGTTTTCACTGGAACGACGGAGGTGGAGGGACGACATGATAGAGGTTTACAAAGTTATGAGCGGCATGGACAGAGTGGAAAGTCAGAAGCTTTTTCCCAGGGTGGAAGAGTCAGTTACTAGGGGACATAGGTTTAAGGTGAGAGGGGCAAAGTTTAGAGGGGATGTGCGAGGCAAGTTCTTTACACAGAGGGTGGTGAGTGCCTGGAACTTGCTGCCGGGGGAGGTGGTGGAAGCAGGTACGATAGCGACGTTTAAGAGACATCTTGACAAATATATGAATAAGAAGGGAATAGAGGGATATGGGCCCCGGAAGTGCAGAAGGTTTTAGTTTCGGCAGGCATCAAGATCGGCGCAGGCTTGGAGGGCCGAATGGTCTGTTCCTGTGCTGTACTGTTCTTTCTTCTTTGTTCTTTGTTCTTGAACCTCCTCTGAACTGCCTCCAATGCAACTACATCCTTTCTCAAGTAAGGGGACCAAAACTGTACGTAATACTCCAGGTGCGGTTTCACTAATGCCTTGTACAGTTGCAGCAACACTTCCCTACTTTTATACTCTATTCCGTTAGCAATAAATGCCAAAATTCCATTTGTCTTCCTTATCACCTGCTGTACCTGCAAACTAGTTTTCTGCGATTCATGCACGAGGACACCCAGATCCCTCTGCACAGAAGCACTCTGAACTTTCTCTCCATTTAGACAATAATTTGCCTTTCTATTCTTCCGACTAAAATGGATAACCTCACACTTATCCACATTAAAATCCATCTGTCAAATTTTGGCCCATTCACCTAACCTATCCATATCCATTTGTATATTTCTCATTTCTTTATTGCAACTTACTGTCCCACCTATTTTAGTGTCATCTGCAGATTTGGCTATAGTACCTTCTATCCCTGCATCCAAGTTACTTATGTAGATTATAAATAGTTGAGGCCTGAGGACTGAACCCTGTGGCACCCCACTAATTACATCTTGCCAACCAGAAGAAGACCCATTTATCCCGACTCTCTGTTTTCTGTTGGTTAGCCAATCCTCTATCCAAGCTAACAAATTGCCCCTAATCCCATGTGATCTTACCTTGTGTATTAACCTTTTGTGCAGCACCTTATCAAATGCTTTCTGGAAGTCCAGATAAACTACATCTGCAGGATCCCCATTATCCACTTTACTTGTTACAGCTTCGAAGAACTCTAGCAAATTAGTCAAACACGATTTACCCTTCATAAAACCGTGCTGACTCTGATGGATTGCGTTTTGACTTTCTAAATGTCCTGTTATTACTTCCTTAATAATGGATTCTAACAATTTCCCAACGACGGATGTTAAACTAACTAGCCTATAGTTTCCTACTTTCTGCCTCCCTCCCTTTTTGAATTAGCTTTTTTCCAATCCCCTGGAACCTTTCCCATATCCAGAGAATTTTGGAATATTATAATCAATGGATCCACTATCTCCGTTGCCACTTCCTTTAAGACCCTAGGATGTAGGCCATCAGGCCCTGGGGACTTGTCTGCCTTCAACCCCAATAATTTGCTCAGTACTTTGTCCCTAGTGATGATGATTGTTCTAAGTTCCGCCCTTTCTATAACCTCTGCATTATCTGTTACTATTGGGATGGTACTAGTGTCCTCCACCGTGAAAGCTGAAGCAAAATACTGATTTAGTGTCTCTGCCATTTCCGTGTTCCCTTCTATTAACTCCCCAGTCTCATCCTCCGACAGACCAACATTCACTTTAGCTACTCTCTTCCCTTTTCTATACTTATAGAAGCTTTTGCTATCTGTTTTTATATTTTGCGCTAGTTTTCTTTCATAATTTACCTTTGCTCTTTTTATTACTTTTTTAGTAACCCTTTGTTGATCTTTAAAAGTTTCCCAATCTTCCAGCCTGCCATTGGTATGCAACATGGTATGCCTTAGTTTTTGTCTTTATGTTATCCTTAACTTCCTTGCTTAGCCATGGATGTTTTCTCCCCTCCTAGAATCTTTCTTCTTCTCTGGAATATATTCCAGTTGGGATAAATGGGAGTCAATGGGAATCAGGGGGAAAACTCTCCGCTGGTTGGAGTCATATCAAGTGCATAGCAATTTGGTTGTGGTTGTTGGAGGTCAATCATCTGAGCTCCAGGACATCACTGCAGGAGTTCCTCAGGGTAGTGTCCTAGGCCCAACCATCTTCAGCTGCTTCATCAATGACCTTCCTTCAATTATAAGGTCAGAAGTGGGGATGTTCACTGATGATTGCACAATGTTCAGCACCATTCGCGACTCCTCAGATACTGAAGCAGTCCATGTAGAAATGCAGCAAGACCTGGACAATATCCAGGCTTGGGCTGATAAGAGGCAAGTAACATTCGCGCCACACAAGTGCTGGGCAATGACCATCTCCAACAAGAGAGAATCTAACCATCTCCCCTTGACATTCAATGGCATTACCATTGCTAAACCTCCCACTATCAACATCCTAGGGACTACCATTGACCAGAAACTGAATTGGACCAGCCATATAAACACCGTGGCTACAAGAGCAGGTCAGAGGCTAGGAATCCTGCGGTGAGTAACTCACCACCTGACTCCCCAAAGCCTGTCCACAATCTACAAGGCACAAGTCAGGTGTGTGATGGAATACTCTCCACTTGTCTGGATGGGTGCAGCTCCAACAACACTCAAGACGTTTGACACCATCCAGGACAAAGCAGCCCGCTTGATTGGCACCCCATCTACAAACATTCACTCCCTCCACCACCGACGCACAGTGGCAGCAGTGTGTGCCATCTACAAGATGCACCAAGGCTCCTTAGACAGCACCTTCCAAACCCGCGACCTCTACCAACAAGAAGGGCAAGGGCAGCAAATACATGGGAACACCACCACCTGCAAGTTCCCCTCCAAGTCATACACCATCCTGACTTGGAACTATATCGCTGTTCCTTCACTGTCGCTGGGTCAAAATCTTGGAACTCCCTTCCTAACAGCACTGTGGGTATACCTACCCCACATGGACTGCAGCGGTTCAAGAAGGCAGCTCACCACCACCTTCTCAAGGGCAATTAGAGATGGGCAATAAATGCTGGCCTGGCCAGCGATGCCCCCATCCCAGGAACGAATGAAAAAAAAAACCCACTCTCCAATTCCACTCTACCATTACCATCAAGCCGGGGCTCAACCCTGGTTCAATGAAGAGTGTGGGAAGGCATGCCAGAAGCAGACCAGGCATATCACAAAATGAGGTGTCAGATTGGTGAAGCTGCAACCCAGGGTTACTTGCATGCTAAACAGCGTAAGCAGCATGCAATAGACTGAGCTAAGCAATCCCACAACCAGTGGATCAGATCTAAGCTCTGCAGTCCTGCCACATCCAGTCATGAATGGTGGTGGACAATTAAACAACTAACAGGAGGAGGAGGCTCCACAAATATCCCCATCCTCAACGATGGGAGAGCCCAGCACATCAGTGCAAAAATCAAGACTAAAACATTTGCGTCCATCTTCAGTCAGAAGTGCCGCATGGATGATCCATCTCGGCCTCCTCCTGAGGTTCCCAGCATCACAGATGCCAGTCTTCAGCCAATCCGATTAACTCCACGTGATATCAAGAAACACCTCCTTCCGATTGTATGGGAAGGTGCTGTGGGAAGGGGACGAGGTATCGGGGGTTACGGAGGAGTGGGCCATGGTGTCGCAGTGAAAACGATCCTTTCAGAATCCTGTCAGGGAGGGAAAGATGCGTTTGGTGGTGGCATCAGGCTGGAGATGGTGGAATTTCATCTCCTCCATCACCCCCGACACCTCGTCCCCTTCCCACAGCACCTTCCCCTGCAATTGCAGGAGGTTAATACCTGCCCATTTACCTCCTCCATCCAAGGCCCCAAGCACTCCTTTCAGGTGAAGCAGCGATTTACTTGTACTTCTGTCAATGTAGTATACTGTACTCACTGCTCACAATGTGGTCTTCTCTACACTGGGGAGACCAAATGCAGATTGAGTGACCACTTGCGGAACACCTCCGCTCAGTCCGAAAGCATGACCCTGAGCTTCCGGTTGCTTGCCATTTCAATTCATCACCCTGCTCTCATGCTCACATTTCTGTCTTTGGCCTGCTGTAGTGTTCCAGTGAACATCAACACAAGCTTGAGGAACAGAATCTCATCTTCCGATTAGGCACACTACAGCCTTGCGAACTGAGTTCAATAATTTCAGAGCATGACTGGCCCTTTTTTATTGTTATTATTATTTTATTTTGTTTTATCATTTTTTGTACCATGTACCTGTCTTAAACTTGGTTTTTCATGTTTGTGCTTTTGGACAGAGCTGTTCAGTATTCTGTCATTAACACTCTCTCTGCACTAATGCTTTGTCTTTCACCACACCATTAACACACTCTCTTTGCCTTTGCCCCATGACCTCCTTGTCAGTTAAACTCTCCTGCCCTCTGTCCTATTAACACCTTCCCGTTTGTTCTCTTTCCTCCCCCCCACCACCCCCGCTTTATTTGCTTAAAACCTGTTACATTTCTAACCTTTTCCAGTTCCGGTGAAAGGTCACTGACCTGAAACGTTAACTCTGCTTCTCTCTCCACAGATGCTGCCTGACCTGCTTTCCAACATTTTCTGTTTTTATTTTTACCTCTGGGTTACTTGTCCAGTGACATTATCACTGCGCCACCGCCTCCCCAGAGCTTGGGGCCCAGGCAGCTGAAGGCATGGCCATCAATGGTGGAGGGATTACAATCAGGGATGCTGAAGACCAGAATTGGCAGAGTGCAGAGATCTAGGGTGTTTGGAGGGCTGCAAGAGATTACAGAGATAGGGAGGGGTGAGATCATGGAGGGATTTGAAATCAGGGATGAGAATGTTAGAATGGAGATGTTGCTTGACCAGGAGCCAATGTAGATCAGCAAGCACCAAGGAGATGGAGGTCCAGGACTTGGTGTGAGTTAGGACACAGATTGCAGAGTTTTGAATGATCTCAAGTTTGTGGAGGTGGGAGGGGGTCCAGGAGGGAATTCAAATAATCAAGCCTAGAGGTAACAGAGGCATGGATGAGGTTTCAGTAGCAGATGAGCTGAGGCAAAGGTGGAGTCGGACAATGTTATGGAGGTGGAAATAGGTGGTCCTAGTGATGGTGCGAATATGTGTACAGAAGCTCACCTCAGGGTCAAAGGTGACACTGAGGTTGAGAACAGTCTGAATAAAGCTCAGACATTGCTAGAGAGAGGGACTGAGTTTTTGGCCAGGGATCAGAGACCAGAGACAATACACTAAGATGATGTATTCCTGGTGCTTTCATCATCTGATCTCCTGCCACCCATTGTCCTGGCTCCCATCATTGGTTTCCCGAAATGTCCATCGTCCTGGAGCTCAGTTCCCACCCCCTCCCCCCCACCCACCGACGTGTCCATTCTCAAAACCCCTCCCCCACTCTCCCAACATTGATTCCCCCCTCCCAACATGTCCATTCTCACAGCCCGTCCCCCACACTCCCAAGATTTACCCCCACACCCCGACGTGTCCATTCTCACAGACCCTCCCCCGCACTCCCAACATTGACCCTCCATCCTTCGACGTGTCCATTCTCACAGCCCGTCCCCCACACTCCCAACATTGACACCCCCTCACCCGATGTGTCCTTGCTCACAGCCCCTCCCCCACACTCCCAATATTGACCCCCTTGACATGTCCATTCTCACAGCCCCTCCCCCGCACTCCCAACATTGAACCCCTCGACATGTCCACTCTCACAGCCCCTCCCCCACACTCCCAACATTGACCCCCTTGACATGTCCATTCTCACAGCCCCTCCCCCACACTCCCAACATTGACACCCCCTCCCCCGATGTGTCCTTGCTCACAGCCCCTCCCCACACTCCCAACATTGACCCCCTTGACATGTCCATTCTCACAGCCCCTCCCCCACACACCCAACATTGACCCCCTCGACATGTCCATTCTCACAGCCCCTCCCCCACACTCCCAACAGTGACCCACTCGACATGTCCACTCTCACAGCCCCTCCCCCACACTCCCAACATTGACCCCCTTGACTTGTCCATTCTCACAGCCCCTCCCCACACTCCCAACATTGAACCCCTCGACATGTCCATTCTCACAGCCCCTCCCCCACACTCCCAACATTGACCCCCGCGACATGTCCATTCTCACAGCCCCTCCTCCGCACTCCCAACATTGACCCCCTCGACATGTCCACTCTCACAGCTCCTCCCCCACACTCCCAACATTGACCCCCTCGACATGTCCATTCTTACAGCCCGTCCTCCGCACTCCAAACATTGACCCCCTCGACATGTCCATTCTCACAGCCCCTCCTCCGCACTCCCAACATTGACCCCCTCAACATGTCCACTCTCAGAGCCCCTCCCCCACACTCCCAACATTGACCCCCTCGACATGTCCACTCTCACAGCCCCTCCCCCACACTCCCAACATTGACCCCCTTGACATGTCCATTCTCACAGCCCCTCCCTCACACTCCCAACATTGACCCCCTTGACATGTCCACTCTCACAGCTCCTCCCCCACACTCCCAACATTGACCCC
Organism: Heterodontus francisci; assembly: GCF_036365525.1. Classification (NCBI taxonomy): domain Eukaryota; kingdom Metazoa; phylum Chordata; class Chondrichthyes; order Heterodontiformes; family Heterodontidae; genus Heterodontus; species Heterodontus francisci. The sequence continues at coordinate 210,414,321 of NC_090373.1, read as the reverse complement.
CTCGACATGTCCATTCTCACAGCCCCTCCCCCGCACTCCCAACATTGACCCCCTCGACATGTCCACTCTCACAGCCCCTCCCCCACACTCCCAACATTGACCCCCCCCGATGTGTCCATTCTCACATCCCCTTCCCCGCACTCCCAACATTGACCCCCCCGACGTGTCCACTCTCACAGCCCCTCCTCTACACTCCCAACATTGACCCCCCCAACGTGACCATTCTCACAGCCCCTCCCCCGCACTTCCAACATTGACCCCCCCAACATGTCCATTATCAGAGTCCATCCCCCTCACTCCCTACATTGACACCCCCTCCCCCAACATGTCCACTCTCACGGCCCCTCCCCTGCTCTCCCAACATTGACTCCCCTCCCCCGACATGTCCATTCTCACAGCCCCTCCCCCGATGTGTCCACTCCGATGTTTCAGCTCATTCTTATCGGTCAGGTGTCGCTCAGTGGGAGAACTCTCACATTCTTCTCCAGAGTCCAAAATCAAATCTGACACTCCCAATGCTAGTACTGAGGGAGTGGTACACTGTCAAAGGGTCTGTACTGAGGGAGTGCTGCACTGTCGAAGGGTCAGTACTGAGGGAGTGGTACACTGTCGGAGGGTCAGTACTGAGGGAGTGCTGCACTGTCGGAGGGTCAGGACTGAGGGAGTGGTACACTGTCGGAGGGTCAGTACTGAGGGAATGGTACACTGTCGGAGGGTCAGTACTGAGGGAGTGGTACACTGTCAGAGGGTCAGTACTGAGGGAGGGCTGCACTGTCGGAGGGTCAGTACTGAGGGAGTGCTGCACTGTCGGAGGGTCAGTACTGAGGGAGTGGTGCACTGTCGGAGGGTCAGTACTGAGGGATTGGTACACTGTCGGAGGGTCAGTACTGAGGGAGTGCTGCACTGTCGGAGGGTCAGTACTGAGGGAGTGGTACACTGTCGGAGGGTCAGTACTGAGGGAGTGGTACACTGTCGGAGGGTCAGTACTGAGGGAGTGCTGCACTGTCGGAGGGTCAGTACTGAGGGAGTGGTACACTGTCGAAGGGTCAGTACTGAGGGAGTGCTGCACTGTCGGAGGGTCAGTACTGAGGGAGTGCTGCACTGTCGGAGGGTCAGTACTGAGGGAGTGCTGCACTGTCGGAGGGTCAGTACTGAGGGAGTGGTACACTGTCAGAGGGTCAGTACTGAGGGAGTGGTACACTGTCGGAGGGTCAGTACTGAGGGAGTGCTGCACTGTCGGAGGGTCAGTACTGAGGGAGTGCTGCACTGTCGGAGGGTCAGTACTGAGGGAGTGGTACACTGTCAGAGGGTCAGTACTGAGGGAGTGGTACACTGTCGGAGGGTCAGTACTGAGGGAGTGGTACACTGTCAGAGGGTCAGTACTGAGGGAGGGCTGCACTGTCGGAGGGTCAGTACTGAGGGAGTGGTACACTGTCGGAGGGTCAGTACTGAGGGAGTGCTGCACTGTCGGAGGGTCAGTACTGAGGGAGTGCTGCACTGTCGGAGGGTCAGTACTGAGGGAGTGGTACACTGTGAGAGGGTCAGTACTGAGGGAGTGGTACACTGTCAGAGGGTCAGTGCTGAGGGAGTGGTACACTGTCGGAGGGTCAGTACTGAGGTAGTGCTGCACTGTCGGAGGGTCAGTACTGAGGGAGTGCTGCACTGTCGGAGGGTCAGTACTGAGGGAGTAGTACACTGTCAGAGGGTCAGTACTGAGGGAGTGGTACACTGTCAGAGGGTCAGTACTGAGGGAGTGCTGCACTGTCGGAGGGTCAGTACTGAGGGAGTGCTGCACTGTCGGAGGGTCAGTACTGAGGGAGTGGCACACTGTCGGAGGGTCAGTACTGAGGGAATGCTGCACTGTCGGAGGGTCAGTACTGAGGGAGTGGTACACTGTCGGAGGGTCAGTACTGAGGGAGTGGCACACTGTCGGAGGGTCAGTACTGAGGGAATGCTGCACTGTCGGAGGGTCAGTACTGAGGGAGTGGTACACTGTCGGAGGGTCAGTACTGAGGGAGTGGTACACTGTCGGAGGGTCAGTACTGAGGGAGTGCTGCACTGTCGGAGGGTCAGTACTGAGGGAGTGCTGCACTGTCAGAGGGTCAGTACTGAGGGAGTGCTGCACTGTCGGAGGGTCAGTACTGCGGGCGTGCTGCACTGTCGGAGGGTCAGTACTGAGGGAGTGCTGCACTGTCGGAGGGTCAGTACTGAGGGAGTGGTACACTGTCGGAGGGTCAGTACTGAGGGAGTGGTACACTGTCAGAGGGTCAGTACTGAGGGAGTGGTACACTGTCAGAGGGTCAGTACTGAGGGAGTGGTACACTGTCGGAGGGTCAGTACTGAGGGAGTGGTAAACTGTCAGAGGGTCAGTACTGAGGGAGTGGTACACTGTCGGAGGGTCAGTACTGAGGGAGTGGTAAACTGTCAGAGGGTCAGTACTGAGGGAGTGCTGCACTGTCAGAGGGTCATTACTGAGGGAGTGCTGCACTGTCGGAGGGTCAGTACTGAGGGAGTGCTGCACTGTCGGAGGGTCAGTACTGAGGGAGTGGTACACTGTCGGAGGGTCAGTACTGAGGGAGTGCTGCACTGTCGGAGGGTCAGTACTGAGGGAGTGCTGCACTGTCGGAGGGTCAGTACTGAGGGAGTGCTGCACTGGCACAGGGTCAGTACTGAGGGAGTGGTACACTGTCAGATGGTCAGTACTGAGGGAGTGGTACACTGTCGGAGAGTCAGTACTGAGGGAGTGGTACACTGTCAGAGGGTCAGTACTGAGGGAGTGGTACACTGTCGGAGGGTCAGTACTGAGGGAGTGGTACACTGTTGGAGGGTCAGTACTGAGGGAGTGCTGCTGTGTCGGAGGGTCAGTACTGAGGGAGTGCTGCACTGTCAGAGGGTCAGTACTGAGGGAGTGGTACACTGTCGGAGGGTCAGTACTGAGAGAGTGCCGCACTGTCGGAGGGTCAGTACTGAGGGAGTGGTACACTGTCGGAGGGTCAGTACTGAGGGAGTGCTGCACTGTCAGAGGGTCAGTACTGAGGGAGTGCTGCACTGTCAGAGGGTCAGTACTGAGAGAGTGCCGCACTGTCGGAGGGTCAGTCCTGAGGGAGTGGTACACTGTCGGAGGGTCAGTACTGAGGGAGTGCCGCACTGTCGGAGGGTCAGTACTGAGGGAGTGCTGCACTGTCGGAGGGTCTGTACTGAGGGAGTGCTGCACTGTCGAAGGGTCAGTACTGAGGGAGTGCTGCACTGTCGAAGGGTCAGTACTGAGGGAGTGGCACACTGTCGGAGGGTCAGTACTGAGGGAGTGGTACACTGTCGGAGGGTCAGTACTGAGGGAGTGGCACACTGTCGGAGGGTCAGTACTGAGGGAATGCTGCACTGTCGGAGGGTCAGTACTGAGGGAGTGGTACACTGTCGGAGGGTCAGTACTGAGGGAGTGGTACACTGTCGGAGGGTCAGTACTGAGGGAGTGCTGCACTGTCGGAGGGTCAGTACTGAGGGAGTGCTGCACTGTCAGAGGGTCAGTACTGAGGGAGTGCTGCACTGTCGGAGGGTCAGTACTGCGGGCGTGCTGCACTGTCGGAGGGTCAGTACTGAGGGAGTGCTGCACTGTCGGAGGGTCAGTACTGAGGGAGTGGTACACTGTCGGAGGGTCAGTACTGAGGGAGTGGTACACTGTCAGAGGGTCAGTACTGAGGGAGTGGTACACTGTCAGAGGGTCAGTACTGAGGGAGTGGTACACTGTCGGAGGGTCAGTACTGAGGGAGTGGTAAACTGTCAGAGGGTCAGTACTGAGGGAGTGGTACACTGTCGGAGGGTCAGTACTGAGGGAGTGGTAAACTGTCAGAGGGTCAGTACTGAGGGAGTGCTGCACTGTCAGAGGGTCATTACTGAGGGAGTGCTGCACTGTCGGAGGGTCAGTACTGAGGGAGTGCTGCACTGTCGGAGGGTCAGTACTGAGGGAGTGGTACACTGTCGGAGGGTCAGTACTGAGGGAGTGCTGCACTGTCGGAGGGTCAGTACTGAGGGAGTGCTGCACTGTCGGAGGGTCAGTACTGAGGGAGTGCTGCACTGGCACAGGGTCAGTACTGAGGGAGTGGTACACTGTCAGATGGTCAGTACTGAGGGAGTGGTACACTGTCGGAGAGTCAGTACTGAGGGAGTGGTACACTGTCAGAGGGTCAGTACTGAGGGAGTGGTACACTGTCGGAGGGTCAGTACTGAGGGAGTGGTACACTGTTGGAGGGTCAGTACTGAGGGAGTGCTGCTGTGTCGGAGGGTCAGTACTGAGGGAGTGCTGCACTGTCAGAGGGTCAGTACTGAGGGAGTGGTACACTGTCGGAGGGTCAGTACTGAGAGAGTGCCGCACTGTCGGAGGGTCAGTACTGAGGGAGTGGTACACTGTCGGAGGGTCAGTACTGAGGGAGTGCTGCACTGTCAGAGGGTCAGTACTGAGGGAGTGCTGCACTGTCAGAGGGTCAGTACTGAGAGAGTGCCGCACTGTCGGAGGGTCAGTCCTGAGGGAGTGGTACACTGTCGGAGGGTCAGTACTGAGGGAGTGCCGCACTGTCGGAGGGTCAGTACTGAGGGAGTGCTGCACTGTCGGAGGGTCTGTACTGAGGGAGTGCTGCACTGTCGAAGGGTCAGTACTGAGGGAGTGCTGCACTGTCGAAGGGTCAGTACTGAGGGAGTGGCACACTGTCGGAGGGTCAGTACTGAGGGAGTGGTACACTGTCGGAGGGTCAGTACTGAGGGAGTGCTGCACTGTCGAAGGGTCAGTACTGAGGGCGTGGTACACTGTCGGAGGGTCAGTACTGAGGGAGTGCTGCACTGTCGAAGGGTCAGTACTGAGGGAGTGCTGCACGGTCAGAGGGTCAGTGCTGAGGGAGTGCTGCACTGGCACAGGGTCAGTACTGAGGGAGTGGTACACTGTCGGAGGGTCAGTACTGAGGGAGTGCTGCACTGTCGGAGGGTCAGTACTGAGGGAGTGGTACACTGTCAGATGGTCAGTACTGAGGGAGTGGTACACTGTCGGAGAGTCAGTACTGAGGGAGTGGTACACTGTAAGAGGGTCAGTACTGAGGGAGTGGTACACTCTCGGAGGGTCAGTACTGAGGGAGTGGTACACTGTTGGAGGGTCAGTACTGAGGGAGTGCTGCTCTGTCGGAGGGTCAGTACTGAGGGAGTGCTGCACTGTCAGAGGGTCAGTACTGAGGGAGTGGTACACTGTCGGAGGGTCAGTACTGAGAGAGTGCCGCACTGTCGGAGGGTCAGTACTGAGGGAGTGGTACACTGTCGGAGGGTCAGTACTGAGGGAGTGCTGCACTGTCAGAGGGTCAGTACTGAGGGAGTGCTGCACTGTCAGAGGGTCAGTACTGAGAGAGTGCCGCACTGTCGGAGGGTCAGTCCTGAGGGAGTGGTACACTGTCGGAGGGTCAGTACTGAGGGAGTGCCGCACTGTCGGAGGGTCAGTACTGAGGGAGTGCTGCACTGTCGGAGGGTCTGTACTGAGGGAGTGCTGCACTGTCGAAGGGTCAGTACTGAGGGAGTGTTGCACTGTCGAAGGGTCAGTACTGAGGGAGTGGCACACTGTCGGAGGGTCAGTACTGATGGAGTGGTACACTTTCGGAGGGTCAGTACTGAGGGAGTGCTGCACTGTCGAAGGGTCAGTACTGAGGGAGTGGTACACTGTCGGAGGGTCAGTACTGAGGGAGTGCTGCACTGTCAGAGGGTCAGTACAGAGGGAGTGGTACACTGTCGGAGGGTCAGTACTGAGGGAGTGCTGCACTGTCGAAGCGTCAGTACTGAGGGAGTGCTGCACGGTCAGAGGGTCAGTGCTGAGGGAGTGCTGCACTTTGGGAGGGTCAGTAGTGAGGGAGCGCTGCACTGTCAGAGGGTCAGAACTGAGGGAGTGCTACACTGTCGGAGGGTCAGTACTGAGGGAGTGCTGCACTGTCAGAGGGCCAGGACTGAGGGAGTGCTGCACTGTCAGAGGGTCAGTACTGAGGGAGCGCTGCACTGTGAGAGGGTCAGTACTGAGGGAGTGCTGCACTGTCAGAGGGTCAGTACTGAGGGAGTGCTGCACTGTCAGAGGGCCAGGACTGAGGGAGTGCTGCACTGTCAGAGGGTCAGTAGTTTAGTTTTAGTTCAGAGATACAGCACTGAAACAGGCCCTTCGGCCCACCGAGTCTGTGCCGACCAGCAACCACCCATTTATACTGATCCCATATTCCTACCACATCCTGAGCGAGTGCTGCACTGTCAGAGGGTCAGTACTGAGGGAGTTCTGCTCTGTTGGAGGGTTATTACTGAGCGAGTGCTGCACTGTCGGAGGGTCAGTACTGAGGGAGTTCTGCAGTGTCGGAGGGTCAGTACTGAGGGAGTTCTGCACTGTCGGAGGGTCAGTACTGAGGGAGTGCTGCACTGTCAGAGGATCAGTACTGAGGGAGTGCTGCACTGTTGGAGGGTCAGTACTGAGGGAGTGGTACACTGTCGGAGGGTCAGTACTGAGGGAGTGGTACACTGTTGGAGGGTCAGTACTGAGGGAGTGCTGCTGTGTCGGAGGGTCAGTACTGAGGGAGTGTTGCACTGTCAGAGGGTCAGTACTGAGGGAGTGGTACACTGTCGGAGGGTCAGTACTGAGAGAGTGCCGCACTGTCGGAGGGTCAGTACTGAGGGAGTGGTACACTGTCGGAGGGTCAGTACTGAGGGAGTGCTGCACTGTCAGAGGGTCAGTACTGAGGGAGTGCTGCACTGTCAGAGGGTCAGTACTGAGAGAGTGCCGCACTGTCGGAGGGTCAGTCCTGAGGGAGTGGTACACTGTCGGAGGGTCAGTACTGAGGGAGTGCCGCACTGTCGGAGGGTCAGTACTGAGGGAGTGCTGCACTGTCGGAGGGTCTGTACTGAGGGAGTGCTGCACTGTCGAAGGGTCAGTACTGAGGGAGTGCTGCACTGTCGAAGGGTCAGTACTGAGGGAGTGGCACACTGTCGGAGGGTCAGTACTGAGGGAGTGGTACACTGTCGGAGGGTCAGTACTGAGGGAGTGCTGCACTGTCGAAGGGTCAGTACTGAGGGCATGGTACACTGTCGGAGGGTCAGTACTGAGGGAGTGCTGCACCGTCAGAGGGTCAGTACTGAGAGAGTGGTACACTGTCGGAGGGTCAGTACTGAGGGAGTGCTGCACTGTCGAAGGGTCAGTACTGAGGGAGTGCTGCACGGTCAGAGGGTCAGTGCTGAGGGAGTGCTGCACTGGCACAGGGTCAGTACTGAGGGAGTGGTACACTGTCGGAGGGTCAGTACTGAGGGAGTGCTGCACTGTCGGAGGGTCAGTACTGAGGGAGTGGTACACTGTCAGATGGTCAGTACTGAGGGAGTGGTACACTGTCGGAGAGTCAGTACTGAGGGAGTGGTACACTGTAAGAGGGTCAGTACTGAGGGAGTGGTACACTCTCGGAGGGTCAGTACTGAGGGAGTGGTACACTGTTGGAGGGTCAGTACTGAGGGAGTGCTGCTCTGTCGGAGGGTCAGTACTGAGGGAGTGCTGCACTGTCAGAGGGTCAGTACTGAGGGAGTGGTACACTGTCGGAGGGTCAGTACTGAGAGAGTGCCGCACTGTCGGAGGGTCAGTACTGAGGGAGTGGTACACTGTCGGAGGGTCAGTACTGAGGGAGTGCTGCACTGTCAGAGGGTCAGTACTGAGGGAGTGCTGCACTGTCAGAGGGTCAGTACTGAGAGAGTGCCGCACTGTCGGAGGGTCAGTCCTGAGGGAGTGGTACACTGTCGGAGGGTCAGTACTGAGGGAGTGCCGCACTGTCGGAGGGTCAGTACTGAGGGAGTGCTGCACTGTCGGAGGGTCTGTACTGAGGGAGTGCTGCACTGTCGAAGGGTCAGTACTGAGGGAGTGTTGCACTGTCGAAGGGTCAGTACTGAGGGAGTGGCACACTGTCGGAGGGTCAGTACTGATGGAGTGGTACACTTTCGGAGGGTCAGTACTGAGGGAGTGCTGCACTGTCGAAGGGTCAGTACTGAGGGAGTGGTACACTGTCGGAGGGTCAGTACTGAGGGAGTGCTGCACTGTCAGAGGGTCAGTACAGAGGGAGTGGTACACTGTCGGAGGGTCAGTACTGAGGGAGTGCTGCACTGTCGAAGCGTCAGTACTGAGGGAGTGCTGCACGGTCAGAGGGTCAGTGCTGAGGGAGTGCTGCACTTTGGGAGGGTCAGTAGTGAGGGAGCGCTGCACTGTCAGAGGGTCAGAACTGAGGGAGTGCTACACTGTCGGAGGGTCAGTACTGAGGGAGTGCTGCACTGTCAGAGGGCCAGGACTGAGGGAGTGCTGCACTGTCAGAGGGTCAGTACTGAGGGAGCGCTGCACTGTGAGAGGGTCAGTACTGAGGGAGTGCTGCACTGTCAGAGGGTCAGTACTGAGGGAGTGCTGCACTGTCAGAGGGCCAGGACTGAGGGAGTGCTGCACTGTCAGAGGGTCAGTAGTTTAGTTTTAGTTCAGAGATACAGCACTGAAACAGGCCCTTCGGCCCACCGAGTCTGTGCCGACCAGCAACCACCCATTTATACTGATCCCATATTCCTACCACATCCTGAGCGAGTGCTGCACTGTCAGAGGGTCAGTACTGAGGGAGTTCTGCTCTGTTGGAGGGTTATTACTGAGCGAGTGCTGCACTGTCGGAGGGTCAGTACTGAGGGAGTTCTGCAGTGTCGGAGGGTCAGTACTGAGGGAGTTCTGCACTGTCGGAGGGTCAGTACTGAGGGAGTGCTGCACTGTCAGAGGATCAGTACTGAGGGAGTGCTGCACTGTTGGAGGGTCAGTACTGAGGGTGTGCTGCACTGTCGGAGGGTCAGTACTGAGGGAGTGCTGCACTGTTGGAGGGTCAGTACTGAGGGTGTGCTGCACTGTCGGAGGGTCAGTACTGAGGGAGTGTTGCACTGTCGGAGTGTCAGTACTGAGGGAGTTCTGCACTGTCGGAGAGTCAGTACTGATGGAGTTCTGCACTGTCGGAGAGTCAGTACTGAGGGAGTTCTGCACTGTCGGAGGATCAGTACTGAGGGAGTGCTGCACTGTCGGAGGGTCAGTACTGATGGAGTTCTGCACTGTCGGAGAGTCAGTACTGAGGGAGTTCTGCACTGTCGGAGGGTCAGTACTGAGTGAGTTCTGCACTGTCGGAGAGTCAGTACTGAGGGAGTTCTGCACTGTCGGAGAGTCAGTACTGAGGGAGTTCTGCACTGTCGGAGGGTCAGTACTGAGGGAGTGCTGCACTGTCAGAGGATCAGTACTGAGGGAGTTCTGCACTGTCGGAGGGTCAGTACTGAGTGAGTTCTGCACTGTCGGAGGGTCAGTACTGAGGGAGTTCTGCACTGTCGGAGAGTCAGTACTGATGGAGTTCTGCACTGTCGGAGAGTCAGTACTGAGGGAGTGGTACACTGTTGGAGGGTCAGTACTGAGGGTGTGCTGCACTGTCGGAGTGTCAGTACTGAGGGAGTGTTGCACTGTCGGAGTGTCAGTACTGAGGGAGTTCTGCACTGTCGGAGAGTCAGTACTGATGGAGTTCTGCACTGTCGGAGAGTCAGTACTGATGGAGTTCTGCACTGTCGGAGGGTCAGTACTGAGGGAGTTCTGCACTGTCGGAGAGTCAGTACTGATGGAGTTCTGCACTGTCGGAGTGTCAGTACTGATGGAGTTCTGCACTGTCGGAGAGTCAGTACTGATGGAGTTCTGCACTGTCGGAGTGTCAGTACTGAGGGAGTTCTGCACTGTCGGAGAGTCAGTACTGATGGAGTTCTGCACTGTCGGAGTGTCAGTACTGAGGGAGTTCTGCACTGTCGGAGAGTCAGTACTGAGGGAGTTCTGCACTGTCGGAGAGTCAGTACTGAGGGAGTTCTGCACTGTCGGAGGATCAGTACTGAGGGAGTTCTGCACTGTCGGAGGGTCAGTACTGAGTGAGTTCTGCACTGTCGGAGGGTCAGTACTGAGTGAGTTCTGCACTGTCGGAGGGTCAGTACTGAGTGAGTTCTGCACTGTCGGAGAGTCAGTACTGAGGGAGTTCTGCACTGTCGGAGGGTCAGTACTGAGGGAGTTCTGCACTGTCGGAGAGTCAGTACTGAGGGAGTTCTGCACTGTCGGAGAGTCAGTACTGAGTGAGTTCTGCACTGTCGGAGAGTCAGTACTGAGGGAGTGCTGCACTGTCGGAGAGTCAGTACTGAGGGAGTGCTGCACTGTCGGAGAGTCAGTACTGAGGGAGTTCTGCACTGTCGGAGGGTCACTACTGAGGGAGTTCTGCACTGTCGGAGAGTCAGTACTGAGGGAGTTCTGCACTGTCGGAGAGTCAGTACTGAGGGAGTGCTGCACTGTCGGAGAGTCAGTACTGAGGGAGTTCTGCACTGTCGGAGGGTCAGTACTGAGGGAGTTCTGCACTGTCGGAGGGTCAGTACTGAGTGAGTTCTGCACTGTCGGAGAGTCAGTACTGAGGGAGTTCTGCACTGTCGGAGGGTCAGTACTGAGGGAGTTCTGCACTGTCGGAGAGTCAGTACTGAGGGAGTTCTGCACTGTCGGAGAGTCAGTACTGAGGGAGTTCTGCACTGTCGGAGAGTCAGTACTGAGGGAGTGCTGCACTGTCGGAGAGTCAGTACTGAGGGAGTTCTGCACTGTCGGAGGGTCAGTACTGAGGGAGTTCTGCACTGTCGGAGGGTCAGTACTGAGTGAGTTCTGCACTGTCGGAGAGTCAGTACTGAGGGAGTTCTGCACTGCCGGAGGGTCAGTACTGAGGGAGTTCTGCACTGTCGGAGAGTCAGTACTGAGGGAGTTCTGCACTGTCGGAGAGTCAGTACTGAGTGAGTTCTGCACTGTCGGAGAGTCAGTACTGAGGGAGTGCTGCACTGTCGGAGAGTCAGTACTGAGGGAGTGCTGCACTGTCGGAGAGTCAGTACTGAGGGAGTTCTGCACTGTCGGAGGGTCACTACTGAGGGATTTCTGCACTGTCGGAGAGTCAGTACTGAGGGAGTTCTGCACTGTCGGAGAGTCAGTACTGAGGGAGTGCTGCACTGTCGGAGAGTCAGTACTGAGGGAGTTCTGCACTGTCGGAGGGTCAGTACTGAGGGAGTTCTGCACTGTCGGAGGGTCAGTACTGAGTGAGTTCTGCACTGTCGGAGAGTCAGTACTGAGGGAGTTCTGCACTGTCGGAGGGTCAGTACTGAGGGAGTTCTGCACTGTCGGAGAGTCAGTACTGAGGGAGTTCTGCACTGTCGGAGAGTCAGTACTGAGGGAGTTCTGCACTGTCGGAGAGTCAGTACTGAGGGAGTGCTGCACTGTCGGAGGGTCAGTACTGAGGGAGTTCTGCACTGTCGGAGGGTCAGTACTGAGTGAGTTCTGCACTTTCGGAGAGTCAGTACTGAGGGTGTGCTGCACTGTCGGAGAGTCAGTACTGAGGGTGTGCTGCACTGTCGGAGGGTCAGTACTGAGGGAGTTCTGCACTGTCGGAGGGTCAGTACTGAGGGAGTGCTGCACTGTTGGAGGGTCAGTACTGAGGGTGTGCTGCACTGTCGGAGGGTCAGTACTGAGGGAGTGTTGCACTGTCGGAGTTTCAGTACTGAGGGAGTTCTGCACTGTCGGAGGGTCAGTACTGAGGGAGTGTTGCACTGTCGGAGTTTCAGTACTGAGGGAGTTCTGCACTGTCGGAGAGTCAGTACTGAGGGAGTTCTGCACTGTCGGAGGGTCAGTACTGAGGGAGTTCTGCACTGTCGGAGGGTCAGTACTGAGTGAGTTCTGCACTGTCGGAGAGTCAGTACTGAGGGAGTTCTGCACTGTCGGAGAGTCAGTACTGAGGGAGTTCTGCACTGTCGGAGAGTCAGTACTGAGTGAGTTCTGCACTGTCGGAGGTGCTATCTTTGGTATGTGAGGTTAAACTGAGGCTCTGTCTGCCGTCTCGGGTGGATGCAATAAATACCATCACAGCCTTGCGAAGAAGAACAGGGGATTTCTCGCCGGTGTCCTGGCCCTTTAGCCCTCAATCGACATCTCTGAGAAACAGAACCTCATTGGAACATGCTGAGGTTATGGAAGATGCTATATAAATACAAGTTTTCCTTTAACTGATTGGACACTTATAGTCTTGTTTTCTGTGCTGTTTACACAGAGCTCCATGGCTGCTGCTCCACTGAACCTCTCTGGTGTTGTCTGTACTCCAGCAACAGACTACCTGAAGAAGACCAACAGCTTCAGGTTGCAGTAAGTACCTGACAGTGTGGCGGAGAATCTTTCGGCATTGAAGCTCGAGCTCAAGCTGCGAATCATCCACCATGTGTCTTTCTTGTCCCGCCCTGTGCAGGCTTCATGACGGATCAGAGTATTTACTGTGTGCCGCGTCCCGACCTGTCATGCAGGAGTGGATTGTGAAAATCCAGGTGAATGCAGGTAAGTGAGGGAATGGCAGGAAGAATCACTCCACTGAACCAGAATGCAGAGGAAGGCAGGAGGAAGGCGTGAGAATTTGGCCATTCATGTCACCGGCAGATATCTCTGGCCTTAACGTTCCTCCCTCTCAGGTTTGTTGGGGCCTTCCATCAAGAGTTGGGTTGGAGAAGGTGAGTTTTAGACCAGCTTTAAACAGAGTTTATTCAGGCTCTGCTTGCAGCTGCACCTTGTTAATTCGATAATTGGCTTAAACCAGTTTTCAGGGGTGAGAGTCAGACAGTATAAAAGTGGGCCATCTTACAGTGCTGACTTGGGTTGCATTAGAGAGCTAAAGTGGGAGTTTTGTGACTGAGGGAGTTCGGTGAGGAGGGAGCGAGGAGCTCCTTTCATTTCCTACCTGTCCTCAAAGAGCATGAGGGGAGCTGAGAGTTTCCACTGAGCACAGCTGACTGGTGAGTAAGTCCTGATGGGTATTTTTCAAACTGGATTGAATTGTAAGTCATTGTTTTAGCAAGACTTAGTTGATTCTTTTTATTATAATAGTCTTTTAAAGTTTTAAATTTCAAGGGTTTAGTCATGGCAGGAGAGCTTGAAGCTGTGGTTTGCTCCTCTTGCTGCATGTGGGAATCCGGGAACATTTCCAGTCCCTGGGACCAGCATGTGTGCAGGAAGTGTGTCCAGCTGCAGCTCCTGGAAGCTCGGGTTTCAGAGCTGGAACGGCGGCTGGAAACACTGTGGAGCATCCGTGAGTCTGAGAGCATTGTGGATAGCATGTATAGAGAGGTTGTCACACCGCAGCTGAAGGGACTTGAGGAAGGAAGGGAATGGGTGACCACCAGGCAGTCCAAGAGAATCAGGCAGGTAGTTCAGGAATCCCCTGGGGTCCCGCTTGCAAATCGGTATTCCATTTTGGAGGCTGATGAGGCTGGTTCCTCCAGGGAGTGCGGACAGAGCCAAGCTTCTGGTATCACAAGCAGCCTGTCTGCACAGAAAGGGGGAAAGAGAGTAAGAGCAATAGTAATAGGGGATTCTATAGTCAGGGGAACAGATAGGCGCTACTGTGGCCGTCAACCTGACTCCAGGATGGTGTGTTGCCTCCCTGTGCCAGGGTCCGGGATGTCACTGAACGGCTGCAGGGCATCCTGAAGGGGGAGGGTGATAAGGCAGAGGTCATGGTACATGTTGGTACCAATGACACAGAAAGAGGGATGAGATCTTGCATCAAGAATTCAGGGAGTTAGGCAGCAGACTAAAAAGCAGGACCCCTCGGGTTGTAATCTCTGGATTACTCCCAGTGCCACGTGCTAGTGAGTATAGAAATAGGAGAATAGCACAGATGAATGCGTGGCTTAAGAGTTGGTGCAGGAGGGAGGGTTTTAGATTGCTGGACCACTGGGACCCTTTCTGGGGAAGGTGGGACCTGTACAAGTGGGACGGTCTACATCTGAACCAGAGGGGGACTAACATCCTTGCAGGCGGGTTTGCTAGTGCTGTTGGGAGGAATTTAAACTAATTTGGCAGGGGGAGGGGACGCAGACTCCTAGCAGAATAGGGACACAGCTAAACACAGGAAAGCAAACAAGTCAGAGGGAATACAACGGAAGCATGTTTCAAGGGAGTAAGACCAGGATGGATAGCCTCTACATTAATGCCAGGAGTATTGGCCATGTGAGCCGCATGGAAGATGGCAGGATCCCCAAAGACACATTGTACAGTGAGCTCGCCACTGGTATCAGACCCACCAGCCGTCCATGTCTCCTCTTTAAAGACGTCTGCAAAAGCGACATGAAGTCCTGTGACATTGATCACAATTCGTGGGAGTCAGTTGCCAGCGTTTGCTAGAGCTGGTGGGCAGCCATAAAGGCGGGGCTAAAGTGTGGCGAGTCGAAGAGACTTAGCAGTTGGCAGGAAAAAAGACAGAAGCGCAAGGGGAGAGCCAACTATGTAACAGCCCCGACAAACAAATTTTTCTGCAGCACCTGTGGAAGAGCCTGTCACTCTAGAATTGGCTTTTATAGCCACTCTAGGCGCTGCTCCACACACCACTGACCACCTCCAGGCGCTTACCCATTGTCTCTCGAGACAAGGAGGCCAAAGAAAAAAAAAAAATTACAAGTAAAACGGATGAGTTAAGGGCAATGATTGACATGTGGAATTGTGATATAGTAGCCATCACGGAGACATGGTTGAGGGAGGGGCAGGATTGGCAGCTCAATATCCCAGGATATAGAATCTTCAGGCGAGACAGAGGAGGGGGCATTGCAATATTAGTTAAGGAGTCAGCTACTGCAGTAAGGAGAGATGATATCTTGGAGGGGGCATCAAATGAAGCATTATGGGTAGAGTTTAGGAATAAAAAAGAGACAGCCACATTGCTAGGTGTTTATTATAGACCCCCAGATAGTCAGCAGAAAATTGAGGAGCAAATATGTGCGCAATTTGCAGAGGTGTGTAAAAATAATAATAGGGTAATTATATTAGGTGATTTCAACTTTCCCAACATTACTTGGGATAGTCATTGTGTTAAGGGCGTAGATGGAGTGGAGTTCTTAAAATGTATACAGGAGAACTTTTTAGTTCAATATGTAGAGGATCCAACAAGGGAGGGTGCAGTGCTGGACCTAATTCTGGGGAATGAAGCCGGACAGGTGGTTAATGTGTTGGTGGGGGTGCATTTTGGTGATAGCGACCACAACATGGTACAATTTAAGTTTGTTATGGAGAAAGAAATAGACAAGTTGCAAAAAAAGGTTCTGGATTGGAGAGAGCGAATTTTAGTTAAATAAGGCAGGATCTGGCTAAGGTAGACTGCAAAGAGTTACTTGTCGGGAAATCTACAGAAGAGCAGTGGGGGGCATTCAAAAAGGAAATGGGGAGGGTTCAGGCCCAACATGTTCCCTCTAGGGTAATAGGTAGGAGCAACAAGCCCAGAGAACCATGGATGACCAGAAACATTCAGGGTACGATGAGAAGGAAAAGAGAGGCTTTTAGCAAATACAAGGAGAGCAAATCAATGGATGCATTAGTGGAGTACAGAAAGTGTAGGATGGAGCTTAAGAAAGCAATTCGGAGAGCAAAGAGGGGACATGAGAAAGCTCTGGCTGGTAAAAGTAGGGAAAATCCCAAGATATTCGATAAGTATATCAATGGGAAGAGGATAACTAGGGAAAGAGTAGGACCCATTAGGGACCAAGGGGGAAATCTGTGGGTGCAGCCAGAGGACATTGGTTGGGTGTTGAATGAATACTTCACATCTGTCTTCACCCAAGAGAATGAGGATATAGATATGGAACTCAGAGAGACTGTGAGGTTCTTGAGCAAATTGTCATAGGGAGTGACAAGGTATTGGAGGTTTTGGCAGGTTTAAAAATGGACAAATCTCCAGGTCCGGACGATTTGTGTCCCAGGATGCTGTGGGAGGCGAGGCTGGAGATTGCAGGGGCTCTGACCCAAATTTTTAATTCCTCTCTGGCCAAGGGGGAGGTGCCAGAGGACTGGAGAACAGCTAATGTGGTCCCACTATTTAAGAAAGGTTGTAGAGATAAGCCAGAGAACTACAGACTAGTGAGTCTCACGTCAGTGGTAGGGAAACTATTGGAGAAAATTCTGAAGGAGAGAATCTATCACCAGTTGGAG
The DNA here is from genome assembly GCF_036365525.1 of Heterodontus francisci. Lineage (NCBI taxonomy): Eukaryota > Metazoa > Chordata > Chondrichthyes > Heterodontiformes > Heterodontidae > Heterodontus > Heterodontus francisci. Next base: position 210,398,264 of record NC_090373.1, on the reverse strand, counting down.
AGGCAAAATTTGATTAGGAATAGTGAGCATGGCTTAGTCAGAGGGAGGTCATGCCTAACAAATTTGATTGAATTTTTTGAGCATGTGACCAGATGTGTAGATGAGGGTAGTGCAGTTGATGTAGTTTACATGGATTTCAGCAAAGCCTTTGACAAGGTCCCACATGGGAGACTTATCAAGAAAGCAAATGCACATGGGATACAGGGTAACTTGATAAGGTGGATTCAAAATTGGCTTAGCTGTAGGAGACGAGAATGATGACAGACGGTTGTTTTAGTGACTGGAAGCCAGTGTCCAGTGGTGTACCACAGGGATCTGTGCTGGGTCCCCTATTGTTTGTCATTGATATCAACGACACAGACGAGTCTGTGGGGGGTAGGATCAGTAAGTTTGCGGATGACACAAAGTTTGGCCGAGTGGTTAACAGTGAGGTTGAGTGTCTTGGGTTACAGGAAGATATAGACGGGATGGTCAAATGGGCAGAAAAGTGGCAAATGGAATTTAACCCTGAAAAGTTTGAGGTGATACACTTTGGAAAGAGTAATGTGACATGGAAGTATTCAATGAATGGCCTGACACTGGGAAGTTCCGAGGAACAAAGGGACCTTGGCGTGTTTGTCCATAGATCTCTGAAGGCAGAAGGGCAGGTTAATAGGGTGGTGAAAAAGGCAGATGGGACACTTGCCTTTATCAATCGAGGCATAGATTACAAAAGCAGGGAGGTCATGTTGGAGTTGTATAGAACTTTGGTAAGGCCGCAGCTGGAGTACTGTGTGCAATTCTGGTCACCACATTATAGGAAGGATGTGATTGCATTGGAGGGGGTGCAGAGGCGATTCACCAGGATGGTGCCTGGGATGGAACATTTAAGCTATGAAGAGAGGTTGGATAGGCTTGGGTTGTTTTCGCTGGAGCAGAGAAGACTGAGGGGTGACCGGAAAGAGGTGTACAAGATTATGAGGGGCATGGGCAGGGTGGATAGGGAGCAGCTGTTCCCCTTAGTTGAAGGGTCAGTTACGAGGGGTCACAAGTTTAAGTTGAGGGGTGGGAGGTTTAAGGGGGATTTGAGGAAGAACTTTTTTACCCAGAGGGTGGTGACAGTCTGGAATGCCCTGCCTGGGAGGGTGGTAGAAGCGGGTTGCCTCACATCCTTTAAAAAGTACCTGGATGAGCACTTGGCACGTCATAACATTCAAGGCTATGGGCAAAGTGCTGCCAAATGGGAGTAGGTAGACAGGTCAGGTGTTTTAATGCATCGGTACAGACTCGATGGGCCAAAGGGCCTCTTCTACACTGTATTATTCTGTGATTCTGTGAAAGAGTCTCAGTTATATCATATAATTACACAACACAGTAGGAGGCCACTTGGGCCATGGTGCCTGTGCTGCCTCTTTGAAAAAGCTATCAATTAGTCCCTGTTCTTACACCACGGTCCTGCAGATTTACCCCTTGCAAGTATTTATCCAATTTTGTATTATAAGGTCAGAAGTGGGGACGATCGCTGATGATTGTACAATGTTCAGTACCATTTGCAACTCCTGAAACAGCCCGTATCCAGATGCAGCAAGACCTGGACAACATTCAGGCGTGGGTTGATAAATGGAAAGTCACATTCGCACCACACAAATGCCAGGCAATGACTATCTCAAACAAGAGAGGATCTAACCATCTCCCCTTGGTGTTCAATGGCATTACCATCCTGAATCCCCCACGATTAAGATCCTGGGGGTTCAAGAAAGTGGCATACCACCCCTTTACAAAACCAATTAGGGATAGGCAATAATGTAGGTCCTGTACACAAAAAACAGGACAAGTCCAAACTGGCCAATTACCGCTCCATCAGTCTCCTCTCAATCATCAATAAAGTGATGCAAGGTGTTGTCGACAATGCCATCAAGCAGAACTTGCTTAGAAATAACCTGCTCAATGACGCTCAGTTTGAGTTCTGCCACGGCCACTGAGCTCCTGACCTCATTACAGCCTTGTTTCAAGCATGGACAAAAGAGCTGAACTCAAGAGGTGAGGTGAGAGTGACTGCCCTTGACATTAAGGCAGCATTTGACCGAGTATGGCATCAAGGAGCCCTCGCAAAACTGAAGTCAATGGAATCAGGGGGAAAACTCTCCGCTGGTTGGAGTCATATCAAGTGCATAGCAATTTGGTTGTGGTTGTTGGAGGTCAATCATCTGAGCTCCAGGACATCACTGCAGGAGTTCCTCAGGGTAGTGTCCTAGGCCCAACCATCTTCAGCTGCTTCATCAATCACCTTCCTTCAATCATAAGGTCAGAAGTGGGGATGTTCGCTGATGATTGCACAATGTTCAGCACCATTCGTGACTCCTCAGATACTGAAGCAGTCCATGTAGAAATGCAGCAAGACCTGGACAATATCCAGGCTTGGGCTGATAACTGGCAAGTAACATTCGCGCCACACAAGTGCCAGACAATGACCATCTCCATCAAGAGAGAATCAAACCATCTCCACTTGACATTCAACAGCATTACCATCACTGAATCCCCCACTAACAACATCCTAGGGGTTACCATTGACCAGAAACTGAACTGGAGTAGCCACATAAATACCGTGGCTACAAGAGCAGGTCAGAGGCTAGGAATCCTGCGGCGAGTAATTCACCTCCTGACTCCCCAAATCCTGTCCACCATCTACAAGGCACAAGTCAGGAGTGTGATGGAATACTCTTCACTTGCCTGGATGGGTGCAGCTCCAACAACACTCAAGAAGCTCGACACCATCCAGGACAAAGCAGCCCGCTTGATTGGCACCCCATCTACAAACATTCACTCCCTCCACCACCAACGCACAGTGGCAGCAGTGTGTACCATCTACAAGATGCACTGCAACAACGCACCAAGGCTCCTTAGACAGCACCTTCCAAACCCACGACCTCTACCAACTAGAAGGACAAGGGCAGCAAATACATGGGAACACCACCACCTGTAAGTTCCCCTCCAAGTCACACACCATCCTGACTTGGAACTATATCGCCGTTCCTTCACTGTTGCTGGGTCAAAATCCTGGAACTCCCTTCCTAACAGCACTGTGGGTCTACCTACCCCACATGGACTGCAGTGGTTCAAGAAGGCAGCTCACCCACACCTTCTCAAGGGTAATAAATACTGGCATAGCCGTGACGGCCACATCCCATGAATGAATTTAAAAAAATGCTGGCTTTACAAGTGATGCTCACATCCCTTAAATGATTTCAAAAAATCTCTTTGAAAGTTACTATTGGATCTGCTTCCACTGCCCTTTCAGGCAGCACAACAACATGCTGCATAAATGCATTTCTTCCCATCTCCCCTCTGGTTGAAATGGATGAAACCCACACTGTCGGACATTCCTCAGCCAAAGGGCATGGAGGAAATCAATGACAGATTCGACCAAGCTTGCATTTGGGAATTCACTCAATCCAGTGGCCATGAGTTCTTATCTCAGCAGTGCATGTTGGGCAATTGAAATCAATACATCTGGTCACGTGTAGACTGCTAAAAGGCAAGGTGGTGGTAAACTCCTGGCAGTGCTTTGAAACATCCAGCTTGCTCAGTAAATGCCTTCAGGGAAGGGAACCTACATACTAGATGTAATGCAAGGCCGAAAAATGGGCTTGACACTGAATAGCCTCTGAGGTGACTTAGCAAAACAACCAGTTGTCAGGGCAACCAGGGATGGGTGATAAATGGTTACCAGTGTCGGCCACAAGCGCAGAATAAATATGACAGTATCAGGCAGCAGGCAGACTGTGATGATAATGAGCATTTCCATCTTCTAACTGCAGGTGTCGAGGAGAAAGAAACCTTCAAATCACGACATCACCAGCGTCCTCTGCAGGATCATGTATTGCCCGGCCTAATGTGAGTCCAGCGCTTCACATAACAAAATAATGGAGAGAATCCGCGGAGAGACACCCGGGCATAGGAAGAGAGAGGATACACGATTGAGAGAGTGAGAGAAAAGATGACAGAGAGAGAGTGAGAGAAAAGATGACAGAGAGAGAGTGAGAGAAAAGATGACAGAGAGAGAGTGAGAGGAAACATGACAGAGAGAGAGTGAGAGGAAACATGACAGAGAGAGAGTGTGAGAGGAAACATGACAGAGAGTGTGAGAGGAAACATGACAGAGAGAGAGAGAGGAAACATGACAGAGAGAGAGAGAGAGGAAACATTACAGAGGGAGAAAATACATTACAGAGAGTGTGAGAGGAAACATTACAGAGAGTGTGAGAGGAAACATTACAGAGGGAGAAAATACATTACAGAGAGTGTGAGAGGAAACATTACAGAGAGAGTGAGAGGAAACATTACAGAGAGAGTGAGAGGAAACATTACAGAGAGAGAGAGAGGAAACATTACAGAGGGGGAAAAGACATTACAGAGGGAGAGGAAACATTACAGAGAGAGTGAGAGGAAACATTACAGAGAGAGAGAGGAAACATTACAGAGGGAGAAAAGACATTACAGAGAGTGAGAGGAAACATGACAGAGAGAGTGAGAGGAAACATTACAGAGAGAGAGAGAGAGAGGAAACATGACAGAGAGAGAGAGAGAGGAAACATGACAGAGAGAGAGTGAGAGGAAACATTACAGAGAGAGAGAGAGGAAACATTACAGAGAGAGAGAGAGGAAACATTACAGAGGGTGAAAAGACATGACAGAGAGTGAGAGGAAACATGACAGAGAGTGAGAGGAAACATTACAGAGGGGGAAAAGACATTACAGAGGGAGAGGTTACATTACAGAGAGAGAGAGAGAGAGGAAACATGACAGAGAGAGAGAGAGAGAGGAAACATTACAGAGGGGGAAAAGACATTACAGAGAGAGAGAGAGGAAACATTACAGAGGGAGAAAAGACATTACAGAGAGAGAGAGGAAACATGACAGAGAGAATGGGAGGAAACATTACAGAGGGGGAAAAGACATTACAGAGTGAGAGGAAACATGACAGAGAGAGTGAGAGGAAACATGACAGAGAGAGTGAGAGGAAACATTACAGAGGGGGAAAAGACATTACAGAGGGAGAGGAAACATTACAGAGAGAGTGAGAGGAAACATTACAGAGAGAGTGAGAGGAAACATTACAGAGAGAGAGAGAGGAAACATTACAGAGAGAGAGAGAGGAAACATGACAGACAGAGAGGGAGGAAACATTACAGAGGGGGAAAAGACATTACAGAGGGAGAGGATACATGACAGAGAGAGTGAGAGGAAACATGACAGAGAGAGAGAGTGAGAGGCAACTTTGCAGAGAGAGAGAGAGGCAACTTTGCAGAGAGAGTGAGAGGAAACATTACAGAGAAAGTGAGAGGAGACATGACAGAGTGAGTGAGAGGAAACATGACAGAGAGAGAGAGAGGAAACATGACAGAGAGAGAGGAAACATGACAGAGAGAGAGGAATCATGAGAGAGAGAGAGAGAGAGAGAGGAATCATGACAGAGAGAGAGAGAGAGAGAGAGAGGAATCATGACAGAGAGAGAGAGGAATCATGACAGAGAGAGAGAGGAAACACGAGAGAGAGAGAGAGAGAAAGGAAACACGAGAGAGAGAGAGAGAGGAAACATGACAGAGAGAGTGAAAGGAAACATTGCAGAGAGAGGGATCGGAAACATGACAGAGAGAGTGAGAGGAAACATGACAGACAGAGTGAGAGGAAACATTACAGAGAGAGAGAAAGGAAACACTACAGAGAGAAAGGGAGAGGAAACATGACAGAGAGAGAGAGAGGAAACATGACAGAGAGAGAGAGAGGAAACATGACAGAGAGAGAAAGAGAAAACATGACAGAGCGAGAGTGAGGATACATTACAGAGAGAGAGAGAGATAAAACATTACAGAGAGAGAGAGAGAGGAAACATTACAGAGAGAGAGAGAGAGAGAGGAAACATTACAGAGAGAGAGAGAGAGAGAGAGGAAACATTACAGAGAGAGAGAGAGAGTGAGAGGAAACATGACAGAGAGAGAGTGAGAGGAAACATGACAGAGAGAGAGTGAGAGGAAACATGACAGAGAGAGAGTGTGAGAGGAAACATGACAGAGAGTGTGAGAGGAAACATGACAGAGAGAGAGAGAGGAAACATGACAGAGAGAGAGAGAGAGGAAACATTACAGAGGGAGAAAATACATTACAGAGAGTGTGAGAGGAAACATTACAGAGAGTGTGAGAGGAAACATTACAGAGAGTGTGAGAGGAAACATTACAGAGAGTGTGAGAGGAAACATTACAGAGGGAGAAAATACATTACAGAGAGTGTGAGAGGAAACATTACAGAGAGAGTGAGAGGAAACATTACAGAGAGAGTGAGAGGAAACATTACAGAGAGAGAGAGAGGAAACATTACAGAGGGGGAAAAGACATTACAGAGGGAGAGGAAACATTACAGAGAGAGTGAGAGGAAACATTACAGAGAGAGAGAGGAAACATTACAGAGGGAGAAAAGACATTACAGAGAGTGAGAGGAAACATGACAGAGAGAGTGAGAGGAAACATTACAGAGAGAGAGAGAGAGAGGAAACATGACAGAGAGAGAGAGAGAGGAAACATGACAGAGAGAAAGAGAGAGGAAACATGACAGAGAGAGAGAGAGGAAACATTACAGAGAGAGAGAGAGGAAACATTACAGAGGGTGAAAAGACATGACAGAGAGAGAGAGGAAACATGACAGAGAGTGAGAGGAAACATTACAGAGGGGGAAAAGACATTACAGAGGGAGAGGTTACATTACAGAGAGAGTGAGAGGAAACATTACAGAGAGAGAGAGAGAGAGGAAACATGACAGAGAGAGAGAGAGAGAGGAAACATTACAGAGGGGGAAAAGACATTACAGAGAGAGAGAGAGGAAACATTACAGAGGGAGAAAAGACATTACAGAGAGAGAGAGGAAACATGACAGAGAGAATGGGAGGAAACATTACAGAGGGGGAAAAGACATTACAGAGTGAGAGGAAACATGACAGAGAGAGTGAGAGGAAACATGACAGAGAGAGTGAGAGGAAACATTACAGAGGGGGAAAAGACATTACAGAGGGAGAGGATACATGACAGAGAGAGTGAGAGGAAACATTACAGAGAGAGTGAGAGGAAACATTACAGAGAGAGAGAGAGGAAACATTACAGAGAGAGAGAGAGGAAACATGACAGAGAGAGAGGGAGGAAACATTACAGAGGGGGAAAAGACATTACAGAGGGAGAGGATACATGACAGAGAGAGTGAGAGGAAACATGACAGAGAGAGAGAGTGAGAGGCAACTTTGCAGAGAGAGAGAGAGGCAACTTTGCAGAGAGAGTGAGAGGAAACATTACAGAGAAAGTGAGAGGAGACATGACAGAGTGAGTGAGAGGAAACATGACAGAGAGAGTGAGAGGAAACATGACAGAGAGAGAGAGAGGAAACATGACAGAGAGAGAGAGAGGAAACATGACAGAGAGAGAGGAAACATGACAGAGAGAGAGGAATCATGAGAGAGAGAGAGAGAGAGAGAGGAATCATGACAGAGAGAGAGAGAGAGAGAGAGAGGAATCATGACAGAGAGAGAGAGAGAGGAATCATGACAGAGAGAGAGAGGAATCATGACAGAGAGAGAGAGGAATCATGACAGAGAGAGAGAGGAAACACGAGAGAGAGAGAGAGAGAGAAAGGAAACACGAGAGAGAGAGAGGAAACATGACAGAGAGAGTGAAAGGAAACATTGCAGAGAGGGATCGGAAACATGACAGAGAGAGTGAGAGGAAACATGACAGAGAGAGTGAGAGGAAACATTACAGAGAGAGAGAAAGGAAACACTACAGAGAGAAAGGGAGAGGAAACATGACAGAGAGAGAGAGAGGAAACATGACAGAGAGAGAGAGAGGAAACATGACAGAGAGAGAAAGAGAAAACATGACAGAGCGAGAGTGAGGATACATTACAGAGAGAGAGAGAGATAAAACATTACAGAGAGAGAGAGAGATAAAACATTACAGAGAGAGAGAGAGAGGAAACATTACAGAGAGAGAGAGAGAGAGAGGAAACATTACACAGAGAGAGAGAGAGAGAGAGGAAACATTACAGAGAGAGAGAGAGAGAGAGGAAACATTACACAGAGAGAGAGAGAGAGAGAGGAAACATTACAGAGAGAGAGAGAGAGAGAGGAAACATTACAGAGAGAGAGAAAGAGGAAACATGACAGAGAGAGAGAGAGGAAACATGACAGAGAGAGAGAGAGGAAACATGACAGAGAGAGAAAGAGAAAACATGACAGAGCGAGAGTGAGGATACATTACAGAGAGAGAGAGAGATATAACATTACAGAGAGAGAGAGAGAGGAAACATTACAGAGAGAGAGAGAGAGAGAGGAAACATTACAGAGAGAGAGAGAGAGAGAGGAAACATTACAGAGAGAGAGAGAGAGAGGAAGCATTACGGAGAGAGGGAGAGGAAGCATTACGGAGAGAGAGAGAGAGAGGAAACATTACAGAGAGAGAGAGAGAGAGGAAACATTACAGAGAGAGAGAGAGAGAGGAAGCATTACAGAGAGAGGGAGAGGAAGCATTACGGAGAGAGGGAGAGGAAGCATTACGGAGAGAGGGAGAGGAAGCATTACGGAGAGAGGGAAAGGAAACATGAAAGAGAGAGTGAGAGGAAACATGACAGAGAGAGTGAGAGGAAACATGACAGAGAGAGAGAGAGGAAACATGACAAAGAGAGAAAGAGAAAACATGACAGAGCGAGAGTGAGGATACATTACAGAGAGAGAGAGAGAGGAAACATTACAGAGAGAGAGAGAGAGAGGAAACATTACAGAGACAGTGAGAGGAAACATTACAGAATGAATGAGAACAAACATTAGAGAGAGCCAGAGAGGAAACATTACTGAGAGTGAGAGGAAACATTACTGAGAGTGAGAGGAAACATTACAGAGAGAGAGAGAGAGGAAGCATTACAGAGAGAGAGTGAGAGGAAGCATTACAGAGAGAGAGTGAGAGGAAACATTCCAGAGAGAGTGAGAGGAAGGCATTCCAGAGAGAGTGAGAGGAAACATTCCAGAGAGAGTGAGAGGAAGGCATTCCAGAGAGAGTGAGAGGAAGGCATTCCAGAGAGAGTGAGAGGAAACATTCCAGAGAGAGTGAGAGGAAGGCATTCCAGAGAGAGTGAGAGGAAGGCATTCCAGAGAGAGTGAGAGGAAGGCATTCCAGAGAGAGTGAGAGGAAGGCATTCCAGAGAGAGTGAGAGGAAGGCATTCCAGAGAGAGTGAGAGGAAGGCATTACAGAGAGAGTGAGAGGAAGGCATTACAGAGAGAGGGAGAGGAAGGCATTACAGAGAGAGGGAGAGGAAGGCATTACAGAGAGAGGGAGAGGAAGGCATTACAGAGAGAGGGAGAGGAAGGCATTACAGAGAGAGGGAGAGGAAGGCATTACAGAGAGAGGGAGAGGAAGGCATTACAGAGAGAGGGGGAGGAAGGCATTACAGAGAGAGGGAGAGGAAGGCATTACAGAGAGAGTAAGAGGAAGGCATTACAGAGAGAGTGAGAGGAAGGCATTACAGAGAGAGGGAGAGGAAGGCATTACAGAGAGAGTGAGAGGAAGGCATTACAGAGAGAGGGAGAGGAAGGCATTACAGAGAGAGGGGGAGGAAGGCATTACAGAGAGAGGGAGAGGAAGGCATTACAGAGAGAGTAAGAGGAAGGCATTACAGAGAGAGTGAGAGGAAGGCATTACAGAGAGAGGGAGAGGAAGGCATTACAGAGAGAGGGAGAGGAAGGCATTACAGAGAGAGGGAGAGGAAGGCATTACAGAGAGAGGGAGAGGAAGGCATTACAGAGAGAGGGGGAGGAAGGCATTACAGAGAGAGTGAGAGGAAGGCATTCCAGAGAGAGTGAGAGGAAACATTCCAGAGAGAGTGAGAGGAAGGCATTCCAGAGAGAGTGAGAGGAAGGCATTCCAGAGAGAGTGAGAGGAAGGCATTCCAGAGAGAGTGAGAGGAAGGCATTACAGAGAGAGTGAGAGGAAGGCATTACAGAGAGAGGGAGAGGAAGGCATTACAGAGAGAGGGAGAGGAAGGCATTACAGAGAGAGGGAGAGGAAGGCATTACAGAGAGAGGGAGAGGAAGGCATTACAGAGAGAGGGAGAGGAAGGCATTACAGAGAGAGGGGGAGGAAGGCATTACAGAGAGAGTAAGAGGAAGGCATTACAGAGAGAGGGAGAGGAAGGCATTACAGAGAGAGGGGGAGGAAGGCATTACAGAGAGAGGGAGAGGAAGGCATTACAGAGAGAGGGGGAGGAAGGCATTACAGAGAGAGGGGGAGGAAGGCATTACAGAGAGAGGGGGAGGAAGGCATTACAGAGAGAGGGAGAGGAAGGCATTACAGAGAGAGGGAGAGGAAGGCATTACAGAGAGAGGGGGAGGAAGGCATTACAGAGAGAGGGAGAGGAAGGCATTACAGAGAGAGGGAGAGGAAGGCATTACAGAGAGAGGGGGAGGAAGGCATTACAGAGAGAGTAAGAGGAAGGCATTACAGAGAGAGTAAGAGGAAGGCATTACAGAGAGAGGGAGAGGAAGCATTACAGAGAGAGGGGGAGGAAGGCATTACAGAGAGAGTAAGAGGAAGGCATTACAGAGAGAGGGAGAGGAAGGCATTACAGAGAGAGGGGGAGGAAGGCATTACAGAGAGAGGGAGAGGAAGGCATTACAGAGAGAGGGGGAGGAAGGCATTACAGAGAGAGGGAGAGGAAGGCATTACAGAGAGAGGGGGAGGAAGGCATTACAGAGAGAGTAAGAGGAAGGCATTACAGAGAGAGGGAGAGGAAGGCATTACAGAGAGAGGGGGAGGAAGGCATTACAGAGAGAGGGAGAGGAAGGCATTACAGAGAGAGGGGGAGGAAGGCATTACAGAGAGAGGGAGAGGAAGGCATTACAGAGAGAGGGGGAGGAAGGCATTACAGAGAGAGTAAGAGGAAGGCATTACAGAGAGAGGGAGAGGAAGGCATTACAGAGAGAGGGGGAGGAAGGCATTACAGAGAGAGGGAGAGGAAGGCATTACAGAGAGAGGGGGAGGAAGGCATTACAGAGAGAGGGAGAGGAAGGCATTACAGAGAGAGGGAGAGGAAGGCATTACAGAGAGAGGGGGAGGAAGGCATTACAGAGAGAGGGAGAGGAAGGCATTACAGAGAGAGGGAGAGGAAGGCATTACAGAGAGAGGGGGAGGAAGGCATTACAGAGAGAGGGGGAGGAAGGCATTACAGAGAGAGGGGGAGGAAGGCATTACAGAGAGAGGGGGAGGAAGGCATTACAGAGAGAGGGAGAGGAAGGCATTACAGAGAGAGGGAGAGGAAGGCATTACAGAGAGAGGGGGAGGAAGGCATTACAGAGAGAGGGAGAGGAAGGCATTACAGAGAGAGGGAGAGGAAGGCATTACAGAGAGAGGGAGAGGAAGGCATTACAGAGAGAGGGAGAGGAAGGCATTACAGAGATAGAGAGAGGAATCATGACAGAGAGAGTGAGAGGAAACATTACAGAGAGAGAGAGAGTGAGGATACATGATAGAGAGAGAGAGAGAACACATGTCAGAGAGAGAGAGAGGAAACATGAGTGAGAGAGAGGGGGAGAGGAAATATGACAGAGAGAGAGAGAGAGAGGGAGGAAACATGACGGAGAGAGAGAGAGAAGAAACATGACAGAGAGAGAGAGAAGAAACATGACAGAGAGAGAGAGAGAGGAAGCATGAGTGAGAGAGAGAGAGAGGAAACATGACACAGAGAGAGAGAGAGTGAGGATACATGATAGAGAGAGAGAGAGAACGCATGTCAGAGAGAGAGAGAGGAAACATGAGTGAGAGAGGGGGAGAGGAAATATGACAGAGAGAGAAAGAGAGAGAGGAAACATGACAGAGAGAGAGAGAGAAGAAACATGACAGAGAGAGAGAGAGAGGAAGCATGAGTGAGAGAGAGAGAGAGGAAACATGACACAGAGAGAGAGAGAGTGAGGATACATGAGAGAGAGAGAGAACGCATGTCAGAGAGAGAGAGAGGAAACATGAGTGAGAGAGGGGGAGAGGAAATATGACAGAGAGAGAAAGAGAGAGAGGAAACATGACAGAGAGAGAGAGAGAAGAAACATGACAGAGAGAGAGAGGTAGGAAACATGACGGAGAGAGAGCGAGAGAGAGAGAGAGGAAATATGATGGAGAGAGAGAGAGAGGAAACATGAGAGAGAGAGAGAGAGAGTGAGGATACATGATAGAGAGAGAGAGAGAACGCATGTCAGAGAGAGAGAGTGGAAACATGAGTGAGAGAAAGGGGGAGAGGAAATATGACAGAGAGAGAGAGAGAGAGAGAGAAAGAGGAAACATGACAGAGAGAGAGAGAGAAGAAACATGACAGAGAAAGAGAGAGAGGAAACATGAGTGAGAGAGAGAGAGGAAACATGACAGAGAGAGAGAGAGAGAGAGGAAACATGACAGAGAGAGAGAGAGAGAGAAGAAACATGACAGAGAGAGAGAGGTAGGAAACATGATGGAGAGAGAGCGAGAGAGAGAGAGAGGAAATATGATGGAGAGAGAGAGAGAGGAAACGAGAGAGAGAGAGAGAGAGTGAGGATACATGATAGAGAGAGAGAGAGAACGCATGTCAGAGAGAGAGAGGAAACATGAGTGAGAGAAAGGGGGAGAGGAAATATGACAGAGAGAGAGAGAGAGAGAAAGAGGAAACATGAGTGAGAGAGAGAGAGAGGAAACATGACAGAGAGAGAGAGAGAGAGAGGAAACATGACACAGAGAGAGAGAGAGAAGAAACATGACACAGAGAGAGAGGTAGGAAACATGATGGAGAGAGAGCGAGAGAGAAAGCATGACACAGAGAGAGAGAGAGAGGAAATATGACGGAGAGAGAGAGAGGAAACATAGAGAGAGAGAGAGAGAGATAGAGGAAACATGACACAGAGAGAGAGAGAGTGAGGATACATGATAGAGAGAGAGAGAGAACGCATGTCAGAGAGAGAGAGAGGAAACATGAGTGAGAGAGAGGGGGAGAGGAAATATGACAGAGAGAGAGAGAGAGAGAGAGAGAGGAAACATGACAGAGAGAGAGAGAGAAGAAACATGACAGAGAGAGAGAGAGAAGAAACATGACAGGGAGAGAGAGGAAACATGAGTGAGAGAGAGAGAGAGGAAACATGACACAGAGAGAGAGAGAGTGAGGATACATGATAGAGAGAGAGAGAGAACGCATGTCAGAGAGAGAGGAAACATGAGTGAGAGAGAGGGGGAGAGGAAATATGACAGAGAGAGAGAGAGAGAGAGAGGAAACATGACAGAGAGAGAGAGAGAAGAAACATGACAGAGAGAGAGAGAGAAGAAACATGACAGGGAGAGAGAGGAAACATGAGTGAGAGAGAGAGAGAGGAAACATGACAGAGAGAGAGAGAGCAGAAACATGACAGAGAGAGAGAGAGAAGAAACATGACAGAGAGAGAGAGAGAAGAAACATGAGAGAGAGAGGAAACATGACAGAGTGAGAGAGAGAGAGAGGAAACATGACAGAGAGAGAGAGAGAGTGAGGATACATGATAGAGAGAGAGGGGGAGAGAAAGCATGACACAGAGAGAGAGAGGAAATATGACGGAGAGAGAGAGAGGAAACATGAGAGAGAGAGAGAGAGAGAGAGAGAGAGAGAGAGGAAACATTACACAGAGAGAGAGTATACTGAAAGAGCACATCACTGTCGGAGGGCCACTACTGAGGGAGTGCTGCACTGTCAGAGGGTCAGTACTGAGGGAGCGCTGCACTGTCGGAGGGCCAGTACTGAGGGAGCGCTGCACTGTCAGAGGGTCAGTACTGAGGGAGCGCTGCACTGTCAGAGGGCCAGTACTGAGGGAGCGCTGCACTGTCGGAGGGCCAGTACAGAGGGAGTGCTGCACTGTCAGCGGGTCAGTACTGAGGGAGCGCTGCACTATCAGAGGGTCAGTACTGAGGGAGCGCTGTACTGTCAGAGTGTCAGTACTGCGGGAGTGCTGCAATGTCATAGGGTCAGTACTGAGGGAGTGCCGCACTGTCAGAGGGTCAGTACTGAGGGAGTGCCGCACTGTCAGATGGTCAGTGCTGCGGGAGCGATTCACTGTCGGAGGGTCAGTACTGAGGGAGTGCTGCACTGTCAGATGGTCAGTACTGCGGGAGCGATTCACTGTCGGAGGGTCAGTACTGAGGGAGTGCTGCAATGTCACAGGGTCAGTATTGAGGGAGTGCTGCACTGTCAGAGGGTCAGTACTGAGGGAGTGCCGCACTGTCAGAGGGTCAGTACTGAGGGAGTGCCGCACTGTCAGAGGGTCAGTACTGAGGGAGTGCCGCACTGTCAGAGGGTCTGTACTGAGGGAGTGCTGCACTTTCAGAGGGTCAGTACTGAGGGAGTGCTGCCATGTCACAGGGTCAGTACTGAGGGAGTGCTGTACTGTCAGAGGGTCAGTACTGAGGGAGTGCTGCACTGTCAGAGGGTCAGTACTGAGGGAGTGCTGCACTGTAAGAGGGTCAGTGCTGAGGGAGTGCTGCACTGTAAGAGGGTCAGTGCTGAGGGAGTGCCGCACTGTCAGAGGGACAGTACTGAGGGAGTGCCGCACTGTCAGAGGGACAGTACTGAGGGAGTGCCGCACTTTCAGAGGGTCTGTACTGAGGGAGTGCTGTACTGTAAGAGGGTCAGTACTGAGGGAGTGCCGCACTTTCAGAGGGTCAGTACTGAGGGAGTGCTGCACTGTAAGAGGGTCAGTACTGAGGGAGTGCCGCACTTTCAGAGGGTCAGTACTGAGGGAGTGCCGCACTGTCAGAGGGACAGTACTGAGGGAGTGCCGCACTTTCAGAGGGTCTGTACTGAGGGAGTGCTGTACTGTAAGAGGGTCAGTACTGAGGGAGTGCCGCACTTTCAGAGGGTCAGTACTGAGGGAGTGCTGTACTGTAAGAGGGTCAGTACTGAGGGAGTGCCGCACTGTCAGAGGGTCAGTACTGAGGGAGTGCCGCACTGTCAGAGGGTCAGTACTGAGGGAGTGCTGCAATGTCAGAGGGTCAGTACTGAGGGAGTGCCGCACTGTCAGAGGGTCAGTACTGAGGGAGTGCCGCACTGTCAGAGGGTCTGTACTGAGGGAGTGCTGTACTGTTGGAGCCCATTTTTGAGGTGAGACCTGAAATCAAGTCTCCTTGTGTCCACTAGCTTGGGTGTGAACATTCCCTTAGCGTTATTCAAAGAAGAACAGGAGAGTTCTTTCAGTTTTCTGTGTATTCTTCAACCATCATCACTCACTCAATATTCTGGTCTTGATCATATTGTTGTATGTTGGATCTTGCTGTGCACAAACTGGCTACTGAATTTCCTACATTGCCCACAGTGAGTGTTCTTCAAAATATGCAGCATTGGCTGTAAAGCACTTTGGGACAACCTGTGGTTGTGAAACGCGCTCTCGTAATGCAATCTTTCTTCATTCATAACGTGTGTTGATTGAATGATAAAACATTGCTTCCTGCTCAGGAGTAGTTGGGTATATGCACCAAACGGAATGCCTTGTGATATTCGACTAATGGATCTCTCTGCTCCTTTGTCCCTCTCTGTACTGTCTTTGTCTCTATGTTTCTCATCCTGTCTGTGTCTTGGACTCCCTATCTGTGTCTCTGCGGTTGTCTTCCTGTCTGTCTATGTCTGTCTGTGTCTGTGAGCAGGTATCGCACGGCATACAGTCCTCCAGCTTCCAACAGCAACTGCTCCCCGCTCTGGATTTCCAGCAAGATCCAGGTGGCAGAATTCCATCACTCAGTCTCTCCAGGGAGCACAGGAATGACCAGGAGGAGCTCGGTCAGCACCGACTCCCAGAAGACTCACAACAAGGAGCAGCAGCAATCATCTCACTGCCACACGGAGTCTGGAGATAACGGTGAGAATCGCCAGTCACTCTGAAACTAGTGGCGATTAGATAAGTGGGGAGAGTCAGTGAGATAGCAGGATATTTAACGACACACGGTAGAGACTGGGCACTCAATGATTACTCGAATAGTTAATCTGCAGTGACAGAGAAACTAGTTCCCGTGCTTCAGGAGTCCACAACAAGGAGCATAACCTTAAAATTCGGTCAGGCCATTCAGGGGTGATGTCAGGAAGCACTTCTTCACATAAAGGCAAGTGGAAATCTGCAACTCTCTCCCCAGAAAGCTGTAAATACTGGGTATCAATTAGAAATTTCAAAACTGAGGTGGAGGGATCTTTGTTAGGTTGGGGTAACGAGGGATATGGAACAACGGGAAATGGAATTGAGGTTCTTCATCTGACTGAATGCTGAAAAAATGCTGAATAGCCTCCTCTGTCCCTGTGTAACAGGATCGAGAGGCTGAATGGCCTCCTCCTGTTCCTGTGTAACAGGATCGAGAGGCTGAATGGCCTCCTCTGTCCCTGTGTAACAGGATCGAGAGGCTGAATGGCCTCCTCCTGTTCCTGTGTAACAGGATCGAGAGGCTGAATGGCCTCCTCCTGTTCCTGTGTAACAGGATCGAGGGGCTGAATGGCCTCCTCCTGTTCCTGTGTAACAGGATCGAGGGGCTGAATGGCCTCCTCCTGTTCCTGTGTAACAGGATCGAGGGGCTGAACGGCCTCCTCCTGTTCCTGTGGGGCAGGATCGAGGGGCTGAATGGCCTCCTCCTGTTCCTGTGTAACAGGATCGAGGGGCTGAACGGCCTCCTCCTGTTCCTGTGGGGCAGGATCGCGGGGCTGAATGGCCTCCTCCTGTCCCTGTGTAACAGACTCGAGGGGCTGAATGGCCTACTCCTGTCCCTGCGTCACAGACTCGAGGGGCTGAATGGCCTCCTCCTGTCCCTGTGTAACAGGATCGAGAGGCTAAATGGCCTCCTCCTGTTCCTGTGTAACAGGATCGAGAGGCTGAATGGCCTCCTCCTGTTCCTGTGTAACAGGATCGAGGGGCTGAATGGCCTCCTCCTGTTCCTGTGTAACAGGATCGAGGGGCTGAACGGCCTCCTCCTGTTCCTGTGGGGCAGGATCGCGGGGCTGAATGGCCTCCTCCTGTCCCTGTGTAACAGACTCGAGGGGCTGAATGGCCTACTCCTGTCCCTGCGTCACAGACTCGAGGGGCTGAATGGCCTCCTCCTGTCCCTGTGTAACAGACTCGAGGGGCTGAATGGCCTACTCCTGTCCCTGCGTCACAGACTCGAGGGGCTGAATGGCCTCCTCTGTCCCTGTGTAACAGGATCGAGAGGCTGAATGGCCTCCTCCTGTTCCTGTGTAACAGGATCGAGGGGCTGAATGGCCTCCTCCTGTTCCTGTGTAACAGGATCGAGGGGCTGAATGGCCTCCTCCTGTTCCTGTGTAACAGGATCGAGGGGCTGAACGGCCTCCTCCAGTTCCTGTGGGGCAGGATCGAGGGGCTGAATGGCCTCCTCCTATCCCTGTGTAACAGACTCGAGGGGCTGAATGGCCTACTCCTGTCCCTGTGTAACAGACTCGAGGGGCTGAATGGCCTCCTCCTGTTCCTGTGTAACAGGATCGAGGGGCTGAATGGCCTCCTCCTGTTCCTGTGTAACAGGCTCGAGGGGCTGAACGGCCTCCTCCTGTTCCTGTGTAACAGGCTCGAGGGGCTGAATGGCCTACTCCTGTCCCTGTGTAACAGGCTCGAGGGGCTGAATGGCCTCCTCCTGTTCCTGTGTAACAGACTCGAGGGGCTGAATGGCCTCCTCCTGTTCCTGTGCAACAGGCACGAGGGGCTGAGTGGCCTCCTCGTGTTCCTGTGTAACAGACTCGAGGGGCTGAATGGCCTCCTCCTGTCCCTGTGTAACAGACTCGAGGGGCTGAATGGCCTCCTCCTGTTCCTGTGTAACAGGCCCGAGGGGCTGAATGGCCTCCTCCTGTTCCTGTGTAAAAGGCTCGAGGGGCTGAATGGCCTCCTCCTGTTACTGTGTAACAGACTCGAGGGGCTGAATGGCCTCCTCCTGTTCCTGTGGAACAGACACGAGGGGCTGAATGGCCTCCTCCTTTTCCTGCGTAACAGGCTCGAGGGGCTGAATGGCCTCCTCCTGTTCCTGTGTAAAGGGCTCGAGGGGCTGAATGGCCTCCTCCTGTCCCAATGTAACAGGATCGGAGGGATGAATGGCCTCCTCCTGTCCCTGTGTAACAGGATCAAGGGGCTGAATGGCCTCCTCCTGTTCCTGTGTAACAGGATTGAGGGGCTGAATGGCCTCCTCCTGTTCCTGTGTAACAGGATCGAGGGGCTGAATGGCCTCCTCCTGTTCCTGTGTAACAGGCTCGAGGGGCTGAATGGCCTCCTCCTGTCCCTGTGTAACAGGATCGAGGGGCTGAATGGCCTCCTCCTGTTCCTGTGTAACAGGATCGAGGGGTTGAATGGCCTCCTCCTGTTTATGTGTAACAGGCTCGGGCTGAATTGGTCAGTACTGAGGCAACGCTTCACTGTCGGAGGGTCAGTACTGAGGATGCGTCAGTACTGAGGCAGTGCTGTACTTTCGGAGGGAGTGTACTGAGGGAGTGCTGCACGGTCGGAGGGTCAGGACTGAAGGCGCATCAGTACTGAGGGTGTGCTGTAATGTCGGAGGTTCAGTACTGAGGGAGTGCTGCACTGTCGGAGGGTCAGTACTGAGGGAGTGCTGCACTGTCGGAGGGTCAGTACTGAGGGAGTGCTGCACTGTCGGAGGGTCAGTACTGAGGGAGCGCTGCACTGTCGGAGGGTCAGTACTGAGGGAGCACAGTACTGTCGGAGGGTGAGTAGCCAGGGCGTAATGCACTGTCGGAGGGTCACTACCGAGCGTGAGTCAGTACTGAGGGAGAGCTCTACTGTTCGAGGGTCATTACTGAGGATGTGCAGCACGGTCGGAGGGTCACTAATGAGGGAGCGCTGAACGGCTTGAGGGTGAGTACTGAGGGAGTGCTGCACATTTGGTGGGTCAGTACTGTGGGAGTGCTGTCTGGTGGAGGGTCAGTACTGAGGTGGGTCAGTACTGAGGGAGTGCTGCACTGGAGGAGGGTCAGTACTGAGGGAGTGCTGTACTGTCAGAGGGTCAGTACTGAGGGAATGCTGCACTGTCACAGGGTCAGTACTGAGGGAGTGCTGCACTGTCAGATGGTCAGTACTGAGGGAGTGCTGCACTGTCGGAGGGTCAGTACTGAGGGAGTGCTGCACTGTCGGAGGGTCAGTACTGAAGGAGTGCTGCACTGTTGGATGGTCAGTACTGAGGGAGTGCTGCACTGTCAGAGGGTCAGTACTGAGGGAGTGCTGCACATGTCGGAGGGTCAGTACTGAGGGAGTGCTGCACTGTCGGAGGGTCAGTACTGAGGGAGTGCTGCACTGTCGGAGGGTCAGTTCTGAGGGAATGTTGCACTGTCGGAGGGTCACTCCTGAGGGAGTGCTGCACTGTCAGAGGGTCAGTACTGAGGGAGTGCTGCACTGTCGGAGGGTCAGTACTGAGGGACTGCTGCACTGTCGGAGGGTCAGTACTGAGGGAATGCTGCACTGTCGGAGGGTCAGTAATGAGGGAGTGCTGCACTGTCGGAGGGTCAGTACTGAGGGAGTGCTGCACTGTCGGAGGGTCAGTACTGAGGGAGTGCTGCACCGTCGGAGGGTCAGTACTGAGGGAGTGCTGCACTGTCGGAGGGTCAGTACTCTGGGAGTGCTTCATTGTCGGAGGGTCAGTACTGAGGGAGTGCTGCACTGTCGGAGGGTCAGTACTGAGGGAGCACTGTACTGTCGGAGGGTGAGTAGCCAGGGCGTAATGCACTGTCGGAGGGTCACTACCGAGCGTGAGTCAGTACTGAGGGAGAGCTCTACTGTTCGAGGGTCATTACTGAGGATGTGCAGCACGGTCGGAGGGTCACTAATGAGGGAGCGCTGAACGGCTTGAGGGTGAGTACTGAGGGAGTGCTGCACATTTGGTGGGTCAGTACTGTGGGAGTGCTGTCTGGTGGAGGGTCAGTACTGAGGTGGGTCAGTACTGAGGGAGTGCTGCACTGGAGGAGGGTCAGTACTGAGGGAATGCTGCACTGTCACAGGGTCAGTACTGAGGGAGCGCTGTACTGTCGGATGGTCAGTACTGAGGGAGTGCTGCACTGTCGGAGGGTCAGTACTGAGGGAGTGCTGCACTGTCGGAGGGTCAGTACTGAAGGAGTGCTGCACTGTTGGATGGTCAGTACTGAGGGAGTGCTGCACTGTCAGAGGGTCAGTACTGAGGGAGTGCTGCACTGTCGGAGGGTCAGTACTGAGGGAGTGCTGCACTGTCGGAGGGTCAGTACTGAGGGAGTGCTGCACTGTCGGAGGGTCAGTTCTGAGGGAATGTTGCACTGTCGGAGGGTCACTCCTGAGGGAGTGCTGCACTGTCAGAGGGTCAGTACTGAGGGAGTGCTGCACTGTCGGAGGGTCAGTACTGAGGGACTGCTGCACTGTCGGAGGGTCAGTACTGAGGGAATGCTGCACTGTCGGAGGGTCAGTACTGAGGGAGTGCTGCACTGTCAGAGGGTCAGTACTGAGGGAGTGCTGCACCGTCGGAGGGTCAGTACTGAGGGAGTGCTGCACTGTCGGAGGGTCAGTACTGAGGGAGTGCTGCACCGTCGGAGGGTCAGTACTGAGGGAGTGCTGCACTGTCGGAGGGTCAGTACTCTGGGAGTGCTGCACTGTCGGTGGGTTAGTGCTGAGGGAGTACTGCACTGTCGGAGGGTCAGTTCTGAGGGAATGTTGCACTGTCGGAGGGTCAGTACTGAGGGAGTGCTGCACTGTCGGAGGGTTAGTACTGAGGGACTGCTGCACTGTCGGAGGGTCAGTACTGAGGGAATGCTGCACTGTCGGAGGGTCAGTACTCTGGGAGTGCTGCACTGTCAGAGGGTCAGTACTGAGGGAGTGCCGCACTGTCAGAGGGTCAGTACTCTGGGAGTGCTGCACTGTCGGAGGGTCAGTATTGAGGGAGTGCTGCACTGTCGGAGGGTCAGTACTGAGGGAATGCTGCACTGTCGGAGGGTCAGTACTGAGGGAGTGCTGCACTGTCGGAGGGTCAGTACTGAGGGAGTGCTGCACTGTCGGAGGGTCAGTACTGAGGGAGTGCTGCACTGTCGGAGGGACAGTACTGAGGGAGTGCTGCACTGTTGGAGGGTCAGTACTCTGGGAGTGCTGCACTGTCGGAGGGTCAGTACAGAGGGAATGCTGCACTGTCGGAGGGTCAGTACTGAGGGAGTACTGCACTGTCGGAGGGTCAGTACTGAGGGAGCACTGTACTGTCGGAGGGTGAGTAGCCAGGGCGTAATGCACTGTCGGAGGGTCACTACCGAGCGTGAGTCAGTACTGAGGGAGAGCTCTACTGTTCGAGGGTCATTACTGAGGATGTGCAGCACGGTCGGAGGGTCACTAATGAGGGAGCGCTGAACGGCTTGAGGGTGAGTACTGAGGGAGTGCTGCACATTTGGTGGGTCAGTACTGTGGGAGTGCTGTCTGGTGGAGGGTCAGTACTGAGGTGGGTCAGTACTGAGGGAGTGCTGCACTGGAGGAAGGTCAGTACTGAGGGAGCACTGTACTGTCGGAGGGTGAGTAGCCAGGGCGTAATGCACTGTCGGAGGGTCACTACCGAGCGTGAGTCAGTACTGAGGGAGAGCTCTACTGTTCGAGGGTCATTACTGAGGATGTGCAGCACGGTCGGAGGGTCACTAATGAGGGAGCGCTGAACGGCTTGAGGGTGAGTACTGAGGGAGTGCTGCACATTTGGTGGGTCAGTACTGTGGGAGTGCTGTCTGGTGGAGGGTCAGTACTGAGGTGGGTCAGTACTGAGGGAGTGCTGCACTGGAGGAGGGTCAGTACTGAGGGAGTGCTGTACTGTCAGAGGGTCAGTACTGAGGGAATGCTGCACTGTCACAGGGTCAGTACTGAGGGAGCGCTGTACTGTCGGATGGTCAGTACTGAGGGAGTGCTGCACTGTCGGAGGGTCAGTACTGAGGGAGTGCTGCACTGTCGGAGGGTCAGTACTGAAGGAGTGCTGCACTGTTGGATGGTCAGTACTGAGGGAGTGCTGCACTGTCAGAGGGTCAGTACTGAGGGAGTGCTGCACTGTCGGAGGGTCAGTACTGAGGGAGTGCTGCACTGTCGGAGGGTCAGTACTGAGGGAGTGCTGCACTGTCGGAGGGTCAGTTCTGAGGGAATGTTGCACTGTCGGAGGGTCACTCCTGAGGGAGTGCTGCACTGTCAGAGGGTCAGTACTGAGGGAGTGCTGCACTGTCGGAGGGTGAGTACTGAGGGACTGCTGCACTGTCGGAGGGTCAGTACTGAGGGAATGCTGCACTGTCGGAGGGTCAGTACTGAGGGAGTGCTGCACTGTCGGAGGGTCAGTACTGAGGGAGTGCTGCACTGTCGGAGGGTCAGTAATGAGGGAGTGCTGCACCGTCGGAGGGTCAGTACTGAGGGAGTGCTGCACTGTCGGAGGGTCAGTACTCTGGGAGTGCTGCACTGTCGGTGCGTCAGTACTGAGGGAGTACTGCACTGTCGGAGGGTCAGTTCTGAGGGAATGTTGCACTGTCGGAGGGTCAGTACTGAGGGAGTGCTGCACTGTCGGAGGGTTAGTACTGAGGGACTGCTGCACTGTCGGAGGGTCAGTACTGAGGGAATGCTGCACTGTCGGAGGGTCAGTACTCTGGGAGTGCTGCACTGTCAGAGGGTCAGTACTGAGGGAGTGCCGCACTGTCAGAGGGTCAGTACTCTGGGAGTGCTGCACTGTCGGAGGGTCAGTATTGAGGGAGTGCTGCACTGTCGGAGGGTCAGTACTGAGGGAATGCTGCACTGTCGGAGGGTCAGTACTGAGGGAGTGCTGCACTGTCGGAGGGTCATTATTGAGGGAGTGCTGCACTGTCGGAGGGTCAGTACTGAGGGAGTGCTGCACTGTCGGAGGGACAGTACTGAGGGAGTGCTGCACTGTCGGAGGGTCAGTACTCTGGGAGTGCTGCACTGTCGGAGGGTCAGTACAGAGGGAATGCTGCACTGTCGGAGGCTCAGGACTCTGATAATGCTGCACTGTCGGAGGGTCAGTACTGAGGGAGTACTGCACTGTCGGAGGGTCAGTACTGAGGGAGCACTGTACTGTCGGAGGGTGAGTAGCCAGGGCGTAATGCACTGTCGGAGGGTCACTACCGAGCGTGAGTCAGTACTGAGGGAGAGCTCTACTGTTCGAGGGTCATTACTGAGGATGTGCAGCACGGTCGGAGGGTCACTAATGAGGGAGCGCTGAACGGCTTGAGGGTGAGTACTGAGGGAGTGCTGCACATTTGGTGGGTCAGTACTGTGGGAGTGCTGTCTGGTGGAGGGTCAGTACTGAGGTGGGTCAGTACTGAGGGAGTGCTGCACTGGAGGAGGGTCAGTACTGAGGGAGTGCTGTACTGTCAGAGGGTCAGTACTGAGGGAATGCTGCACTGTCACAGGGTCAGTACTGAGGGAGCGCTGTACTGTCGGATGGTCAGTACTGAGGGAGTGCTGCACTGTCGGAGGGTCAGTACTGAGGGAGTGCTGCACTGTCGGAGGGTCAGTACTGAAGGAGTGCTGCACTGTTGGATGGTCAGTACTGAGGGAGTGCTGCACTGTCAGAGGGTCAGTACTGAGGGAGTGCTGCACTGTCGGAGGGTCAGTACTGAGGGAGTGCTGCACTGTCGGAGGGTCAGTACTGAGGGAGTGCTGCACTGTCGGAGGGTCAGTTCTGAGGGAATGTTGCACTGTCGGAGGGTCACTCCTGAGGGAGTGCTGCACTGTCAGAGGGTCAGTACTGAGGGAGTGCTGCACTGTCGGAGGGTCAGTACTGAGGGACTGCTGCACTGTCGGAGGGTCAGTACTGAGGGAATGCTGCACTGTCGGAGGGTCAGTACTGAGGGAGTGCTGCACTGTCGGAGGGTCAGTACTGAGGGAGTGCTGCACTGTCGGAGGGTCAGTACTGAGGGAGTGCTGCACCGTCGGAGGGTCAGTACTGAGGGAGTGCTGCACTGTCGGAGGGTCAGTACTCTGGGAGTGCTGCACTGTCGGTGGGTTAGTACTGAGGGAGTACTGCACTGTCGGAGGGTCAGTTCTGAGGGAATGTTGCACTGTCGGAGGGTCAGTACTGAGGGAGTGCTGCACTGTCGGAGGGTTAGTACTGAGGGACTGCTGCACTGTCGGAGGGTCAGTACTGAGGGAATGCTGCACTGTCGGAGGGTCAGTACTCTGGGAGTGCTGCACTGTCAGAGGGTCAGTACTGAGGGAGTGCCGCACTGTCGGAGGGTCAGTACTCTGGGAGTGCTGCACTGTCGGAGGGTCAGTATTGAGGGAGTGCTGCACTGTCGGAGGGTCAGTACTGAGAGAATGCTGCACTGTCGGAGGGTCAGTACTCTGGGAGTGCTGCACTGTCGGAGGGTCAGTACTGAGGGAGTGCTGCACTGTCGGAGGGTCAGTACTGAGGGAGTGCTGCACTGTCGGAGGGTCAGTACTGAGGGAGTGCTGCACTGTCGGAGGGTCAGTACTCTGGGAGTGCTGCACTGTCGGAGCGTCAGTACTCTGGGAGTGCTGCACTGTCGGAGGGTCAGTACAGAGGGAATGCTGCACTGTCGGAGGGTCAGTACTCTGAGAATGCTGCACTGTCGGAGGGTCAGTACTGAGGGAGTACTGCACTGTCGGAGGGTCAGTACTGAGGGTGTGCTGCACTGTCGGAGGGTCAGTACTCTGGGAGTGCTGCACTGTCTGTGGGTTAGTACTGAGGGAGTACTGCACTGTCGGAGGGTCAGTTCTGAGGGAATGCTGCACTGTCGGAGGGTCAATACTGAGGGAGTGCTGCACTGTCGGAGGGTCAGTACTGAGGGAGTGCTGCACTGTCGGAGGGTTAGTACGGAGGGACTGCTGCACTGTCGGAGGGTCAGTACTGAGGGAGTGCTGCACTGTCGGAGGGTCAGTACTGAGGGAGTGCTGCACTGTCGGGAGGGTCAGTACTCTGGGAGTGCTGCACTGTCTGTGGGTTAGTACTGCGGAAGTACTGCACTGTCGGAGGGTCAGTTCTGAGGGAATGCTGCACTGTCGGAGGGTCAGTACTGAGGGAGTGCTGCACTGTCGGAGGGTCAGTACTGAGGGAGTGCTGCACTGTCGGAGGGTCAGTACTGAGGGAGTGCTGCACTGTCGGAGGGTTAGTACTGAGGGAGTGCTGCACTGTCGGAGGGTTAGTACGGAGGGACTGCTGCACTGTCGGAGGGTCAGTACTGAGGGAGTGCTGCACTGTCGGAGGGTCAGTACTGAGGGAGTGCTGCACTGTCGGAGGGTCAGTACTGAGTGAGTGCTGCACTGTCGGAGGGTCAGTACTGAGGGAGTGCTGCACTGTCAGAGGGTCAGTACTGAGGGAGTGCTGCACTGTCGGAGGGTCAGTACTGAGGGACTGCTGCACTGTCGGAGGGTCAGTACTGAGGGAATGCTGCACTGTCGGAGGGTCAGTACTGAGGGAGTGCTGCACTGTCAGAGGGTCAGTACTGAGGGAGTGCTGCACCGTCGGAGGGTCAGTACTGAGGGAGTGCTGCACTGTCGGAGGGTCAGTACTGAGGGAGTGCTGCACCGTCGGAGGGTCAGTACTGAGGGAGTGCTGCACTGTCGGAGGGTCAGTACTCTGGGAGTGCTGCACTGTCGGTGGGTTAGTGCTGAGGGAGTACTGCACTGTCGGAGGGTCAGTTCTGAGGGAATGTTGCACTGTCGGAGGGTCAGTACTGAGGGAGTGCTGCACTGTCGGAGGGTTAGTACTGAGGGACTGCTGCACTGTCGGAGGGTCAGTACTGAGGGAATGCTGCACTGTCGGAGGGTCAGTACTCTGGGAGTGCTGCACTGTCAGAGGGTCAGTACTGAGGGAGTGCCGCACTGTCAGAGGGTCAGTACTCTGGGAGTGCTGCACTGTCGGAGGGTCAGTATTGAGGGAGTGCTGCACTGTCGGAGGGTCAGTACTGAGGGAATGCTGCACTGTCGGAGGGTCAGTACTGAGGGAGTGCTGCACTGTCGGAGGGTCAGTACTGAGGGAGTGCTGCACTGTCGGAGGGACAGTACTGAGGGAGTGCTGCACTGTTGGAGGGTCAGTACTCTGGGAGTGCTGCACTGTCGGAGGGTCAGTACAGAGGGAATGCTGCACTGTCGGAGGGTCAGTACTGAGGGAGTACTGCACTGTCGGAGGGTCAGTACTGAGGGAGCACTGTACTGTCGGAGGGTGAGTAGCCAGGGCGTAATGCACTGTCGGAGGGTCACTACCGAGCGTGAGTCAGTACTGAGGGAGAGCTCTACTGTTCGAGGGTCATTACTGAGGATGTGCAGCACGGTCGGAGGGTCACTAATGAGGGAGCGCTGAACGGCTTGAGGGTGAGTACTGAGGGAGTGCTGCACATTTGGTGGGTCAGTACTGTGGGAGTGCTGTCTGGTGGAGGGTCAGTACTGAGGTGGGTCAGTACTGAGGGAGTGCTGCACTGGAGGAAGGTCAGTACTGAGGGAGCACTGTACTGTCGGAGGGTGAGTAGCCAGGGCGTAATGCACTGTCGGAGGGTCACTACCGAGCGTGAGTCAGTACTGAGGGAGAGCTCTACTGTTCGAGGGTCATTACTGAGGATGTGCAGCACGGTCGGAGGGTCACTAATGAGGGAGCGCTGAACGGCTTGAGGGTGAGTACTGAGGGAGTGCTGCACATTTGGTGGGTCAGTACTGTGGGAGTGCTGTCTGGTGGAGGGTCAGTACTGAGGTGGGTCAGTACTGAGGGAGTGCTGCACTGGAGGAGGGTCAGTACTGAGGGAGTGCTGTACTGTCAGAGGGTCAGTACTGAGGGAATGCTGCACTGTCACAGGGTCAGTACTGAGGGAGCGCTGTACTGTCGGATGGTCAGTACTGAGGGAGTGCTGCACTGTCGGAGGGTCAGTACTGAGGGAGTGCTGCACTGTCGGAGGGTCAGTACTGAAGGAGTGCTGCACTGTTGGATGGTCAGTACTGAGGGAGTGCTGCACTGTCAGAGGGTCAGTACTGAGGGAGTGCTGCACTGTCGGAGGGTCAGTACTGAGGGAGTGCTGCACTGTCGGAGGGTCAGTACTGAGGGAGTGCTGCACTGTCGGAGGGTCAGTTCTGAGGGAATGTTGCACTGTCGGAGGGTCACTCCTGAGGGAGTGCTGCACTGTCAGAGGGTCAGTACTGAGGGAGTGCTGCACTGTCGGAGGGTCAGTACTGAGGGACTGCTGCACTGTCGGAGGGTCAGTACTGAGGGAATGCTGCACTGTCGGAGGGTCAGTACTGAGGGAGTGCTGCACTGTCGGAGGGTCAGTACTGAGGGAGTGCTGCACTGTCGGAGGGTCAGTAATGAGGGAGTGCTGCACCGTCGGAGGGTCAGTACTGAGGGAGTGCTGCACTGTCGGAGGGTCAGTACTCTGGGAGTGCTGCACTGTCGGTGGGTCAGTACTGAGGGAGTACTGCACTGTCGGAGGGTCAGTTCTGAGGGAGTGCTGCACTGTCGGAGGGTCAGTACTGAGGGAGTGCTGCACTGTCGGAGGGTTAGTACTGAGGGACTGCTGCACTGTCGGAGGGTCAGTACTGAGGGAATGCTGCACTGTCGGAGGGTCAGTACTCTGGGAGTGCTGCACTGTCAGAGGGTCAGTACTGAGGGAGTGCCGCACTGTCAGAGGGTCAGTACTCTGGGAGTGCTGCACTGTCGGAGGGTCAGTATTGAGGGAGTGCTGCACTGTCGGAGGGTCAGTACTGAGGGAATGCTGCACTGTCGGAGGGTCAGTACTGAGGGAGTGCTGCACTGTCGGAGGGTCATTATTGAGGGAGTGCTGCACTGTCGGAGGGTCAGTACTGAGGGAGTGCTGCACTGTCGGAGGGACAGTACTGAGGGAGTGCTGCACTGTCGGAGGGTCAGTACTCTGGGAGTGCTGCACTGTCGGAGGGTCAGTACAGAGGGAATGCTGCACTGTCGGAGGCTCAGGACTCTGATAATGCTGCACTGTCGGAGGGTCAGTACTGAGGGAGTACTGCACTGTCGGAGGGTCAGTACTGAGGGAGCACTGTACTGTCGGAGGGTGAGTAGCCAGGGCGTAATGCACTGTCGGAGGGTCACTACCGAGCGTGAGTCAGTACTGAGGGAGAGCTCTACTGTTCGAGGGTCATTACTGAGGATGTGCAGCACGGTCGGAGGGTCACTAATGAGGGAGCGCTGAACGGCTTGAGGGTGAGTACTGAGGGAGTGCTGCACATTTGGTGGGTCAGTACTGTGGGAGTGCTGTCTGGTGGAGGGTCAGTACTGAGGTGGGTCAGTACTGAGGGAGTGCTGCACTGGAGGAGGGTCAGTACTGAGGGAGTGCTGTACTGTCAGAGGGTCAGTACTGAGGGAATGCTGCACTGTCACAGGGTCAGTACTGAGGGAGCGCTGTACTGTCGGATGGTCAGTACTGAGGGAGTGCTGCACTGTCGGAGGGTCAGTACTGAGGGAGTGCTGCACTGTCGGAGGGTCAGTACTGAAGGAGTGCTGCACTGTTGGATGGTCAGTACTGAGGGAGTGCTGCACTGTCAGAGGGTCAGTACTGAGGGAGTGCTGCACTGTCGGAGGGTCAGTACTGAGGGAGTGCTGCACTGTCGGAGGGTCAGTACTGAGGGAGTGCTGCACTGTCGGAGGGTCAGTTCTGAGGGAATGTTGCACTGTCGGAGGGTCACTCCTGAGGGAGTGCTGCACTGTCAGAGGGTCAGTACTGAGGGAGTGCTGCACTGTCGGAGGGTCAGTACTGAGGGACTGCTGCACTGTCGGAGGGTCAGTACTGAGGGAATGCTGCACTGTCGGAGGGTCAGTACTGAGGGAGTGCTGCACTGTCGGAGGGTCAGTACTGAGGGAGTGCTGCACTGTCGGAGGGTCAGTACTGAGGGAGTGCTGCACCGTCGGAGGGTCAGTACTGAGGGAGTGCTGCACTGTCGGAGGGTCAGTACTCTGGGAGTGCTGCACTGTCGGTGGGTTAGTACTGAGGGAGTACTGCACTGTCGGAGGGTCAGTTCTGAGGGAATGTTGCACTGTCGGAGGGTCAGTACTGAGGGAGTGCTGCACTGTCGGAGGGTTAGTACTGAGGGACTGCTGCACTGTCGGAGGGTCAGTACTGAGGGAATGCTGCACTGTCGGAGGGTCAGTACTCTGGGAGTGCTGCACTGTCAGAGGGTCAGTACTGAGGGAGTGCCGCACTGTCGGAGGGTCAGTACTCTGGGAGTGCTGCACTGTCGGAGGGTCAGTATTGAGGGAGTGCTGCACTGTCGGAGGGTCAGTACTGAGGGAATGCTGCACTGTCGGAGGGTCAGTACTCTGGGAGTGCTGCACTGTCGGAGGGTCAGTACTGAGGGAGTGCTGCACTGTCGGAGGGTCAGTACTGAGGGAGTGCTGCACTGTCGGAGGGTCAGTACTGAGGGAGTGCTGCACTGTCGGAGGGTCAGTACTCTGGGAGTGCTGCACTGTCGGAGCGTCAGTACTCTGGGAGTGCTGCACTGTCGGAGGGTCAGTACAGAGGGAATGCTGCACTGTCGGAGGGTCAGTACTCTGAGAATGCTGCACTGTCGGAGGGTCAGTACTGAGGGAGTACTGCACTGTCGGAGGGTCAGTACTGAGGGTGTGCTGCACTGTCGGAGGGTCAGTACTCTGGGAGTGCTGCACTGTCTGTGGGTTAGTACTGAGGGAGTACTGCACTGTCGGAGGGTCAGTTCTGAGGGAATGCTGCACTGTCGGAGGGTCAATACTGAGGGAGTGCTGCACTGTCGGAGGGTCAGTACTGAGGGAGTGCTGCACTGTCGGAGGGTTAGTACGGAGGGACTGCTGCACTGTCGGAGGGTCAGTACTGAGGGAGTGCTGCACTGTCGGAGGGTCAGTACTGAGGGAGTGCTGCACTGTCGGGAGGGTCAGTACTCTGGGAGTGCTGCACTGTCTGTGGGTTAGTACTGCGGAAGTACTGCACTGTCGGAGGGTCAGTTCTGAGGGAATGCTGCACTGTCGGAGGGTCAGTACTGAGGGAGTGCTGCACTGTCGGAGGGTCAGTACTGAGGGAGTGCTGCACTGTCGGAGGGTCAGTACTGAGGGAGTGCTGCACTGTCGGAGGGTTAGTACTGAGGGAGTGCTGCACTGTCGGAGGGTTAGTACGGAGGGACTGCTGCACTGTCGGAGGGTCAGTACTGAGGGAGTGCTGCACTGTCGGAGGGTCAGTACTGAGGGAGTGCTGCACTGTCGGAGGGTCAGTACTGAGTGAGTGCTGCACTGTCGGAGGGTCAGTACTCTGGGAGTGCTGCACTGTCGGAGGGTCAGTACAGAGGGAGTGCTGCACTGTCGGAGGGTTAGTACTGAGGGACTGCTGCACTGTCGGAGGGTCAGTACTCTGGGAGTGCTGCACTGTCGGAGGGTCAGTACTCTGGGAGTGCTGCACTGTCGGAGGGTTAGTACTGAGGGAGTGCTGCACTGTCGGAGGGTCAGTACTGAGGGAATGCTGCACTGTCGGTGGGTCAGTACTGAGGGAGTGCTGCACTGTCGGAGGGTCAGTACTGAGGGAGTGCTGCACTGTTGGAGGGTCAGTAATGAGGGAGTGCTGCACTGTCGGATGGTCAGTACTGAGGGAATGCTGCACTGTCGGAGGGTCTGTACTGAGGGAGTGCTGCACTGTCGGAGGGTCAGTACTGAGGGAGTGCTGCACTGTCAGAGGGTCAGTACTGAGGGAATGCTGCACTGTCGGAGGGTCAGTACTGAGGGAGTGCTGCACTGTCAGAGTGTGAGTACTGAGGGAATGCTGCACTGTCCGAGGGTCAGTACTGAGGGAATGCTGCACTGTCGGAGGGTCAGTACTGAGGGAGTGCTGCACTGTCGGAGGGTCAGTACTCAGGGAGTGCTGCACTGTCGGAGGGTCAGTACTGAGGGAGTGCTGCACTGTCGGAGGGTCAGTACTGAGGCAGTCCCGCACTGTCGGAGGGTTAGGACTGAGGGAGTGCCTCACTGTCAGAGGGTCAGTACTGAGGGAGTGCCGCACTGTCGGAGTGTCAGTACTCTGGGAGTGCTGCACGGTCGGAGGGTCAGTACTCTGGGAGTGCTGCACTGTCGGAGGGTCAGTACTGAGGGAGTGCTGCACTGTCGGAGGGTCAGTACTGGGGGAGTGCTGCACTGTAGGAGGGTCAGTACTGAGGGAGTGCTGCACTGTCGGGGGGTCAGTACTGAGGGAATGCTGCACTGTCGGGGTCTCAGTACTGAGGGTGTGCTGCACTGTCGGAGGGTCAGTACTCTGGGAGTGCTGCACTGTCTGTGGGTTAGTACTGAGGGAGTGCTGCACTGTCGGAGGGTCAGTTCTGAGGGAGTGCTGCACTGTCGGAGGGTCAGTTCTGAGGGAGTGCTGCACTGTCGGAGGGTCAGTTCTGAGGGAATGCTGCACTGTCGGAGGGTCAGTACTGAGGGAGTGCTGCACTGTCGGAGGGTCAGTACTGAGGGAGTGCTGCACTGTCGGAGGGTTAGTATGGAGGGAATGCTGCACTGTCGGAGGGTCAGTACTGAGGGAGTGCTGCACTGTCGGAGGGTCAGTACTCTGGGAGTGCTGCACTGTCGGAGGGTTAGTACTGAGGGACTGCTGCACTGTCGGAGGGTTAGTACTGAGGGAGTGCTGCACTGTCGAGGGTCAGTACTGAGGGAATGCTGCACTGTCGGAGGGTCAGTACTGAGGGAGTGCTGCACTGTCGGAGGGTCAGTACTGAGGGAGTGCTGCACTGTCGGAGGGTCAGTAATGAGGGAGTGCTGCACTGTCGGATGGTCAGTACTGAGGGAATGCTGCACTGTCGGAGGGTCTGTACTGAGGGAGTGCTGCACTGTCGGAGGGTCGGTACTGAGGGAGTGCTGCACTGTCAGAGGGTCAGTACTGAGGGAATGCTGCACTGTCGGAGGGTCAGTACTGAGGGAGTGCTGCACTGTCAGAGTGTGAGTACTGAGGGAATGCTGCACTGTCGGAGGGTCAGTACTGAGGGAATGCTGCACTGTCGGAGGGTCAGTACTGAGGGAGTGCTGCACTGTCGGAGGGTCAGTACTCAGGGAGTGCTGCACTGTCGGAGGGTCAGTACTGAGGGAGTGCTGCACTGTCGGAGGGTCAGTACTGAGGCAGTGCCGCACTGTCGGAGGGTTAGGACTGAGGGAGTGCCTCACTGTCAGAGGGTCAGTACTGAGGGAGTGCCGCACTGTCGGAGGGTCAGTACTCTGGGAGTGCTGCACTGTCGGAGGGTCAGTACTCTGGGAGTGCTGCACTGTCGGAGGGTCAGTACTGGGGGAGTGCTGCACTGTAGGAGGGTCAGTACTGAGGGAGTGCTGCACTGTCGGGGGGTCAGTACTGAGGGAGTGCTGCACTGTCGGGGGGTCAGTACTGAGGGTGTGCTGCACTGTCGGAGGGTCAGTACTCTGGGAGTGCTGCACTGTCTGTGGGTTAGTACTGAGGGAGTGCTGCACTGTCGGAGGGTCAGTTCTGAGGGAATGCTGCACTGTCGGAGGGTCAGTTCTGAGGGAGTGCTGCACTGTCGGAGGGTCAGTTCTGAGGGAATGCTGCACTGTCGGAGGGTCAGTACTGAGGGAGTGCTGCACTGTCGGAGGGTCAGTACTGAGGGAGTGCTGCACTGTCGGAGGGTTAGTATGGAGGGAATGCTGCACTGTCGGAGGGTCAGAACTGAGGGAGTGCTGCACTGTCGGAGGGTCAGTACTCTGGGAGTGCTGCACTGTCGGAGGGTCAGTACTGAGTTAGTGCTGCACTGTCGGAGGGTCAGTACTCTGGGAGTGCTGCACTGTCGGAGGGTTAGTACTGAGGGAGTGCTGCACTGTCGGAGGGTCAGTACTGAGGGAGTGCTGCACTGTCGGAGGGTCAGTACTGAGGGAGTGCTGCACTGTCGGAGGGTCAGTACTGAGGGAGTGCTGCACTGTCGGAGGGTCAGTAATGAGGGAGTGCTGCACTGTCGGATGGTCAGTACTGAGGGAATGCTGCACTGTCGGAGGGTCTGTACTGAGGGAGTGCTGCACTGTCGGAGGGTCAGTACTGAGGGAGTGCTGCACTGTCGGAGGGTCAGTACTGAGGTAGTGCTGCACTGTCGGGGGGTCATTAATGAGGCTGTGCTGCACTGTCGGAGGCTCAGTACTCTGGGAGTGCTGCACTGTCGGTGGGATAGTACTGAATGAGTACTGCACTGTCGGAGGGTCAGTTCTGAGGGAATGCTGCACTGTCGGAGGGTCAGTGCTGAGGGAGTGCTGCACTGTCGGAGGGTCAGTAATGAGGGACTGCTGCACTGTCGGAGGGTCAGTACTGAGGGAATGCTGCACTGTCGGAGGGTCAGTACTCTGGGAGTGCTGCACTGTCGGAGGGTCAGTACTGAGGGAGTGCTGCACTGTCGGAGGGTCAGTACTGAGGGTGTGCTGCACTGTCGGAGGGTCAGTACTCTGGGAGAGCTGCACTGTCCGTGGGTTAGTACTGAGGGAGTACTGCACTTTCGGAGGGTCAGTTCTGAGGGAATGCTGCACTGTCGGAGGGTCAGTACTGAGGGAGTGCTGCACTGTCGGAGGGTCAGTAATGAGGGACTGCTGCACTGTCGGACGGTCAGTACTCTGGGAGTGCTGCACTGTCGGAGGGTCAGTACTTTGGGAGTGCTGCACTGTCGGAGGGTTAGTACTGAGGGAGTGCTGCACTGTCGGAGGGTCAGTACTGAGGGAATGCTGCACTGTCGGAGGGTCAGTACTGAGGGAATGCTGCACTGTCGGAGGGTCAGTACTGAGGGAGTGCTGCACTGTCGGAGGGTCAGTACTGAGGGAATGCTGCACTGTCGGAGGGTCATTACTGAGGGAGTGCTGCACTGTCAGAGGGTCAGTACTGAGGGAATGCCGCACTGTCGGAGGGTCAGTACTGAGGGAGTGCTGCACTGTCGGAGGGTCAGTACTGAGGGAGTGCTGCACTGTCGGAGGGTCAGTACTGAGGGAGTGCTGCACTGTCGGAGGGTCAGTACTGAGGGAGAGCTGCACTGTCGGAGGGTCAGTAATGAGGGAGTGCCGCACTGTCGGAGGGTTTGGACTGAGGGAGTGCCGCACTGTCAGAGGGTCAGTACTGAGGGAGTGCTGCACTGTCAGAGGGTCAGTACTGAGGGAATGCTGTACTGTCGGAGGGTCAGTACTGAGGGAGTGCTGCACTGTCGGAGGGTCAGTACTGAGGGAGTGCTGCACTGTCGGAGGGCTAGTACTGAGGGAGTGCCGCACTGTCGGAGGGTTTGGACTGAGGCAGTGCCGCACTGTCAGAGGGTCAGTACTGAGGGAGTGCTGCACTGTCGGAGGGTCAGTACTGAGGGAATGCTGCACTGTCGGAGGGTCAGTACTGAGGGCGTGCTGCACTGTCGGAGGGTCAGTACTGAGGGCATGCTGCACTGTCGGAGGGTCAGTACTGAGGGAAAGCTGCACTTTCGGAGGGTCAGTACTCTGGGAGTGCTGCACTGTCGGAGGCTCAGTTCTCTGGGAGTGCTGCACTGTCGGAGGGTCAGTACTGAGGGAGTGCCGCACTGTCAGAGGGTCAGTACTGAGGGAGTGCTGCACTGTCGGAGGGTCAGTACTGAGGGAATGCTGCACTGTCGGAGGGTCAGTACTGAGGGAGTACTGCACTGTCGGAGGGTCAGTACTGAGGGCATGCTGCACTGTCGGAGGGTCAGTACTGAGGGAAAGCTGCACTGTCGGAGGCTCAGTTCTCTGGGAGTGCTGCACTGTCGGAGGCTCAGTTCTCTGGGAGTGCTGCACTGTCGGAGGGTCAGTACTGAGGGAGTGCTGCACTGGCTGAGGGTCAGTACTGAGGGAATGCTGCACTGTCGGAGGGTCAGTTCTGAGGGAGTGCTGCACTGTCGGAGGGTCAGTACTGAGGGAGTGCTGCACTGTCGGAGGGTCAGTACTGAGGGAGTGCTGCACTGTCGGAGGGTTAGTACTGAGGGAGTGCTGCACTGTCGGAGGGTCAGTACTGAGGGAGTGCTGCACTGACGGAGGGTCAGTACTCTGGGAGTGCTGCACTGTCGGAGGCTCAGTACTCTGGGAGTGCTGCACTGTCGGAGGGTCAGTGCTCTGGGAGTGCTGCACTGTCGGAGGCTCAGTGCTCTGGGAGTGCTGCACTGTCGGAGGCTCAGTACTCTGGGAGTGCTGCACTGTCGGAGGGTCAGTACTGAGGAGTGCTGCACTGTCGGAGGGTCAGTACTCTGGGAGTGCTGCACTGTCGGATGGTCAGTACTGAGAGAGCACTGCACGGTCGGAGGGTCAGTACTGAGGGAGTGCTGCACTGTCGGAGGTTCAGTACTGAGGGAGTGCTGCACTGTCGGAGGGTCAGTACTGAGGGAGCGCTGCACTGTCGGAGGGTCAGTAATGAAGGAGTGCTGCACTGTCGGAGGGTCAGTACTGAGGGAGCGCTGCACTGTCGGAGGGTCAGTACTGAGGGAGCGCTGCACTGTCGGAGGGTTAGTACTGAGGGATTGCTGCACTGTCGGATGGTCAGTACTGAGGGAGTGCTGCACTGTCGGAGGGTCAGTACTGAGGGAGTGCTGCACTGTCGGAGGGTCAGTAATGAAGGAGTGCTGCACTGTCGGAGGGTCAGTACTGAGGGAGTGCTGCACTGTCGGAGGATCAGTACTGAGGTAGTGCTGCACTGTCGGAGGGTCAGTACTGAGGGAGTGCTGCACTGTCGGAGGGTCAGTACTGAGGTTGTGCTGCACTGTCGGAGGGTCAGTACTGAGGGAGTGCTGCACTGTCGGAGGGTCAGTACTCTGGGAGTGCTGCACTGTCGGATGGTCAGTACTGAGGGACTGCTGCACTGTCGGAGGGTCAGTACTGAGGGAGTGCTGCACTGTCGGATGGTCAGTACTGAGGGAGTGCTGCACTGTCGGAGGGTCAGTACTGAGGGAGCGCTGCACTGTCTGAGGGTCAGTACTCTGGGAGTGCTGCACTGTCGGATGGTCAGTACTGAGGGAGTGCTGCACTGTCGGAGGGTCAGTACTCTGGGAGTGCTGCACTGTCGGATGGTCAGTACTGAGGGAGTGCTGCACTGTCGGAGGGTCAGTACTCTGGGAGTGCTGCACTGTCGGATGGTCAGTACTGAGGGAGTGCTGCACTGTCGGAGGATCAGTACTCTGTGAGTGTTGCACTGTTGATTGTGTTGTCTATCAGGTGAGACAGCTTCGCTGCTCATGTGGAAGTAAATGATCCCATGCTGATATTTTGATGGTTGAGCAGTTGCTTCTCCCTGGTGTGCTGGCCAATATTTATCTATCAATCAACATCACAATCACAGATTATCGAGTCATGATGTCATTGCTGTTTGTGGGATCTTGCTGTGCACCATTTGGTTGTTCCATTTCCTACTTTACGACAGTAAAATCTTCAGAAGTATTTCATTGGCTCTGAAGTGTTTTGGGATGCTTCAGGGATGGGACCTTGCTGTCGTTGCTCAGTCTGCGGCCTCTTGTGACTCCATGACATTGACTCTTAACTCAGGGCATCTGTGGTTTGGGGAATAAATATTGCCACATCCCAGTCCTAAACCACAGTGACAAAGTACTTTGAAAATGCAAGTCTAGTTTTTGTTTCAAAGCTGTGTTACAGCAGGATGGTACTAGAGGAGAGCAGATGGTAGAATAACCGTTCATGATGCTTACATCTTGGGCCTGCACTTCAAACTCTCCCTCATGTGTTTCTCTGCTTATTGACTAAGATCCCTGTCCATGCAGGTCCACAAAGGCTGTGTGTATCGCTGTCTCTACCCTTGCCTCAGACTCTAGGGTTTTGAAATCCTCAGCCGTATCTTCATTACCTCCAGACACAGCTATTGTAATGCTATCCCAACCAGCCTCCCATTAACATCATTGTTTCCAAAACTCTGCTAACAGCATGCCACTCGCACTCAGTCTCGTTGGCCTATCACCCCTGTGCTCACACACCTACATTGGCTCCTGATCTGACTATACCTCGATTTTAAAACTTCTTGTGTTCAAATCCCTCCACGGCCTCACCTCTCTCTATTACTATAACCTCCGACAACCCTCTGTGTCTCTGCACTCCTCTAATCCTGCCTTATTATGCATGCTATTTTTATTCCTTCCAGCTTTGGCAGATAGAGTCATAGAGTTATACAGCACAGAAACAGGCCCTTCGGCCCATTGTATCTTTGCTGGCCATCAAGTACCTATTCTAATCCCATTTTCCAGTACTTGGTCTGTAGCCTTGTATGCTATGGCATTTCAAGTGCTCACCTAAATACTTCGTAAATGTTGTGAGGGTTCCTGCCTCGACGACCTCTTCAGGCAGTGCGTTCCAGATTCCAACCACCCTCTGCGCGAAAATTTTTTTCCTCAAATCCCCGCTAACCCTAACCCTAACCCTAACCCCCACCCACCCACCCCCCCCCCCGCTCCCGGTTATTAACCCTGTGATCCTAAGCTTTGGAATTCCCTCTGAATCCCTCCAGCTCTCACACTTCCTTTATATTACTCCTTTAAACCAACCTCTTTCACCAAGATTGCTGTCACCGCTTCTAATATCTCCTTTCATAGTTCAGAGTCCATGTTTACCTGATGATGCCCAATGAAGCACCTGTGGATGTTTTAGTATGTTAAAGGGGCAAGTTCTCATTCATTCCCCACCGTGGCCAATTCGAGAAGAAACTTAGACATAACCACCATTCCCACCAAAGCCCATCCCTCTAGTTCACTAACCCTCTCATTGAAACCGTTCCCTCTAGTTCACTAACCCTCTCATTGAAACCCATCTCTCTAGTTCACTAACCCTCTCATTGAAACCCATCTCTCTAGTTCACTAACCCTCCCATTGAAACCCATCCCTCTAGTTCACTAACACCCCCATTGAAACCCATCCCTCTAGTTCACTAACTCTCCCATTGAAACCCATCCCTCTAGTTCACTAACTCTCTCATTGAAACCCATCCCTCTAGTTCACTAACTCTCCCATTGAAACCCATCCCTCTAGTTCACTAACTCTCCCATTGAAACCCATCCCTCTAGTTCACTAACTCTCCCATTGAAACCCATCCCTCTAGTTCACTAACCCTCCCATTGAAACCCATCCCTCTAGTTCACTAACTCTCTCATTGAAACCCATCCCTCTAGTTCACTAACCCTCCCATTGAAACCCATCCCTCTAGTTCACTAACCCTCTCATTGAAACCCATCCCTCTAGTTCACTAACCCTCTCATTGAAACCCATCTCTCTAGTTCACTAACCCTCCCATTGAAACCCATCCCTCTAGTTCACTAACTCTCCCATTGAAACCCATCTCTCTAGTTCACTAACTCTCCCATTGAAACCCATCCCTCTAGTTCACTAACCCTCCCATTGAAACCCATCTCTCTAGTTCACTAACTCTCCCATCGAAACCCATCCCTCTAGTTCACTAACTCTCCCATTGAAACCCATCCCTCTAGTTCACTAACCCTCCCATTGAAACCCATCTCTCTAGTTCACTAACTCTCCCATCGAAACCCATCCCTCTAGTTCACTAACCCTCCCATTGAAACCCATCTCTCTAGTTCACTAACTCTCCCATCGAAACCCATCCCTCTAGTTCACTAACTCTCCCATTGAAACCCATCCCTCTAGTTCACTAACACTCCCATCGAAACCCATCCCTCTAGTTCACTAACACCCCCATTGAAACCCATCCCTCTAGTTCACTAACCCTCCCATTGAAACCCATCCCTCTAGTTCACTAACACCCCCATTGAAACCCATCCCTCTAGTTCACTAACCCTCCCATTGAAACCCATCCCTCTAGTTCACTAACCCTCCCATTGAAACCCATCCCTCTAGTTCACTAACCCTCCCATTGAAACCCATCCCTCTAGTTCACTAACTCTCCCATTGAAACCCATCCCTCTAGTTCACTAACCCTCCCATTGAAACCCATCCCTCTAGTTCACTAACCCTCTCATTGAAACCCATCCCTCTAGTTCACTAACCCTCCCATCGAAACCCATCCCTCTAGTTCACTAACTCTCCCATTGAAACCCATCCCTCTAGTTCACTAACACTCCCATTGAAACCCATCCCTCTAGTTCACTAACCCTCCCATCGAAACCCATCCCTCTAGTTCACTAACTCTCCCATCGAAACCCATCCCTCTAGTTCACTAACTCTCCCATTGAAACCCATCCCTCTAGTTCACTAACACTCCCATTGAAACCCATCCCTCTAGTTCACTAACCCTCCCATCGAAACCCATCCCTCTAGTTCACTAACTCTCCCATTGAAACCCATCCCTCTAGTTCACTAACTCTCCCATTGAAACCCATCCCTCTAGTTCACTAACACCCCCATTGAAACCCATCCCTCTAGTTCACTAACACCCCCATTGAAACCCATCCCTCTAGTTCACTAACCCTCCCATCGAAACCCATCCCTCTAGTTCACTAACCCTCCCATCGAAACCCATCCCTCTAGTTCACTAACTCTCCCATTGAAACCCATCCCTCTAGTTCACTAACTCTCCCATTGAAACCCATCCCTCTAGTTCACTAACTCTCCCATTGAAACCCATCCCTCTAGTTCACTAACTCTCCCATTGAAACCCATCCCTCTAGTTCACTAACACCCCCATTGAAACCCATCCCTCTAGTTCACTAACACCCCCATTGAAACCCATCCCTCTAGTTCACTAACCCTCCCATTGAAACCCATCCCTCTAGTTCACTAACCCTCCCATCGAAACCCATCCCTCTAGTTCACTAACTCTCCCATTGAAACCCATCCCTCTAGTTCACTAACCCTCCCATTGAAACCCATCCCTCTAGTTCACTAACCCTCCCATCGAAACCCATCCCTCTAGTTCACTAACTCTCCCATTGAAACCCATCCCTCTAGTTCACTAACACCCCCATTGAAACCCATCCCTCTAGTTCACTAACCCTCCCATTGAAACCCATCCCTCTAGTTCACTAACCCTCCCATTGAAACCCATCCCTCTAGTTCACTAACTCTTCCATTGAAACCCATCCCTCTAGTTCACTAACCCTCCCATTGAAACCCATCCCTCTAGTTCACTAACTCTTCCATTGAAACCCATCCCTCTAGTTCACTAACCCTCCCATTGAAACCCCTCCCTCTAGTTCACTAACTCTCCCATTGAAACCCATCCCTCTAGTTCACTAACCCTCCCATCGAAACCCATCCCTCTAGTTCACTAACCCTCCCATTGAAACCCATCCCTCTAGTTCACTAACCCTCCCATCGAAACCCATCCCTCTAGTTCACTAACCCTCCCATTGAAACCCATCCCTCTAGTTCACTAACCCTCCCATCGAAACCCATCCCTCTAGTTCACTAACTCTCCCATTGAAACCCATCCCTCTAGTTCACTAACACCCCCATTGAAACCCATCCCTCTAGTTCACTAACCCTCCCATTGAAACCCATCCCTCTAGTTCACTAACCCTCCCATTGAAACCCATCCCTCTAGTTCACTAACTCTTCCATTGAAACCCATCCCTCTAGTTCACTAACCCTCCCATTGAAACCCATCCCTCTAGTTCACTAACTCTTCCATTGAAACCCATCCCTCTAGTTCACTAACCCTCCCATTGAAACCCCTCCCTCTAGTTCACTAACTCTCCCATTGAAACCCATCCCTCTAGTTCACTAACCCTCCCATCGAAACCCATCCCTCTAGTTCACTAACCCTCCCATTGAAACCCATCCCTCTAGTTCACTAACCCTCCCATCGAAACCCATCCCTCTAGTTCACTAACTCTCCCATTGAAACCCATCCCTCTAGTTCACTAACCCTCCCATTGAAACCCATCCCTCTAGTTCACTAACTCTCCCATTGAAACCCATCCCTCTAGTTCACTAACCCTCCCATCGAAACCCATCCCTCTAGTTCACTAACTCTCCCATTGAAACCCATCCCTCTAGTTCACTAACTCTCCCATTGAAACCCATCCCTCTAGTTCACTAACTCTCCCATTGAAACCCATCCCTCTAGTTCACTAACCCTCCCATTGAAACCCATCCCTCTAGTTCACTAACTCTCCCATTGAAACCCATCCCTCTAGTTCACTAACACCCCCATTGAAACCCATCCCTCTAGTTCACTAACCCTCCCATTGAAACCCATCCCTCTAGTTCACTAACCCTCCCATTGAAACCCATCCCTCTAGTTCACTAACTCTCCCATTGAAACCCATCCCTCTAGTTCACTAACCCTCCCATTGAAACCCATCCCTCTAGTTCACTAACCCTCCCATTGAAACCCATCCCTCTAGTTCACTAACCCTCCCATTGAAACCCATCCCTCTAGTTCACTAACTCTCCCATTGAAACCCATCCCTCTAGTTCACTAACTCTCCCATTGAAACCCATCCCTCTAGTTCACTAACTCTCCCATTGAAACCCATCCCTCTAGTTCACTAACACCCCCATTGAAACCCATCCCTCTAGTTCACTAACCCTCCCATTGAACCCCATCCCTCTAGTTCACTATCTCACCCATTGAAACCCATCCCTCTAGTTCACTAACTCTCCCATTGAAACCCATCCCTCTAGTTCACTAACTCTCCCATTGAAACCCATCCCTCTAGTTCACTAACTCTCCCATTGAAACCCATCCCTCTAGTTCACTAACACCCCCATTGAAACCCATCCCTCTAGTTCACTAACTCTCCCATTGAAACCCATCCCTCTAGTTCACTAACACCCCCATTGAAACCCATCCCTCTAGTTCACTAACACCCCCATTGAAACCCATCCCTCTAGTTCACTAACTCTCCCATCGAAACCCATCCCTCTAGTTCACTAACCCTCCCATCGAAACCCATCCCTCTAGTTCACTAACCCTCCCATCAAAAACCCATCCCTCTAGTTCACTAACCCTCCCATTGAAACCCATCCCTCTAGTTCACTAACTCTCCCATCGAAACCCATCCCTCTAGTTCACTAACTCTCCCATCGAAACCCATCCCTCTAGTTCACTAACCCTCCCATCGAAACCCATCCCTCTAGTTCACTAACCCTCCCATCAAAAACCCATCCCTCTAGTTCACTAACCCTCCCATCAAAAACCCATCCCTCTAGTTCACTAACCCTCCCATTGAAACCCATCCCTCTAGTTCACTAACTCTCCCATTGAAACCCATCCCTCTAGTTCACTAACTCTCCCATTGAAACCCATCCCTCTAGTTCACTAACTCTCCCATTGAAACCCATCCCTCTAGTTCACTATCTCTCCCATTGAAACCCATCCCTCTAGTTCACTAACTCTCCCATTGAAACCCATCCCTCTAGTTCACTAACACCCCCATTGAAACCCATCCCTCTAGTTCACTAACCCTCCCATCGAAACCCATCCCTCTAGTTCACTAACCCTCCCATCAAAAACCCATCCCTCTAGTTCACTAACCCTCCCATCAAAAACCCATCCCTCTAGTTCACTAACCCTCCCATTGAACCCCATCCCTCTAGTTCACTATCTCTC
The DNA here is from genome assembly GCF_036365525.1 of Heterodontus francisci. Lineage (NCBI taxonomy): Eukaryota > Metazoa > Chordata > Chondrichthyes > Heterodontiformes > Heterodontidae > Heterodontus > Heterodontus francisci. Next base: position 210,355,779 of record NC_090373.1, on the reverse strand, counting down.
CCATTGAAACCCATCCCTCTAGTTCACTAACACCCCCATTGAAACCCATCCCTCTAGTTCACTAACCCTCCCATCGAAACCCATCCCTCTAGTTCACTAACTCTCCCATTGAAACCCATCCCTCTAGTTCACTAACTCTCCCATTGAAACCCATCCCTCTAGTTCACTATCTCTCCCATTGAAACCCATCCCTCTAGTTCACTAACCCTCCCATTGAAACCCATCCCTCTAGTTCACTAACTCTCCCATTGAAACCCATCCCTCTAGTTCACTAACACCCCCATTGAAACCCATCCCTCTAGTTCACTAACCCTCCCATTGAAACCCATCCCTCTAGTTCACTAACTCTCCCATTGAAACCCATCCCTCTAGTTCACTAAACCTCCCATTGAAACCCATCCCTCTAGTTCACTAACCCTCCCATTGAAACCCATCCCTCTAGTTCACTAACTCTCCCATTGAAACCCATCCCTCTAGTTCACTAACTCTCCCATCGAAACCCATCCCTCTAGTTCACTAACTCTCCCATTGAAACCCATCCCTCTAGTTCACTAACTCTCCCATTGAAACCCATCCCTCTAGTTCACTAACACCCCCATTGAAACCCATCCCTCTAGTTCACTAACCCTCCCATCGAAACCCATCCCTCTAGTTCACTAACTCTCCCATTGAAACCCATCCCTCTAGTTCACTAACACTCCCATTGAAACCCATCCCTCTAGTTCTCTAACCCTCCCATTGAAACCCATCCCTCTAGTTCACTAACCCTCTCATTGAAACCCATTTCTCCAGTTCACTAACTCTCCCATCGAAACCCATCCCTCTAGTTCACTAACTCTCCCATTGAAACCCATCCCTCTAGTTCACTAACCCTCCCATTGAAACCCATCCCTCTAGTTCACTAACACTCCCATTGAAACCCATCACTCTAGTTCACTAACACTCCCATTGAAACCCATCCCTCTAGTTCACTAACCCTCCCATCAAAAACCCATCCCTCTAGTTCACTAACCCTCCCATCGAAACCCATCCCTCTAGTTCACTAACACTCCCATTGAAACCCATCCCTCTAGTTCACTAACTCTCCCATTGAAACCCATCCCTCTGGTTCACTAACCCTCCCATCGAAACCCATCCCTCTAGTTCACTAACACCCCCATTGAAACCCATCCCTCTAGTTCACTAACACCCCCATTGAAACCCATCCCTCGAGTTCACTAACCCTCCCATTGAAACCCATCCCTCTAGTTCACTAACTCTCCCATTGAAACCCCTCCCTCTAGTTCACTAACCCTCCCATCGAAACCCATCCCTCTAGTTCACTAACTCTCCCATTGAAACCCCTCCCTCTAGTTCACTAACCCTCCCATCGAAACCCATCCCTCTAGTTCACTAACTCTCCCATTGAAACCCATCCCTCTGGTTCACTAACCCTCCCATCGAAACCCATCCCTCTAGTTCACTAACTCTCCCATTGAAACCCATCCCTCTAGTTCACTAACTCTCCCATCGAAACCCATCCCTCTAGTTCACTAACCCTCCCATTGAAACCCATCCCTCTAGTTCACTAACCCTCCCATTGAAACCCATCCCTCTAGTTCACTAACTCTCCCATTGAAACCCATCCCTCTAGTTCACTAACCCTCCCATTGAAACCCATCCCTCTAGTTCACTAACCCTCCCATTGAAACCCATCCCTCTAGTTCACTAACTCTCCCATTGAAACCCATCCCTCTAGTTCACTAACTCTCCCATTGAAACCCATCCCTCTAGTTCACTAACTCTCCCATTGAAACCCATCCCTCTAGTTCACTAACACCCCCATTGAAACCCATCCCTCTAGTTCACTAACTCTCCCATTGAAACCCATCCCTCTAGTTCACTAACACCCCCATTGAAACCCATCCCTCTAGTTCACTAACACCCCCATTGAAACCCATCCCTCTAGTTCACTAACTCTCCCATCGAAACCCATCCCTCTAGTTCACTAACCCTCCCATCGAAACCCATCCCTCTAGTTCACTAACCCTCCCATCAAAAACCCATCCCTCTAGTTCACTAACCCTCCCATCAAAAACCCATCCCTCTAGTTCACTAACCCTCCCATTGAACCCCATCCCTCTAGTTCACTATCTCTCCCATTGAAACCCATCCCTCTAGTTCACTAACACCCCCATTGAAACCCATCCCTCTAGTTCACTAACTCTCCCATCGAAACCCATCCCTCTAGTTCACTAACCCTCCCATCGAAACCCATCCCTCTAGTTCACTAACCCTCCCATCAAAAACCCATCCCTCTAGTTCACTAACCCTCCCATCAAAAACCCATCCCTCTAGTTCACTAACCCTCCCATTGAACCCCATCCCTCTAGTTCACTAACTCTCCCATCGAAACCCATCCCTCTGGTTCACTAACTCTCCCATTGAAACCCATCCCTCTAGTTCACTAACCCTCCCATCAAAAACCCATCCCTCTAGTTCACTAACCCTCCCATCAAAAACCCATCCCTCTAGTTCACTAACCCTCCCATTGAACCCCATCCCTCTAGTTCACTAACTCTCCCATCGAAACCCATCCCTCTAGTTCACTAACTCTCCCATCGAAACCCATCCCTCTAGTTCACTAACCCTCCCATCGAAACCCATCCCTCTAGTTCACTAACTCTCCCATTGAAACCCATCCCTCTAGTTCACTAACCCTCCCATCGAAACCCATCCCTCTAGTTCACTAACCCTCCCATTGAAACCCATCCCTCTAGTTCACTAACTCTCCCATCGAAACCCATCCCTCTAGTTCACTAACCCTCCCATCGAAACCCATCCCTCTAGTTCACTAACCCTCCCATTGAAACCCATCCCTCTAGTTCACTAACCCTCCCATCGAAACCCATCCCTCTAGTTCACTAACCCTCCCATTGAAACCCATCCCTCTAGTTCACTAACCCTCCCATCGAAACCCATCCCTCTAGTTCACTAACTCTCCCATTGAAACCCATCCCTCTAGTTCACTAACCCTCCCATTGAAACCCATCCCTCTAGTTCACTAACACTCCCATTGAAACCCATCCTTCTAGTTCACTAACCCTCCCATTGAAACCCATCCCTCTAGTTCACTAACTCTCCCATTGAAACCCATCCCTCTAGTTCACTAACCCTCCCATCGAAACCCATCCCTCTAGTTCACTAACTCTCCCATTGAAACCCATCCCTCTAGTTCACTAACCCTCCCATTGAAACCCATCCCTCTAGTTCACTAACTCTCCCATTGAAACCCATCCCTCTAGTTCACTAACCCTCCCATTGAAACCCATCCCTCTAGTTCACTAACTCTCCCATTGAAACCCATCCCTCTAGTTCACTAACCCTCCCATTAAAACCCCTCCCTCTAGTTCACTAACCCTCCCATTGAAACCCATCCCTCTAGTTCACTAACTCTCCCATCGAAACCCATCCCTCTAGTTCACTAACACCCCCATTGAAACCCATCCCTCTAGTTCACTAACCCTCCCATTGAAACCCATCCCTCTAGTTCACTAACTCTCCCATCGAAACCCATCCCTCTAGTTCACTAACACCCCCATTGAAACCCATCCCTCTAGTTCACTAACTCTCCCATTGAAACCCATCCCTCTAGTTCACTAACCCTCCCATCAAAAACCCATCCCTCTAGTTCACTAACCCTCCCATTGAAACCCATCCCTCTAGTTCACTAACCCTCCCATCAAAAACCCATCCCTCTAGTTCACTAACTCTCCCATTGAAACCCATCCCTCTAGTTCACTAACTCTCCCATTGAAACCCATCCCTCTAGTTCACTAACTCTCCCATCGAAACCCATCCCTCTAGTTCACTAACCCTCCCATGGAAACCCATCCCTCTAGTTCACTAACTCTCCCATTGAAACCCATCCCTCTAGTTCACTAACCCTCCCATTGAAACCCATCCCTCTAGTTCACTAACCCGCCCATCAAAAACCCATCCCTCTAGTTCACTATCCCTCCCATCAAAAACCCATCCCTCTAGTTCACTAACTCTCCCATTGAAACCCATCCCTCTAGTTCACTAACTCTCCCATTGAAACCCATCCCTCTAGTTCACTAACTCTCCCATTGAAACCCATCCCTCTAGTTCACTAACTCTCCCATCGAAACCCATCCCTCTAGTTCACTAACCCTCCCATGGAAACCCATCCCTCTAGTTCACTAACTCTCCCATTGAAACCCATCCCTCTAGTTCACTAACCCTCCCATTGAAACCCATCCCTCTAGTTCACTAACCCGCCCATCAAAATCCCATCCCTCTAGTTCACTAACCCTCCCATCAAAAACCCATCCCTCTAGTTCACTAACCCTCCCATCGAAACCCATCCCTCCAGTTCACTAACTCTCCCATCGAAACCCATCCCTCTAGTTCACTAACCCTCCCATTAAAACCCCTCCCTCTAGTTCACTAACCCTCCCATTGAAACCCATCCCTCTAGTTCACTAACTCTCCCATCGAAACCCATCCCTCTAGTTCACTAACACCCCCATTGAAACCCATCCCTCTAGTTCACTAACCCTCCCATTGAAACCCATCCCTCTAGTTCACTAACTCTCCCATCGAAACCCATCCCTCTAGTTCACTAACACCCCCATTGAAACCCATCCCTCTAGTTCACTAACTCTCCCATCGAAACCCATCCCTCTAGTTCACTAACTCTCCCATTGAAACCCATCCCTCTAGTTCACTAACCCTCCCATCAAAAACCCATCCCTCTAGTTCACTAACCCTCCCATTAAAACCCCTCCCTCTAGTTCACTAACCCTCCCATTGAAACCCATCCCTCTAGTTCACTAACTCTCCCATCGAAACCCATCCCTCTAGTTCACTAACCCTCCCATTGAAACCCATCCCTCTAGTTCACTAACTCTCCCATTGAAACCCATCCCTCTAGTTCACTAACCCTCCCATTAAAACCCCTCCCTCTAGTTCACTAACCCTCCCATTGAAACCCATCCCTCTAGTTCACTAACCCTCCCATTAAAACCCCTCCCTCTAGTTCACTAACCCTCCCATTGAAACCCATCCCTCTAGTTCACTAACCCTCCCATTGAAACCCATCCTTCTAGTTCACTAACCCTCCCATTGAAACCCATCCCTCTAGTTCACTAACCCTCCCATCAAAAACCCATCCCTCTAGTTCACTAACTCTCCCATTGAAACCCATCCCTCTAGTTCACTAACCCTCCCATCGAAACCCATCCCTCTAGTTCACTAACCCTCCCATCGAAACCCATCCCTCTGGTTCACTAACTCTCCCATCGAAACCCATCCCTCTAGTTCACTAACTCTCCCATTGAAACCCATCCCTCTAGTTCACTAACCCTCCCATTGAAACCCATCCCTCTAGTTCACTAACTCTCCCATTGAAACCCATCCCTCTAGTTCACTAACCCTCCCATCGAAACCCATCCCTCTAGTTCACTAACCCTCCCATTGAAACCCATCCCTCTAGTTCACTAACCCTCCCATCGAAACCCATCCCTCTAGTTCACTAACTCTCCCATCGAAACCCATCCCTCTAGTTCACTAACCCTCCCATCGAAACCCATCCCTCTAGTTCACTAACACCCCCATTGAAACCCATCCCTCTAGTTCACTAACCCTCCCATTGAATCCCATCCCTCTAGTTCACTAACCCTCCCATTGAAACCCATCCCTCTAGTTCACTAACTCTCCCATTGAAACCCATCCCTCTAGTTCACTAACTCTCCCATTGAAACCCATCCCTCTAGTTCACTAACTCTCCCATTGAAACCCATCCCTCTAGTTCACTAACCCTCCCATCAAAAACCCATCCCTCTAGTTCACTAACCCTCCCATTGAAACCCATCCCTCTAGTTCACTAACCCTCCCATCAAAAACCCATCCCTCTAGTTCACTAACTCTCCCATTGAAACCCATCCCTCTAGTTCACTAACTCTCCCATTGAAACCCATCCCTCTAGTTCACTAACTCTCCCATCGAAACCCATCCCTCTAGTTCACTAACCCTCCCATGGAAACCCATCCCTCTAGTTCACTAACTCTCCCATTGAAACCCATCCCTCTAGTTCACTAACCCTCCCATTGAAACCCATCCCTCTAGTTCACTAACCCGCCCATCAAAAACCCATCCCTCTAGTTCACTATCCCTCCCATCAAAAACCCATCCCTCTAGTTCACTAACTCTCCCATTGAAACCCATCCCTCTAGTTCACTAACTCTCCCATTGAAACCCATCCCTCTAGTTCACTAACTCTCCCATTGAAACCCATCCCTCTAGTTCACTAACTCTCCCATCGAAACCCATCCCTCTAGTTCACTAACCCTCCCATGGAAACCCATCCCTCTAGTTCACTAACTCTCCCATTGAAACCCATCCCTCTAGTTCACTAACCCTCCCATTGAAACCCATCCCTCTAGTTCACTAACCCGCCCATCAAAATCCCATCCCTCTAGTTCACTAACCCTCCCATCAAAAACCCATCCCTCTAGTTCACTAACCCTCCCATCGAAACCCATCCCTCCAGTTCACTAACTCTCCCATCGAAACCCATCCCTCTAGTTCACTAACCCTCCCATTAAAACCCCTCCCTCTAGTTCACTAACCCTCCCATTGAAACCCATCCCTCTAGTTCACTAACTCTCCCATCGAAACCCATCCCTCTAGTTCACTAACACCCCCATTGAAACCCATCCCTCTAGTTCACTAACCCTCCCATTGAAACCCATCCCTCTAGTTCACTAACTCTCCCATCGAAACCCATCCCTCTAGTTCACTAACACCCCCATTGAAACCCATCCCTCTAGTTCACTAACTCTCCCATCGAAACCCATCCCTCTAGTTCACTAACTCTCCCATTGAAACCCATCCCTCTAGTTCACTAACCCTCCCATCAAAAACCCATCCCTCTAGTTCACTAACCCTCCCATTAAAACCCCTCCCTCTAGTTCACTAACCCTCCCATTGAAACCCATCCCTCTAGTTCACTAACTCTCCCATCGAAACCCATCCCTCTAGTTCACTAACCCTCCCATTGAAACCCATCCCTCTAGTTCACTAACTCTCCCATTGAAACCCATCCCTCTAGTTCACTAACCCTCCCATTAAAACCCCTCCCTCTAGTTCACTAACCCTCCCATTGAAACCCATCCCTCTAGTTCACTAACCCTCCCATTAAAACCCCTCCCTCTAGTTCACTAACCCTCCCATTGAAACCCATCCCTCTAGTTCACTAACCCTCCCATTGAAACCCATCCTTCTAGTTCACTAACCCTCCCATTGAAACCCATCCCTCTAGTTCACTAACCCTCCCATTGAAACCCATCCCTCTAGTTCACTAACCCTCCCATTGAAACCCATCCTTCTAGTTCACTAACCCTCCCATTGAAACCCATCCCTCTAGTTCACTAACTCTCCCATTGAAACCCATCCCTCTAGTTCACTAACCCTCCCATTGAAACCCATCCCTCTAGTTCACTAACCCTCCCATTAAAACCCATCCCTCTAGTTCACTAACCCTCCCATTGAAACCCATCCCTCTAGTTCACTAACCCTCCCATCAAAAACCCATCCCTCTAGTTCACTAACCCTCCCATCGAAACCCATCCCTCTAGTTCACTAACTCTCCCATCGAAACCCATCCCTCTAGTTCACTAACCCTCCCATTGAAACCCATCCCTCTAGTTCACTAACCCTCCCATCAAAAACCCATCCCTCTAGTTCACTAACCCTCCCATCAAAAACCCATCCCTCTAGTTCACTAACTCTCCCATTGAAACCCATCCCTCTAGTTCACTAACCCTCCCATCAAAAACCCATCCCTCTAGTTCACTAACCCTCCCATTAAAACCCCTCCCTCTAGTTCACTAACCCTCCCATTGAAACCCATCCCTCTAGTTCACTAACTCTCCCATCGAAACCCATCCCTCTAGTTCACTAACCCTCCCATTGAAACCCATCCCTCTAGTTCACTAACTCTCCCATTGAAACCCATCCCTCTAGTTCACTAACCCTCCCATTAAAACCCCTCCCTCTAGTTCACTAACCCTCCCATTGAAACCCATCCCTCTAGTTCACTAACCCTCCCATTAAAACCCCTCCCTCTAGTTCACTAACCCTCCCATTGAAACCCATCCCTCTAGTTCACTAACCCTCCCATTGAAACCCATCCTTCTAGTTCACTAACCCTCCCATTGAAACCCATCCCTCTAGTTCACTAACCCTCCCATTGAAACCCATCCCTCTAGTTCACTAACCCTCCCATTGAAACCCATCCTTCTAGTTCACTAACCCTCCCATTGAAACCCATCCCTCTAGTTCACTAACTCTCCCATTGAAACCCATCCCTCTAGTTCACTAACCCTCCCATTGAAACCCATCCCTCTAGTTCACTAACCCTCCCATTAAAACCCATCCCTCTAGTTCACTAACCCTCCCATTGAAACCCATCCCTCTAGTTCACTAACCCTCCCATCAAAAACCCATCCCTCTAGTTCACTAACCCTCCCATCGAAACCCATCCCTCTAGTTCACTAACTCTCCCATCGAAACCCATCCCTCTAGTTCACTAACCCTCCCATTGAAACCCATCCCTCTAGTTCACTAACCCTCCCATCAAAAACCCATCCCTCTAGTTCACTAACCCTCCCATCAAAAACCCATCCCTCTAGTTCACTAACTCTCCCATTGAAACCCATCCCTCTAGTTCACTAACCCTCCCATCGAAACCCATCCCTCTAGTTCACTAACCCTCCCATCGAAACCCATCCCTCTGGTTCACTAACTCTCCCATCGAAACCCATCCCTCTAGTTCACTAACTCTCCCATTGAAACCCATCCCTCTAGTTCACTAACCCTCCCATTGAAACCCATCCCTCTAGTTCACTAACTCTCCCATTGAAACCCATCCCTCTAGTTCACTAACCCTCCCATCGAAACCCATCCCTCTAGTTCACTAACCCTCCCATTGAAACCCATCCCTCTAGTTCACTAACCCTCCCATCGAAACCCATCCCTCTAGTTCACTAACTCTCCCATCGAAACCCATCCCTCTAGTTCACTAACCCTCCCATCGAAACCCATCCCTCTAGTTCACTAACACCCCCATTGAAACCCATCCCTCTAGTTCACTAACCCTCCCATTGAATCCCATCCCTCTAGTTCACTAACCCTCCCATTGAAACCCATCCCTCTAGTTCACTAACTCTCCCATTGAAACCCATCCCTCTAGTTCACTAACTCTCCCATTGAAACCCATCCCTCTAGTTCACTAACTCTCCCATTGAAACCCATCCCTCTAGTTCACTAACCCTCCCATCAAAAACCCATCCCTCTAGTTCACTAACCCTCCCATCGAAACCCATCCCTCCAGTTCACTAACTCTCCCATCGAAACCCATCCCTCTAGTTCACTAACCCTCCCATTAAAACCCCTCCCTCTAGTTCACTAACCCTCCCATTGAAACCCATCCCTCTAGTTCACTAACTCTCCCATCGAAACCCATCCCTCTAGTTCACTAACACCCCCATTGAAACCCATCCCTCTAGTTCACTAACCCTCCCATTGAAACCCATCCCTCTAGTTCACTAACTCTCCCATCGAAACCCATCCCTCTAGTTCACTAACACCCCCATTGAAACCCATCCCTCTAGTTCACTAACTCTCCCATCGAAACCCATCCCTCTAGTTCACTAACACCCCCATTGAAACCCATCCCTCTAGTTCACTAACCCTCCCATTGAAACCCATCCCTCTAGTTCACTAACTCTCCCATTGAAACCCATCCCTCTAGTTCACTAACTCTCCCATTGAAACCCATCCCTCTAGTTCACTAACTCTCCCATTGAAACCCATCCCTCTAGTTCACTAACCCTCCCATCAAAAACCCATCCCTCTAGTTCACTAACCCTCCCATTGAAACCCATCCCTCTAGTTCACTAACCCTCCCATCAAAAACCCATCCCTCTAGTTCACTAACTCTCCCATTGAAACCCATCCCTCTAGTTCACTAACTCTCCCATTGAAACCCATCCCTCTAGTTCACTAACTCTCCCATCGAAACCCATCCCTCTAGTTCACTAACCCTCCCATGGAAACCCATCCCTCTAGTTCACTAACTCTCCCATTGAAACCCATCCCTCTAGTTCACTAACCCTCCCATTGAAACCCATCCCTCTAGTTCACTAACCCGCCCATCAAAAACCCATCCCTCTAGTTCACTATCCCTCCCATCAAAAACCCATCCCTCTAGTTCACTAACTCTCCCATTGAAACCCATCCCTCTAGTTCACTAACTCTCCCATTGAAACCCATCCCTCTAGTTCACTAACTCTCCCATTGAAACCCATCCCTCTAGTTCACTAACTCTCCCATCGAAACCCATCCCTCTAGTTCACTAACCCTCCCATGGAAACCCATCCCTCTAGTTCACTAACTCTCCCATTGAAACCCATCCCTCTAGTTCACTAACCCTCCCATTGAAACCCATCCCTCTAGTTCACTAACCCGCCCATCAAAATCCCATCCCTCTAGTTCACTAACCCTCCCATCAAAAACCCATCCCTCTAGTTCACTAACCCTCCCATCGAAACCCATCCCTCCAGTTCACTAACTCTCCCATCGAAACCCATCCCTCTAGTTCACTAACCCTCCCATTAAAACCCCTCCCTCTAGTTCACTAACCCTCCCATTGAAACCCATCCCTCTAGTTCACTAACTCTCCCATCGAAACCCATCCCTCTAGTTCACTAACACCCCCATTGAAACCCATCCCTCTAGTTCACTAACCCTCCCATTGAAACCCATCCCTCTAGTTCACTAACTCTCCCATCGAAACCCATCCCTCTAGTTCACTAACACCCCCATTGAAACCCATCCCTCTAGTTCACTAACTCTCCCATCGAAACCCATCCCTCTAGTTCACTAACTCTCCCATTGAAACCCATCCCTCTAGTTCACTAACCCTCCCATCAAAAACCCATCCCTCTAGTTCACTAACCCTCCCATTAAAACCCCTCCCTCTAGTTCACTAACCCTCCCATTGAAACCCATCCCTCTAGTTCACTAACTCTCCCATCGAAACCCATCCCTCTAGTTCACTAACCCTCCCATTAAAACCCCTCCCTCTAGTTCACTAACCCTCCCATTGAAACCCATCCCTCTAGTTCACTAACCCTCCCATTAAAACCCCTCCCTCTAGTTCACTAACCCTCCCATTGAAACCCATCCCTCTAGTTCACTAACCCTCCCATTGAAACCCATCCTTCTAGTTCACTAACCCTCCCATTGAAACCCATCCCTCTAGTTCACTAACCCTCCCATTGAAACCCATCCCTCTAGTTCACTAACCCTCCCATTGAAACCCATCCTTCTAGTTCACTAACCCTCCCATTGAAACCCATCCCTCTAGTTCACTAACTCTCCCATTGAAACCCATCCCTCTAGTTCACTAACCCTCCCATTGAAACCCATCCCTCTAGTTCACTAACCCTCCCATTAAAACCCATCCCTCTAGTTCACTAACCCTCCCATTGAAACCCATCCCTCTAGTTCACTAACCCTCCCATCAAAAACCCATCCCTCTAGTTCACTAACCCTCCCATCGAAACCCATCCCTCTAGTTCACTAACTCTCCCATCGAAACCCATCCCTCTAGTTCACTAACCCTCCCATTGAAACCCATCCCTCTAGTTCACTAACCCTCCCATCAAAAACCCATCCCTCTAGTTCACTAACCCTCCCATCAAAAACCCATCCCTCTAGTTCACTAACTCTCCCATTGAAACCCATCCCTCTAGTTCACTAACCCTCCCATCAAAAACCCATCCCTCTAGTTCACTAACCCTCCCATTAAAACCCCTCCCTCTAGTTCACTAACCCTCCCATTGAAACCCATCCCTCTAGTTCACTAACTCTCCCATCGAAACCCATCCCTCTAGTTCACTAACCCTCCCATTGAAACCCATCCCTCTAGTTCACTAACTCTCCCATTGAAACCCATCCCTCTAGTTCACTAACCCTCCCATTAAAACCCCTCCCTCTAGTTCACTAACCCTCCCATTGAAACCCATCCCTCTAGTTCACTAACCCTCCCATTAAAACCCCTCCCTCTAGTTCACTAACCCTCCCATTGAAACCCATCCCTCTAGTTCACTAACCCTCCCATTGAAACCCATCCTTCTAGTTCACTAACCCTCCCATTGAAACCCATCCCTCTAGTTCACTAACCCTCCCATTGAAACCCATCCCTCTAGTTCACTAACCCTCCCATTGAAACCCATCCTTCTAGTTCACTAACCCTCCCATTGAAACCCATCCCTCTAGTTCACTAACTCTCCCATTGAAACCCATCCCTCTAGTTCACTAACCCTCCCATTGAAACCCATCCCTCTAGTTCACTAACCCTCCCATTAAAACCCATCCCTCTAGTTCACTAACCCTCCCATTGAAACCCATCCCTCTAGTTCACTAACCCTCCCATCAAAAACCCATCCCTCTAGTTCACTAACCCTCCCATCGAAACCCATCCCTCTAGTTCACTAACTCTCCCATCGAAACCCATCCCTCTAGTTCACTAACCCTCCCATTGAAACCCATCCCTCTAGTTCACTAACCCTCCCATCAAAAACCCATCCCTCTAGTTCACTAACCCTCCCATCAAAAACCCATCCCTCTAGTTCACTAACTCTCCCATTGAAACCCATCCCTCTAGTTCACTAACCCTCCCATCGAAACCCATCCCTCTAGTTCACTAACCCTCCCATCGAAACCCATCCCTCTGGTTCACTAACTCTCCCATCGAAACCCATCCCTCTAGTTCACTAACTCTCCCATTGAAACCCATCCCTCTAGTTCACTAACCCTCCCATTGAAACCCATCCCTCTAGTTCACTAACTCTCCCATTGAAACCCATCCCTCTAGTTCACTAACCCTCCCATCGAAACCCATCCCTCTAGTTCACTAACCCTCCCATTGAAACCCATCCCTCTAGTTCACTAACCCTCCCATCGAAACCCATCCCTCTAGTTCACTAACTCTCCCATCGAAACCCATCCCTCTAGTTCACTAACCCTCCCATCGAAACCCATCCCTCTAGTTCACTAACACCCCCATTGAAACCCATCCCTCTAGTTCACTAACCCTCCCATTGAATCCCATCCCTCTAGTTCACTAACCCTCCCATTGAAACCCATCCCTCTAGTTCACTAACTCTCCCATTGAAACCCATCCCTCTAGTTCACTAACTCTCCCATTGAAACCCATCCCTCTAGTTCACTAACTCTCCCATTGAAACCCATCCCTCTAGTTCACTAACCCTCCCATCAAAAACCCATCCCTCTAGTTCACTAACCCTCCCATTGAAACCCATCCCTCTAGTTCACTAACCCTCCCATCAAAAACCCATCCCTCTAGTTCACTAACTCTCCCATTGAAACCCATCCCTCTAGTTCACTAACTCTCCCATTGAAACCCATCCCTCTAGTTCACTAACTCTCCCATCGAAACCCATCCCTCTAGTTCACTAACCCTCCCATGGAAACCCATCCCTCTAGTTCACTAACTCTCCCATTGAAACCCATCCCTCTAGTTCACTAACCCTCCCATTGAAACCCATCCCTCTAGTTCACTAACCCGCCCATCAAAAACCCATCCCTCTAGTTCACTATCCCTCCCATCAAAAACCCATCCCTCTAGTTCACTAACTCTCCCATTGAAACCCATCCCTCTAGTTCACTAACTCTCCCATTGAAACCCATCCCTCTAGTTCACTAACTCTCCCATTGAAACCCATCCCTCTAGTTCACTAACTCTCCCATCGAAACCCATCCCTCTAGTTCACTAACCCTCCCATGGAAACCCATCCCTCTAGTTCACTAACTCTCCCATTGAAACCCATCCCTCTAGTTCACTAACCCTCCCATTGAAACCCATCCCTCTAGTTCACTAACCCGCCCATCAAAATCCCATCCCTCTAGTTCACTAACCCTCCCATCAAAAACCCATCCCTCTAGTTCACTAACCCTCCCATCGAAACCCATCCCTCCAGTTCACTAACTCTCCCATCGAAACCCATCCCTCTAGTTCACTAACCCTCCCATGGAAACCCATCCCTCTAGTTCACTAACTCTCCCATTGAAACCCATCCCTCTAGTTCACTAACCCTCCCATCGAAACCCATCCCTCTAGTTCACTAACTCTCCCATTGAAACCCATCCCTCTAGTTCACTAACCCTCCCATCGAAACCCATCCCTCTAGTTCACTAACCCTCCCATCAAAAACCCATCCCTCTAGTTCACTAACTCTCCCATTGAAACCCATCCCTCTAGTTCACTAACCCTCCCATTGAAACCCATCCCTCTAGTTCACTAACCCTCCCATCGAAACCCATCCCTCTAGTTCACTAACCCTCCCATCAAAAACCCATCCCTCTAGTTCACTAACCCTCCCATCGAAACCCATCCCTCTAGTTCACTAACTCTCCCATTGAAACCCATCCCTCTAGTTCACTAACCCTCCCATTGAAACCCGTCCGTCTAGTTCACTAACTCTCCCATTGAAACCCATCCCTCTAGTTCACTAACTCTCCCATTGAAACCCATCCCTCTAGTTCACTAACTCTCCCATTGAAACCCATCCCTCTAGTTCACTAACTCTCCCATTGAAACCCATCCCTCTAGTTCACTAACTCTCCCATTGAAACCCATCCCTCTAGTTCACTAACTCTCCCATTGAAACCCATCCCTCTAGTTCACTAACTCTCCCATTGAAACCCATCCCTCTAGTTCACTAACCCTCCCATCGAAACCCATCCCTCTAGTTCACTAACCCTCCCATCAAAAACCCATCCCTCTAGTTCACTAACCCTCCCATCGAAACCCATCCCTCTAGTTCACTAACTCTCCCATTGAAACCCATCCCTCTAGTTCACTAACCCTCCCATTGAAACCCGTCCGTCTAGTTCACTAACTCTCCCATTGAAACCCATCCCTCTAGTTCACTAACTCTCCCATTGAAACCCATCCCTCTAGTTCACTAACTCTCCCATTGAAACCCATCCCTCTAGTTCACTAACTCTCCCATTGAAACCCATCCCTCTAGTTCACTAACTCTCCCATTGAAAC
This sequence comes from Heterodontus francisci, assembly GCF_036365525.1. NCBI lineage: Eukaryota > Metazoa > Chordata > Chondrichthyes > Heterodontiformes > Heterodontidae > Heterodontus > Heterodontus francisci. The sequence goes on along the minus strand of NC_090373.1, from coordinate 210,340,631 downwards.
CCATCCCTCTAGTTCACTAACCCTCCCATCAAAAACCCATCCCTCTAGTTCACTAACCCTCCCATTGAAACTCATCCCTCTAGTTCACTAACCCTCCCATTGAAACCCATCCCTCTAGTTCACTAACCCTCCCATCAAAAACCCATCCCTCTAGTTCACTAACCCTCCCATCAAAAACCCATCCCTCTAGTTCACTAACCCTCCCATTGAAACCCATCCCTCTAGTTCACTAACCCTCCCATCAAAAACCCATCCCTCTAGTTCACTAACTCTCCCATTGAAACCCATCCCTCTAGTTCACTAACTCTCCCATTGAAACCCATCCCTCTAGTTCACTAACTCTCCCATCGAAACCCATCCCTCTAGTTCACTAACCATCCCATCGAAACCCATCCCTCTAGTTCACTAACTCTCCCATTGAAACCCATCCCTCTAGTTCACTAACTCTCCCATCAAAAACCCATCCCTCTAGTTCACTAACCCTCCCATCAAAAACCCATCCCTCTAGTTCACTAACCCTCCCATCGAAACCCTCCCTCTAGTTCACTAACCCTCCCATCGAAACCCATCCCTCTAGTTCACTAACCCTCCCATTGAAACCCATCCCTCTAGTTCACTAACTCTCCCATCAAAACCCATCCCTCTAGTTCACTAACTCTCCCATTGAAACCCATCCCTCTAGTTCACTAACCCTCCCATCGAAACCCATCCCTCTAGTTCACTAACCCTCCCATTGAAACCCATCCCTCTAGTTCAGTAACCCTCCCATTGAAACCCATCCCTCTAGTTCACTAACCCTCCCATCAAAAACCCATCCCTCTAGTTCACTAACCCTCCCATTGAAACCCATCCCTCTAGTTCACTAACTCTCCCATTGAAACCCATCCCTCTAGTTCACTAACCCTCCCATTGAAACCCATCCCTCTAGTTCACTAACCCTCCCATCAAAAACCCATCCCTCTAGTTCACTAACCCTCCCATCGAAACCCATCCCTCTAGTTCACTAACCCTCCCATTGAAACCCGTCCGTCTAGTTCACTAACTCTCCCATTGAAACCCATCCCTCTAGTTCACTAACCCTCCCATTAAAACCCATCCCTCTAGTTCACTAACCCTCCCATCAAAAACCCATCCCTCTAGTTCACTAACCCTCCCATTGAAACCCATCCCTCTAGTTCACTAACCCTCCCATCAAAAACCCATCCCTCTAGTTCACTAACCCTCCCATTAAAACCCATCCCTCTAGTTCACTAACCCTCCCATCAAAAACCCATCCCTCTAGTTCACTAACCCTCCCATTGAAACCCATCCCTCTAGTTCACTAACCCTCCCATCAAAAACCCATCCCTCTAGTTCACTAACCCTCCCATCAAAAACCCATCCCTCTAGTTCACTAACTCTCCCATTGAAACCCATCCCTCTAGTTCACTAACCCTTCCATCGAAACCCATCCCTCTAGTTCACTAACCCTCCCATCGAAACCCATCCCTCTGGTTCACTAACTCTCCCATCAAAACCCATCCCTCTAGTTCACTAACTCTCCCATCGAAACCCATCCCTCTAGTTCACTAACTCTCCCATTGAAACCCATCCCTCTAGTTCACTAACCCTCCCATCGAAACCCATCCCTCTAGTTCACTAACTCTCCCATTGAAACCCATCCCTCTAGTTCACTAACTCTCCCATTGAAACCCATCCCTCTAGTTCACTAACTCTCCCATTGAAACCCATCCCTCTAGTTCACTAACCCTCCCATTGAAACCCATCCCTCTAGTTCACTAACTCTCCCATTGAAACCCATCCCTCTAGTTCACTAACCCTCCCATCGAAACCCATCCCTCTAGTTCACTAAACCTCCCATCGAAACCCATCCCTCTAGTTCACTAACCCTCCCATCAAAAACCCATCCCTCTAGTTCACTAACCCTCCCATCAAAAACCCATCCCTCTAGTTCACTAACCCTCCCATTGAAACCCATCCCTCTAGTTCACTAACCCTCCCATCGAAACCCATCCCTCTAGTTCACTAACACCCCCATTGAAACCCATCCCTCTAGTTCACTAACCCTCCCATTGAAACCCATCCCTCTAGTTCACTAACTCTCCCATTGAAACCCATCCCTCTAGTTCACTAACTCTCCCATTGAAACCCATCCCTCTAGTTCACTAACCCTCCCATTGAAACCCATCCCTCTAGTTCACTAACTCTCCCATTGAAACCCATCCCTCTAGTTCACTAACCCTCCCATTAAAACCCATCCCTCTAGTTCACTAACCCTCCCATTGAAACCCATCCCTCTAGTTCACTAACCCTCCCATTGAAACCCATCCCTCTAGTTCACTAACTCTCCCATTGAAACCCATCCCTCTAGTTCACTAACTCTCCCATTGAAACCCATCCCTCTAGTTCACTAACCCTCCCATTGAAACCCATCCCTCTAGTTCACTAACTCTCCCATTGAAACCCATCCCTCTAGTTCACTAACCCTCCCATTGAAACCCATCCCTCTAGTTCACTAACCCTCCCATCGAAACCCATCCCTCTAGTTCACTAACCCTCCCATCAAAAACCCATCCCTCTAGTTCACTAACCCTCCCATCAAAAACCCATCCCTCTAGTTCACTAACCCTCCCATTGAAACCCATCCCTCTAGTTCACTAACTCTCCCATTGAAACCCATCCCTCTAGTTCACTAACCCTCCCATTGAAACCCATCCCTCTAGTTCACTAACCCTCCCATTGAAACCCATCCCTCTAGTTCACTAACTCTCCCATTGAAACCCATCCCTCTAGTTCACTAACTCTCCCATTGAAACCCATCCCTCTAGTTCACTAACCCTCCCACTGAAACCCATCCCTCTCGTTCACTAACTCTCCCATCGAAACCCATCCCTCTAGTTCACTAACCCTCCCATCGAAACCCATCCCTCTAGTTCACTAACACCCCCATTGAAACCCATCCCTCTAGTTCACTAACCCTCCCATTGAAACCCATCCCTCTAGTTCACTAACTCTCCCATTGAAACCCATCCCTCTAGTTCACTAACTCTCCCATTGAAACCCATCCCTCTAGTTCACTAACTCTCCCATTGAAACCCATCCCTCTAGTTCACTAACCCTCCCATTGAAAGCCCTCCCTCTAGTTCACTAACCCTCCCATTGAAACCCATCCCTCTAGTTCACTAACCCTCCCATTGAAACCCATCCCTCTAGTTCACTAACTCTCCCATTGAAACCCATCCCTCTAGTTCACTAACTCTCCCATTGAAACCCATCCCTCTAGTTCACTAACTCTCCCATTGAAACCCATCCCTCTAGTTCACTAACCCTCCCATTGAAAGCCCTCCCTCTAGTTCACTAACCCTCCCATTGAAACCCATCCCTCTAGTTCACTAACTCTCCCATTGAAACCCATCCCTCTAGTTCACTAACCCTCCCATTGAAAGCCCTCCCTCTAGTTCACTAACTCTCCCATTGAAACCCATCCCTCTAGTTCACTAACCCTCCCATTGAAACCCATCCCTCTAGTTCACTAACTCTCCCATCGAAACCCATCCCTCTAGTTCACTAACCCTCCCATTGAAACCCATCCCTCTAGTTCACTAACTCTCCCATTGAAACCCATCCCTCTAGTTCACTAACCCTCCCATTGAAAGCCCTCCCTCTAGTTCACTAACTCTCCCATTGAAACCCATCCCTCTAGTTCACTAACTCTCCCATCGAAACCCATCCCTCTAGTTCACTAACCCTCCCATCGAAACCCATCCCTCTGGTTCACTAACTCTCCCATCAAAACCCATCCCTCTAGTTCACTAACTCTCCCATTAAAACCCATCCCTCTAGTTCACTAACCCTCCCATCAAAAACCCATCCCTCTAGTTCACTAACCCTCCCATTAAAACCCATCCCTCTAGTTCACTAACCCTCCCATCAAAAACCCATTCCTCTAGTTCACTAACCCTCCCATTGAAACCCATCCCTCTAGTTCACTAACCCTCCCATTGAAACCCATCCCTCTAGTTCACTAACCCTCCCATCAAAAACCCATCCCTCTAGTTCACTAACCCTCCCATCGAAACCCATCCCTCTAGTTCACTAACCCTCCCATTGAAACCCATCCCTCTAGTTCACTAACTCTCCCATTGAAACCCATCCCTCTAGTTCACTAACCCTCCCATTGAAACCCATCCCTCTAGTTCACTAACCCTCCCATCAAAAACCCATCCCTCTAGTTCACTAACCCTCCCATTGAAACCCGTCCGTCTAGTTCACTAACTCTCCCATTGAAACCCATCCCTCTAGTTCACTAACCCTCCCATTGAAACCCATCCCTCTAGTTCACTAACCCTCCCATCAAAAACCCATCCCTCTAGTTCACTAACCCTCCCATTGAAACCCATCCCTCTAGTTCACTAACCCTCCCATCAAAAACCCATCCCTCTAGTTCACTAACCCTCCCATTAAAACCCATCCCTCTAGTTCACTAACCCTCCCATCAAAAACCCATCCCTCTAGTTCACTAACCCTCCCATTGAAACCCATCCCTCTAGTTCACTAACCCTCCCATCAAAAACCCATCCCTCTAGTTCACTAACCCTCCCATCAAAAACCCATCCCTCTAGTTCACTAACTCTCCCATTGAAACCCATCCCTCTAGTTCACTAACCCTCCCATTGAAACCCATCCCTCTAGTTCACTAACCCTCCCATTGAAACCCATCCCTCTAGTTCACTAACCCTCCCATCAAAACCCATCCCTCTAGTTCACTAACCCTCCCATTGAAACCCATCCCTCTAGTTCACTAACTCTCCCATTGAAACCCATCCCTCTAGTTCACTAACCCTCCCATTGAAACCCATCCCTCTAGTTCACTAACCCTCCCATTGAAACCCATCCCTCTAGTTCACTAACCCTCCCATTGAAACCCATCCCTCTAGTTCACTAACTCTCCCATTGAAACCCATCCCTCTAGTTCACTAACTCTCCCATTGAAACCCATCCCTCTAGTTCACTAACCCTCCCATTGAAACCCATCCCTCTAGTTCACTAACTCTCCCATTGAAACCCATCCCTCTAGTTCACTAACTCTTCCATTGAAACCCATCCCTCTAGTTCACTAACCCTCCCATTGAAACCCATCCCTCTAGTTCACTAACCCTCCCATTGAAACCCATCCCTCTAGTTCACTAACTCTTCCATTGAAACCCATCCCTCTAGTTCACTAACTCTTCCATTGAAACCCATCCCTCTAGTTCACTAACCCTCCCATTGAAACCCATCCCTCTAGTTCACTAACCCTCCCATTGAAACCCATCCCTCTAGTTCACTAACCCTCCCATTGAAACCCATCCCTCTAGTTCACTAACCCTCCCATTGAAACCCATCCCTCTAGTTCACTAACCCTCCCATTGAAACCCATCCCTCTAGTTCACTAACTCTCCCATTGAAACCCATCCCTCTAGTTCACTAACCCTCCCATTGAAACCCATCCCTCTAGTTCACTAACCCTCCCATTGAAACCCATCCCTCTAGTTCACTAACCCTCCCATTGAAACCCATCCCTCTAGTTCACTAACCCTCCCATTGAAACCCATCCCTCTAGTTCACTAACCCTCCCATTGAAACCCATCCCTCTAGTTCACTAACCCTCCCATTGAAACCCATCCCTCTAGTTCACTAACCCTCCCATTGAAACCCATCCCTCTAGTTCACTAACCCTCCCATTGAAACCCATCCCTCTAGTTCACTAACCCTCCCATTGAAACCCATTCCTCTAGTTCACTAAACCTCCCATCGAAACCCATCCCTCTAGTTCACTAACCCTCCCATCAAAAACCCATCCCTCTAGTTCACTAACCCTCCCATCAAAAACCCATCCCTCTAGTTCACTAACCCTCCCATTGAAACCCATCCCTCTAGTTCACTAACCCTCCCATCGAAACCCATCCCTCTAGTTCACTAACACCCCCATTGAAACCCATCCCTCTAGTTCACTAACCCTCCCATTGAAACCCATCCCTCTAGTTCACTAACTCTCCCATTGAAACCCATCCCTCTAGTTCACTAACTCTCCCATTGAAACCCATCCCTCTAGTTCACTAACCCTCCCATTGAAACCCATCCCTCTAGTTCACTAACTCTCCCATTGAAACCCATCCCTCTAGTTCACTAACCCTCCCATTAAAACCCATCCCTCTAGTTCACTAACCCTCCCATTGAAACCCATCCCTCTAGTTCACTAACCCTCCCATTGAAACCCATCCCTCTAGTTCACTAACTCTCCCATTGAAACCCATCCCTCTAGTTCACTAACTCTCCCATTGAAACCCATCCCTCTAGTTCACTAACCCTCCCATTGAAACCCATCCCTCTAGTTCACTAACTCTCCCATTGAAACCCATCCCTCTAGTTCACTAACCCTCCCATTGAAACCCATCCCTCTAGTTCACTAACCCTCCCATCGAAACCCATCCCTCTAGTTCACTAACCCTCCCATCAAAAACCCATCCCTCTAGTTCACTAACCCTCCCATCAAAAACCCATCCCTCTAGTTCACTAACCCTCCCATTGAAACCCATCCCTCTAGTTCACTAACTCTCCCATTGAAACCCATCCCTCTAGTTCACTAACCCTCCCATTGAAACCCATCCCTCTAGTTCACTAACCCTCCCATTGAAACCCATCCCTCTAGTTCACTAACTCTCCCATTGAAACCCATCCCTCTAGTTCACTAACTCTCCCATTGAAACCCATCCCTCTAGTTCACTAACCCTCCCACTGAAACCCATCCCTCTCGTTCACTAACTCTCCCATCGAAACCCATCCCTCTAGTTCACTAACCCTCCCATCGAAACCCATCCCTCTAGTTCACTAACACCCCCATTGAAACCCATCCCTCTAGTTCACTAACCCTCCCATTGAAACCCATCCCTCTAGTTCACTAACTCTCCCATTGAAACCCATCCCTCTAGTTCACTAACTCTCCCATTGAAACCCATCCCTCTAGTTCACTAACTCTCCCATTGAAACCCATCCCTCTAGTTCACTAACCCTCCCATTGAAAGCCCTCCCTCTAGTTCACTAACCCTCCCATTGAAACCCATCCCTCTAGTTCACTAACCCTCCCATTGAAACCCATCCCTCTAGTTCACTAACTCTCCCATTGAAACCCATCCCTCTAGTTCACTAACTCTCCCATTGAAACCCATCCCTCTAGTTCACTAACTCTCCCATTGAAACCCATCCCTCTAGTTCACTAACCCTCCCATTGAAAGCCCTCCCTCTAGTTCACTAACCCTCCCATTGAAACCCATCCCTCTAGTTCACTAACTCTCCCATTGAAACCCATCCCTCTAGTTCACTAACCCTCCCATTGAAAGCCCTCCCTCTAGTTCACTAACTCTCCCATTGAAACCCATCCCTCTAGTTCACTAACCCTCCCATTGAAACCCATCCCTCTAGTTCACTAACTCTCCCATCGAAACCCATCCCTCTAGTTCACTAACCCTCCCATTGAAACCCATCCCTCTAGTTCACTAACTCTCCCATTGAAACCCATCCCTCTAGTTCACTAACCCTCCCATTGAAAGCCCTCCCTCTAGTTCACTAACTCTCCCATTGAAACCCATCCCTCTAGTTCACTAACTCTCCCATCGAAACCCATCCCTCTAGTTCACTAACCCTCCCATCGAAACCCATCCCTCTGGTTCACTAACTCTCCCATCAAAACCCATCCCTCTAGTTCAATAACTCTCCCATTAAAACCCATCCCTCTAGTTCACTAACCCTCCCATCAAAAACCCATCCCTCTAGTTCACTAACCCTCCCATTAAAACCCATCCCTCTAGTTCACTAACCCTCCCATCAAAAACCCATTCCTCTAGTTCACTAACCCTCCCATTGAAACCCATCCCTCTAGTTCACTAACCCTCCCATTGAAACCCATCCCTCTAGTTCACTAACCCTCCCATCAAAAACCCATCCCTCTAGTTCACTAACCCTCCCATCGAAACCCATCCCTCTAGTTCACTAACCCTCCCATTGAAACCCATCCCTCTAGTTCACTAACTCTCCCATTGAAACCCATCCCTCTAGTTCACTAACCCTCCCATTGAAACCCATCCCTCTAGTTCACTAACCCTCCCATCAAAAACCCATCCCTCTAGTTCACTAACCCTCCCATTGAAACCCGTCCGTCTAGTTCACTAACTCTCCCATTGAAACCCATCCCTCTAGTTCACTAACCCTCCCATTGAAACCCATCCCTCTAGTTCACTAACCCTCCCATCAAAAACCCATCCCTCTAGTTCACTAACCCTCCCATTGAAACCCATCCCTCTAGTTCACTAACCCTCCCATCAAAAACCCATCCCTCTAGTTCACTAACCCTCCCATTAAAACCCATCCCTCTAGTTCACTAACCCTCCGATCAAAAACCCATCCCTCTAGTTCACTAACCCTCCCATTGAAACCCATCCCTCTAGTTCACTAACCCTCCCATCAAAAACCCATCCCTCTAGTTCACTAACCCTCCCATCAAAAACCCATCCCTCTAGTTCACTAACTCTCCCATTGAAACCCATCCCTCTAGTTCACTAACCCTCCCATTGAAACCCATCCCTCTAGTTCACTAACCCTCCCATTGAAACCCATCCCTCTAGTTCACTAACCCTCCCATCAAAACCCATCCCTCTAGTTCACTAACCCTCCCATTGAAACCCATCCCTCTAGTTCACTAACTCTCCCATTGAAACCCATCCCTCTAGTTCACTAACCCTCCCATTGAAACCCATCCCTCTAGTTCACTAACCCTCCCATTGAAACCCATCCCTCTAGTTCACTAACCCTCCCATTGAAACCCATCCCTCTAGTTCACTAACTCTCCCATTGAAACCCATCCCTCTAGTTCACTAACTCTCCCATTGAAACCCATCCCTCTAGTTCACTAACCCTCCCATTGAAACCCATCCCTCTAGTTCACTAACTCTCCCATTGAAACCCATCCCTCTAGTTCACTAACCCTCCCATTGAAACCCATCCCTCTAGTTCACTAACCCTCCCATTGAAACCCATCCCTCTAGTTCACTAACTCTCCCATTGAACCCCATCCCTCTAGTTCACTAACCCTCCCATTGAAACCCATCCCTCTAGTTCACTAACACTCCCATTGAAACCCATCCCTCTAGTTCACTAACACTCCCATTGAAACCCATCCCTCTAGTTCACTAACTCTCCCATTGAAACCCATCCCTCTAGTTCACTAACCCTCCCATTGAAACCCATCCCTCTAGTTCACTAACCCTCCCATTGAAACCCATCCCTCTAGTTCACTAACCCTCCCATTGAAACCCATCCCTCTAGTTCACTAACTCTCCCATTGAAACCCATCCCTCTAGTTCACTAACTCTCCCATTGAAACCCATCCCTCTAGTTCACTAACCCTCCCATTGAAACCCATCCCTCTAGTTCACTAACTCTCCCATTGAAACCCATCCCTCTAGTTCACTAACCCTCCCATTGAAACCCATCCCTCTAGTTCACTAACTCTCCCATTGAAACCCATCCCTCTAGTTCACTAAACCTCCCATTGAAACCCATCCCTCTAGTTCACTAACTCTCCCATTGAAACCCATCCCTCTAGTTCACTAACTCTCCCATTGAAACCCATCCCTCTAGTTCACTAACTCTCCCATTGAAACCCATCCCTCTAGTTCACTAACCCTCCCATTGAAACCCATCCCTCTAGTTCACTAACTCTTCCATTGAAACCCATCCCTCTAGTTCACTAACCCTCCCATTGAAACCCATCCCTCTAGTTCACTAACCCTCCCATTGAAACCCATCCCTCTAGTTCACTAACTCTCCCATTGAAACCCATCCCTCTAGTTCACTAACTCTTCCATTGAAACCCATCCCTCTAGTTCACTAACTCTTCCATTGAAACCCATCCCTCTAGTTCACTAACCCTCCCATTGAAACCCATCCCTCTAGTTCACTAACCCTCCCATTGAAACCCATCCCTCTAGTTCACTAACCCTCCCATTGAAACCCATCCCTCTAGTTCACTAACCCTCCCATTGAAACCCATCCCTCTAGTTCACTAACCCTCCCATTGAAACCCATCCCTCTAGTTCACTAACTCTCCCATTGAAACCCATCCCTCTAGTTCACTAACCCTCCCATTGAAACCCATCCCTCTAGTTCACTAACCCTCCCATTGAAACCCATCCCTCTAGTTCACTAACCCTCCCATTGAAACCCATCCCTCTAGTTCACTAACCCTCCCATTGAAACCCATCCCTCTAGTTCACTAACCCTCCCATTGAAACCCATCCCTCTAGTTCACTAACCCTCCCATTGAAACCCATCCCTCTAGTTCACTAACCCTCCCATTGAAACCCATCCCTCTAGTTCACTAACCCTCCCATTGAAACCCATTCCTCTAGTTCACTAACTCTCCCATTGAAACCCATCCCTCTAGTTCACTAACCCTCCCATCAAAAACCCATCCCTCTAGTTCACTAACTCTCCCATCGAAACCCATCCCTCTAGTTCACTAACTCTCCCATTGAAACCCATCCCTCTAGTTCACTAACCCTCCCATTGAAACCCATCCCTCTAGTTCACTAACCCTCCCATTGAAAGCCCTCCCTCTAGTTCACTAACTCTCCCATTGAAACCCATCCCTCTAGTTCACTAACCCTCCCATTGAAACCATCCCTCTAGTTCACTAACCCTCCCATTGAAACCCATCCCTCTAGTTCACTAACTCTCCCATTGAAACCCATCCCTCTAGTTCACTAACACTCCCATTGAAACCCATCCCTCTAGTTCACTAACCCTCCCATTGAAACCCATCCCTCTAGTTCACTAACCCTCCCATTGAAACCCATCCCTCTAGTTCACTAACTCTCCCATTGAAACCCATCCCTCTAGTTCACTAACCCTCCCATTGAAACCCATCCCTCTAGTTCACTAACCCTCCCATCAAAACCCATCCCTCTAGTTCACTAACTCTCCCATCGAAACCCATCCCTCTAGTTCACTAACCCTCCCATTGAAACCCATCCCTCTAGTTCACTAACTCTCCCATCAAAAACCCATCCCTCTAGTTCACTAACTCTCCCATCGAAACCCATCCCTCTAGTTCACTAACCCTCCCATCAAAAACCCATCCCTCTAGTTCACTAACTCTCCCATCGAAACCCATCCCTCTAGTTCACTAACCCTCCCATTGAAACCCATCCCTCTAGTTCACTAACTCTCCCATTGAAACCCATCCCTCTAGTTCACTAACCCTCCCATTGAAAGCCCTCCCTCTAGTTCACTAACCCTCCCATTGAAAGCCCTCCCTCTAGTTCACTAACTCTCCCATTGAAACCCATCCCTCTAGTTCACTAACCCTCCCATTGAAACCATCCCTCTAGTTCACTAACTCTCCCATTGAAACCCATCCCTCTAGTTCACTAACCCTCCCATTGAAACCCATCCCTCTAGTTCACTAACTCTCCCATTGAAACCCATCCCTCTAGTTCACTAACCCTCCCATTGAAACCCATCCCTCTAGTTCACTAACTCTCCCATTGAAACCCATCCCTCTAGTTCACTAACCCTCCCATCAAAAACCCATCCCTCTAGTTCACTAACTCTCCCATCGAAACCCATCCCTCTAGTTCACTAACCCTCCCATCAAAAACCCATCCCTCTAGTTCACTAACTCTGCCATCCAAACCCATCCCTCTAGTTCACTAACTCTCCCATTGAAACCCATCCCTCTAGTTCACTAACCCTCCCATTGAAACCCATCCCTCTAGTTCACTAACTCTCCCATTGAAACCCATCCCTCTAGTTCACTAACCCTCCCATTGAAAGCCCTCCCTCTAGTTCACTAACTCTCCCATTGAAACCCATCCCTCTAGTTCACTAACCCTCCCATTGAAACCCATCCCTCTAGTTCACTAACTCTCCCATTGAAACCCATCCCTCTAGTTCACTAACCCTCCCATTGAAACCCATCCCTCTAGTTCACTAACTCTCCCATTGAAACCCATCCCTCTAGTTCACTAACCCTCCCATTGAAACCCATCCCTCCAGTTCACTAACTCTCCCATTGAAACCCATCCCTCTAGTTCACTAACTCTCCCATTGAAACCCATCCCTCTAGTTCACTAACCCTCCCATTGAAACCCATCCCTCTAGTTCACTAACTCTCCCATTGAAACCCATCCCTCTAGTTCACTAACCCTCCCATTGAAACCCATCCCTCTAGTTCACTAACTCTCCCATTGAAACCCATCCCTCTAGTTCACTAACCCTCCCATTGAAACCCATCCCTCCAGTTCACTAACTCTCCCATTGAAACCCATCCCTCTAGTTCACTAACTCTCCCATTGAAACCCATCCCTCTAGTTCACTAACCCTCCCATTGAAACCCATCCCTCTAGTTCACTAACTCTCCCATTGAAACCCATCCCTCTAGTTCACTAACCCTCCCATTGAAACCCATCCCTCTAGTTCACTAACTCTCCCATTGAAACCCATCCCTCTAGTTCACTAACCCTCCCATTGAAACCCATCCCTCCAGTTCACTAACTCTCCCATTGAAACCCATCCCTCTAGTTCACTAACTCTCCCATTGAAACCCATCCCTCTAGTTCACTAACCCTCCCATTGAAACCCATCCCTCTAGTTCACTAACCCTCCCATTGAAACCCATCCCTCTAGTTCACTAACTCTCCCATTGAAACCCATCCCTCTAGTTCACTAACTCTCCCATCGAAACCCATCCCTCTAGTTCACTAACACTCCCATTGAAACCCATCCCTCTAGTTCACTAACCCTCCCATTGAAACCCATCCCTCTAGTTCACTAACCCACCCATTGAAACCCATCCCTCTAGTTCACTAACCCTCCCATTGAAACCCATCCCTCTAGTTCACTAACCCTCCCATTGAAACCCATCCCTCTAGTTCACTAACCCTCCCATTGAAACCCATCCCTCTAGTTCACTAACCCTCCCATTGAAACCCATCCCTCTAGTTCACTAACCCTCCCATCAAAAACCCATCCCTCTAGTTCACTAACCCTCCCATTGAAACCCATCCCTCTAGTTCACTAACCCTCCCATCAAAAACCCATCCCTCTAGTTCACTAACCCTCCCATTAAAACCCATCCCTCTAGTTCACTAACCCTCCCATCAAAAACCCATCCCTCTAGTTCACTAACCCTCCCATTGAAACCCATCCCTCTAGTTCACTAACCCTCCCATCAAAAACCCATCCCTCTAGTTCACTAACCCTCCCATCAAAAACCCATCCCTCTAGTTCACTAACTCTCCCATTGAAACCCATCCCTCTAGTTCACTAACTCTCCCATTGAAACCCCTCCCTCTAGTTCACTAACTCTCCCATTGAAACCCATCCCTCTAGTTCACTAACCCTCCCATCAAAAACCCATCCCTCTAGTTCACTAACTCTCCCATTGAAACCCATCCCTCTAGTTCACTAACCCTCCCATTGAAACCCATCCCTCTAGTTCACTAACTCTCCCATTGAAACCCATCCCTCTAGTTCACTAACCCTCCCATTGAAACCCATCCCTCTAGTTCACTAACTCTCCCATTGAAACCCATCCCTCTAGTTCACTAACCCTCCCATTGAAACCCATCCCTCTAGTTCACTAACTCTCCCATTGAAACCCATCCCTCTAGTTCACTAACCCTCCCATTGAAACCCATCCCTCTAGTTCACTAACTCTCCCATTGAAACCCATCCCTCTAGTTCACTAACCCTCCCATTGAAACCCATCCCTCTAGTTCACTAACTCTCCCATTGAAACCCATCCCTCTAGTTCACTAACTCTTCCATTGAAACCCATCCCTCTAGTTCACTAACCCTCCCATTGAAACCCATCCCTCTAGTTCACTAACTCTCCCATTGAAACCCATCCCTCTAGTTCACTAACTCTTCCATTGAAACCCATCCCTCTAGTTCACTAACCCTCCCATTGAAACCCATCCCTCTAGTTCACTAACTCTCCCATTGAAACCCATCCCTCTAGTTCACTAACCCTCCCATTGAAACCCATCCCTCTAGTTCACTAACCCTCCCATCAAAACCCATCCCTCTAGTTCACTAACTCTCCCATTGAAACCCATCCCTCTAGTTCACTAACCCTCCCATTGAAACCCATCCCTCTAGTTCACTAACTCTCCCATCAAAAACCCATCCCTCTAGTTCACTAACTCTCCCATCGAAACCCATCCCTCTAGTTCACTAACCCTCCCATCAAAAACCCATCCCTCTAGTTCACTAACTCTCCCATCGAAACCCATCCCTCTAGTTCACTAACCCTCCCATTGAAACCCATCCCTCTAGTTCACTAACTCTCCCATTGAAACCCATCCCTCTAGTTCACTAACCCTCCCATTGAAAGCCCTCCCTCTAGTTCACTAACCCTCCCATTGAAAGCCCTCCCTCTAGTTCACTAACTCTCCCATTGAAACCCATCCCTCTAGTTCACTAACCCTCCCATTGAAACCATCCCTCTAGTTCACTAACCCTCCCATTGAAACCCATCCCTCTAGTTCACTAACTCTCCCATTGAAACCCATCCCTCTAGTTCACTAACCCTCCCATTGAAACCCATCCCTCTAGTTCACTAACTCTCCCATTGAAACCCATCCCTCTAGTTCACTAACCCTCCCATCAAAAACCCATCCCTCTAGTTCACTAACTCTCCCATTGAAACCCATCCCTCTAGTTCACTAACCCTCCCATCAAAAACCCATCCCTCTAGTTCACTAACCCTCCCATTGAAAGCCCTCCCTCTAGTTCACTAACTCTCCCATTGAAACCCATCCCTCTAGTTCACTAACTCTCCCATTGAAACCCATCCCTCTAGTTCACTAACCCTCCCATTGAAACCCATCCCTCTAGTTCACTAACTCTCCCATTGAAACCCATCCCTCTAGTTCACTAACCCTCCCATTGAAACCATCCCTCTAGTTCACTAACCCTCCCATTGAAACCCATCCCTCTAGTTCACTAACTCTCCCATCGAAACCCATCCCTCTAGTTCACTAACCCTCCCATTGAAACCCATCCCTCTAGTTCACTAACTCTCCCATTGAAACCCATCCCTCTAGTTCACTAACCCTCCCATTGAAAGCCCTCCCTCTAGTTCACTAACTCTCCCATTGAAACCCATCCCTCTAGTTCACTAACCCTCCCATTGAAACCCATCCCTCTAGTTCACTAACTCTCCCATTGAAACCCATCCCTCTAGTTCACTAACTCTCCCATTGAAACCCATCCCTCTAGTTCACTAACTCTCCCATCGAAACCCATCCCTCTAGTTCACTAACTCTCCCATCGAAACCCATCCCTCTAGTTCACTAACTCTCCCATCGAAACCCATCCCTCTAGTTCACTAACTCTCCCATTGAAACCCATCCCTCTAGTTCACTAACTCTCCCATCGAAACCCATCCCTCTAGTTCACTAACTCTCCCATTGAAACCCATCCCTCTAGTTCACTAACTCTCCCATTGAAACCCATCTCTCTAGTTCACTAACCCTCCCATTGAAACCCATCCCTCTAGTTCACTAACTCTCCCATCGAAACCCATCCCTCTAGTTCACTAACTCTCCCATCGAAACCCATCCCTCTAGTTCACTAACTCTCCCATTGAAACCCATCCCTCTAGTTCACTAACCCTCCCATTAAAACCCATCCCTCTAGTTCACTAACCCTCCCATTGAAACCCATCCCTCTAGTTCACTAACCCTCCCATTGAAACCCATCCCTCTAGTTCACTAACTCTCCCATTGAAACCCATCCCTCTAGTTCACTAACTCTCCCATCGAAACCCATCCCTCTAGTTCACTAACCCTCCCATTGAAACCCATCCCTCTAGTTCACTAACCCTCCCATTGAAACCCATCCCTCTAGTTCACTAACCCTCCCATTGAAACCCATCCCTCTAGTTCACTAACCCTCCCATCGAAACCATCCCTCTAGTTCACTAACCCTCCCATTGAAACCCATCCCTCTAGTTCACTAACCCTCCCATCGAAACCATCCCTCTAGTTCACTAACTCTCCCATTGAAACCCATCCCTCTAGTTCACTAACCCTCCCATTGAAACCCATCCCTCTAGTTCACTAACCCTCCCATTGAAACCCATCCCTCTAGTTCACTAACCCTCCCATTGAAACCCATCCCTCTAGTTCACTAACCCTCCCATTGAAACCCATCCCTCTAGTTCACTAACCCTCCCATTAAAACCCATCCCTCTAGTTCACTAACTCTCCCATCGAAACCCATCCCTCTAGTTCACTAACGCTCCCATCGAAACCCATCCCTCCAGTTCACTAACTCTCCCATTGAAACCCATCCCTCTGGTTCACTAACCCTCCCATTGAAACCCATCCCTCTAGTTCACTAACCCTCCCATCGAAACCCATCCCTCTAGTTCACTAACCCTCCCATCGAAACCCATCCCTCTAGTTCACTAACCCTCCCATTGAAACCCATCCCTCTAGTTCACTAACACCCCCATTGAAACCCATCCCTTTAGTTCACTAACTCTCCCATTGAAACCCATCCCTCTAGTTCACTAACTCTTCCATCGAAACCCATCCCTCTAGTTCACTAACCCTCCCATTGAAACCCATCCCTCTAGTTCACTAACCCTCCCACTGAAACCCATCCCTCTCGTTCACTAACCCTCCCATTGAAACCCATCCCTCTAATTCACTAACCCTCCCATCGAAACCCATCCCTCTAATTCACTAACCCTCCCATCGAAACCCATCCCTCTAGTTCACTAACCCTCCCATTGAAACCCATCCCTCTCGTTCACTAACCCTCCCATTGAAACCCATCCCTCTCGTTCACTAACCCTCCCATTGAAACCCATCCCTCTAGTTCACTAACTCTCCCATTGAAACCCATCCCTCTAGTTCACTAACTCTTCCATCGAAACCCATCCCTCTAGTTCACTAACTCTTCCATCGAAACCCATCCCTCTAGTTCACTAACCCTCCCATTGAAACCCATCCCTCTCGTTCACTAACCCTCCCATTGAAACCCATCCCTCTCGTTCACTAACCCTCCCATTGAAACCCATCCCTCTAGTTCACTAACTCTCCCATTGAAACCCATCCCTCTAGTTCACTAACTCTTCCATTGAAACCCATCCCTCTGGTTCACTAACCCTCCCATTGAAACCCATCCCTCTAGTTCACTAACTCTCCCATTGAAACCCATCCCTCTAGTTCACTAACTCTCCCATCGAAACCCATCCCTCTAGTTCACTAACTCTCCCATCGAAACCCATCTCGCTAGTTCACTAACTCTCCCATTGAAACCCATCTCGCTAGTTCACTAACTCTCCCATTAAAACCCATCCTTCTAGTTCACTAACCCTCCCATTGAAACCCATCCCTCTAATTCACTAACACCCTCATCGAAACCCATCCCTCTAGTTCACTAACCCTCCCATCGAAACCCATCCCTCTAGTTCACTAACCCTCCCATTGAAACCCATCCCTCTAGTTCACTAACCCTTCCATTGAAACCCATCCCTCTAGTTCACTAACCCTCTCATTGAAACCCATCCCTCTAGTTCACTAACCCTCCCATCGAAACCCATCCCTCTAGTTCACTAACCCTCCCATTGAAACCCATCCCTCTAGTTCACTAACCCTCCCATTGAAACCCATCCCTCTAGTTCACTAACCCTCTCATTGAAACCCATCCCTCTAGTTCATTAACCCTCCCATTGAAACCCATCCCACTAGTTCACTAACCCTCTCATTGAAACCCATCCCACTAGTTCACTAACCCTCCCATTGAAACCCATCCCTCTAGTTCACTAACTCTCCCATTGAAACCCATCCCTCTGGTTCACTAACCCCTTGATACCCCTCCATCCTGGACTCTAAATTTCTCTTCTCAGCCTGTCTACTTTGCTAACTCTGTATCTCTCATGATCTTTGTCTTGTTTACAGTCTGCCATCAGATGATCATGCCTGTTTTTTCTATGGCCAGAGATACTGACTGTTCCATGGATCCCAGCTGTTACTCTGTGACCTTGTACATCGGGGAACAGCCGTCACTGCTGCCCAGGAGCAGGTGCCAGTCATTGACCAGTGCAAGTTCGGGACCACCTGAGGCACTGAGACACATTGGGAGTCAGACACAAATCCTTCAGATTGGGCAACGAGATCACGGGATACTTCCCAGGGCAAGGAATAAATCCGTCTTCAGGAAATTCTTTGGGAAGAAGGAGTAAACCGTCTGTATCCCAACCTGAGAGCAACTGTTGGAACAATTTGTGTGGGACGGACCTTGTGGTGGACAGTGTGAATGAGACAATTGGACCACTGGAGATGGAAGGGATTGTGTGACGTGGGGTTGAAGGAAGCGAGGTGGGCCGACTGTTCTGAAACACAGTGTTGTTCCTCCTGTATCTGGGAGAGTATGGGAATGTGAGCCAACTGTCCTGAAACACAGTGCTGTTCCTCCTGTATCTGGGAGAATATGGGACTGTTAGGGCAGCGCAGTGGTTAGCACCACAGCCTCACAGCTCCAGCGACCCGGGTTCAGTTCTGGGTGCTGCCTGTGCGGAGTTTGCAAGTTCTCCCTGTGACCGTGTGGGTTTCTGCTGGCTGCTCCAGTTTCCTCCCACAGCCAAAGACTTGCAGGTTGATGGGTAAATTGGCCATTGTAAATTGCTCCTAGTATAGGTAGGTGGTAGGAGAATTGAGGGAAGGTGGGGATGTGGTAAGGAATGTAGGATTAGTATAAATGGGTGGTTGATGGTCAGCACAGACTCGTTGGGCTGAAGGGCCTGTTTCAGTGCTATATCTCTGAATGAATGATCCGGCTGTTCTGAATGTTCCTCCTGTATCTGGGAGAATACGGGAATGCGATCCGGCTGTTCCTGCTGTATCTGGGAGAATACGGGAATGCGATCCGGTTGTTCCGAATGTTCCCCCTGTATCTGGGAGAATACGGGAATGCGATCCGGTTGTTCCGAATGTTCCCCCTGTATCTGGGAGAATACGGGAATGCGATCCGGCTGTTCTGAATGTTCCCTCTGTATGTGGGAGAATACGGGAATGCGATCCGGCTGTTCTGAATGTTCCTCCTGTATCTGGGAGAATACGGGAATGCGATCCGCCTGTTCTGAATGTTCCCCCTGTATCTGGGAGAATACGGGAATGCGATCCGGCTGTTCCTCCTGTATCTGGGAGAATACGGGAATGCGATCCGGTTGTTCCGAATGTTCCTCCTGTATCTGGGAGAATACGGGAATGCGATCCGGTTGTTCCGAATGTTCCCCCTGTATCTGGGAGAATACGGGAATGCGATCCGGCTGTTCTGAATGTTCCCCCTGTATCTGGGAGAATACGGGAATGCATTCCGGTTGTTCCTCCTGTATCTGGGAGAATACGGGAATGCGATCCGGTTGTTCCGAATGTTCCTCCTGTATCTGGGAGAATACGGGAATGCGATCCGGCTGTTCCTCCTGTATCTGGGAGAATACGGGAATGCGATCCGGTTGTTCCGAATGTTCCTCCTGTATCTGGGAGAATACGAGAATGCGATCCGGTTGTTCCGAATGTTCCTCCTGTATCTGGGAGAATACGGGAATGCGATCCGGCTGTTCCTCCTGTATCTGGGAGAATACGGGAATGCGATCCGGCTGTTCCTCCTGTATCTGGGAGAATACGGGAATGCAATCCGGTTGTTCCGAATGTTCCTCCTGTATCTGGTAGAGTACGGGAATGCGATCCGGTTGTTCCTCCTGTATCTGGGAGAATACGGGAATGCGATCCGGTTGTTCCGAATGTTCCTCCTGTATCTGGGAGAATACGGGAATGCGATCCGGCTGTTCCTCCTGTATCTGGGAGAATACGGGAATGCGATCCGGTTGTTCCGAATGTTCCTCCTGTATCTGGGAGAATACGGGAATGCGATCCGGTTGTTCCGAATGTTCCCCCTGTATCTGGGAGAATACGGGAATGCGATCCGGTTGTTCCGAATGTTCCCCCTGTATCTGGGAGAATATGGGAATGCGATCCGGTTGTTCCGAATGTTCCCCCTGTATCTGGGAGAATACGGGAATGCGATCCGGCTGTTCCTCCTGTATCTGGGAGAATACGGGAATGCGATCCGGTTGTTCCGGCTGTTCCTCCTGTATCTGGGAGAATACGGGAATGCGATCCGGTTGTTCCGAATGTTCCTCCTGTATCTGGGAGAATACGGGAATGCGATCCGGTTGTTCCGAATGTTCCTCCTGTATCTGGGAGAATACGGGAATGCGATCCGGTTGTTCCGAATGTTCCTCCTGTATCTGGGAGAATACGGGAATGCGATCCGGCTGTTCCTCCTGTATCTGGGAGAATACGGGAATGCGATCCGGTTGTTCCGAATGTTCCTCCTGTATCTGGGAGAATACGGGAATGCGATCCGGTTGTTCCGAATGTTCCCCCTGTATCTGGGAGAATACGGGAATGCGATCCGGTTGTTCCGAATGTTCCCCCTGTATCTGGGAGAATATGGGAATGCGATCCGGTTGTTCCGAATGTTCCCCCTGTATCTGGGAGAATACGGGAATGCGATCCGGCTGTTCCTCCTGTATCTGGGAGAATACGGGAATGCGATCCGGTTGTTCCGAATGTTCCTCCTGTATCTGGGAGAATACGGGAATGCGATCCGGTTGTTCCGAATGTTCCTCCTGTATCTGGGAGAATACGGGAATGCGATCCGGTTGTTCCGAATGTTCCTCCTGTATCTGGGAGAATACGGGAATGCGATCCGGTTGTTCCGAATGTTCCTCCTGTATCTGGGAGAATACGGGAATGCGATCCGGTTGTTCCGAATGTTCCCCCTGTATCTGGGAGAATACGGGAATGCGATCCGGCTGTTCTGAATGTTCCCCCTGTATCTGGGAGAATACGGGAATGCGATCCGGCTGTTCCTCCTGTATCTGGGAGAATACGGGAATGCGATCCGGTTGTTCCGAATGTTCCTCCTGTATCTGGGAGAATACGGGAATGCGATCCGGCTGTTCCTCCTGTATCTGGGAGAATACGGGAATGCGATCCGGTTGTTCCGGCTGTTCCTCCTGTATCTGGGAGAATACGGGAATGCGATCCGGTTGTTCCGAATGTTCCTCCTGTATCTGGGAGAATACGGGAATGCGATCCGGTTGTTCCGAATGTTCCTCCTGTATCTGGGAGAATACGGGAATGCGATCCGGTTGTTCCGAATGTTCCCCCTGTATCTGGGAGAATACGGGAATGCGATCCGGCTGTTCTGAATGTTCCCCCTGTATCTGGGAGAATACGGGAATGCGATCCGGCTGTTCCTCCTGTATCTGGGAGAATACGGGAATGCGATCCGGTTGTTCCGAATGTTCCTCCTGTATCTGGGAGAATACGGGAATGCGATCCGGTTGTTCCGAATGTTCCTCCTGTATCTGGGAGAATACGGGAATGCGATCCGGCTGTTCCTCCTGTATCTGGGAGAATACGGGAATGCGATCCGGTTGTTCCGAATGTTCCTCCTGTATCTGGGAGAATACGGGAATGCGATCCGGTTGTTCCGAATGTTCCTCCTGTATCTGGGAGAATACGGGAATGCGATCCGGCTGTTCCTCCTGTATCTGGGAGAATACGGGAATGCAATCCGGTTGTTCCGAATGTTCCTCCTGTATCTGGGAGAATACGGGAATGCGATCCGGTTGTTCCGAATGTTCCTCCTGTATCTGGGAGAATACGGGAATGCGATCCGGTTGTTCCGAATGTTCCTCCTGTATCTGGGAGAATACGGGAATGCGATCCGGTTGTTCCGAATGTTCCTCCTGTATCTGGGAGAATACGGGAATGCGATCCGGTTGTTCCGAATGTTCCTCCTGTATCTGGGAGAATACGGGAATGCGATCCGGTTGTTCCGAATGTTCCTCCTGTATCTGGGAGAATATTTCTGGCTGCACTGATGCAAAGGGCCCTGCTTCACCAATACGGCAATGGATGGCCAGTCTTCTCTCTACCGATTGGCTGCTCTGGGTAAGCATGGCGGTTACTCAGCTCCTGGACATTAACCCTGAGCTCTCGCTCTTCTCAATAATTGGTGTCCCCAGGGACTCTCCCCTCTCCAATAACATTTCCCCTTCAACTCCACCCACCCTGTCCCCTTCATTCCCAACCAAACCGTCCCCTTCAGCCCCACCCTTGCTTTCGTCAGGAATTCAGCAACCGGATCAAGACAACTCAGACCAAGCTCTGAGCTTTACTGAGACCTAGCCTCTCTAAGCGACAGTCTTTAATGTACAATATAGCTCGATGGCCTGGCTATATCGCACGCTAACATTGCTGTGCATTCACCTCACCCTGCGCTAACCTCGCCTTGCACTCACCTCGCCGTGCCCTGTTTCAGCTGTCAGAATCCAGGGAGGACCAGGTAGTGTCCCTCACCTCATCCCTCCCCCCTCACCCCATCCCTCACCCCCTTCTTCACCCTTTACCTCACCCCCCCCAACCTCCACGCCCCCTCACCCCATCCCTCCCCCACTCCCTCTTCCCGTCCCTCCCCCCCTTTCTGACCCCGTCCCTACACTCCTCCCTCACCCCCTCACCTCGTACCTCACCCTACACCCTTACCTCCTCCCTCACCCCCATCCCTCCCCACCTCCTCATCCCGTCCCTCCCCCTCCCCTTCACCCCATCCCTCACCCCCTCCCCCTATCCCTCCCCCACCCCCTAATCCTGTCCCTCACCCCTTCCCCCACCTCACCCCATCCCTTACCCCCTCCCCCTCACCCAACCTCCTCACCCCCACATCCCCCCTCACCCTGCCCCTTCCCCACCCCCACACCCAGCCCCTCACACCGTTGCACCCCAACCCAATCACCCCATCCCTTGCCCACTCCCTCACCTTACTCCCCTCACCCCGTCCCTCCCCTCACACCGTACTTTCCCCATGCCCTCACGTTACTCCCCTCCCCCACCCCTCACACCCTCTCCCCCACTTCCTCTCCCTCCCTCTCACCCATTCCCTCACCTTACCCCGTCACCCCACCCCTTCCTCCTCCCTCCCCCACACCCTCACCCTGTCCCCCCTCCACCTAATCACCCCGTCCCTCACCTTACTCCCCTCCCTCACTCCCACTCCCTCCCCTACTCTCTCACCCATACCCTCCCACACCCCCTCCCCCCACTCCGTCACCCCACTCCCTCACCCTACTCCCTGTCCCTACTCCCCTCCCCTACACCCCTGTCCCCAATTCTTCCGCCAGCCCCCCTCAGCCAGTCCATACTTCCCCTCATACTCCCCTGTTCCCCTCCTCCACCCATTTACTCCCTCTTGTCTGTTTGGGGCCTAGTGACTGGTGAAAGCCTGTTTCTGTTCTGTGGTACATGCAGGGTGTATCTGTCCCTCAGCCAGGGCATGGGAGAGCCAGCATTCTCTTCAAACATGCACTAACTTTAGGTATGATTTCAAAACTGACTGTTTGTTGTATTATTCTTTTCTTTGTAGAGAGTGGTGTGCATGTATGGCTTAAATAAAGCCCTTTCTGTTTTTCCACACAATATGTGAATAAAGTTCTATTGAATTGTTTTTCAAATCCCTTTGACTGGTGGGGCTGTTGGAGGTGTCGAGGGGCTTGGAGTGAAGGCGTGGAAATTAGGTCAGCAATGATCAATTACACTGGCAGAGCAGGCTCGAGGGGCTGAATGGCCTCCTCCTGTTCCTGGGTAACAGGCTTGAGAGGAGCTGAATGGCCTCCTCCTATTCCTGTGCAGCAGGCTCGATGGGCTGAATGGCCTCCTCCTTCCCTCTGTCCAGGTATGTGAGGGGGGATTAGAGGAGCCTCTCTGGACTGACTTGGATTCACACAGAATTCACAGCAACCGATGGGGAAAGGAGTTTGGACCAAAAGAGAGCTGGGCATTTGAAAGTCTGCCCTGGGATTTACCCATTATCTGCCAACAGTGCGGCTGGGCAGAGATACCAGTCCTGGGAAAACCGTTGGTAAGGCTGGAATCATGCTGAGGGTTGTGGTGAGAGGCGAGGGTGAGGGTTGTTTTAAAATTGCAATACTTGTTTTCAAATCCCTCCATAGTCTCGCCCCTCCCTATCTCAGTAACCTCCTCCAACCCCACAGCCCTCCAAGTTGTCTGCAGTCCTCTAATTCTAGCCTCTTGAGCATCCCTGATTTTAATCACTCTACCATTGGTGACCGTTTCTTCAGCTGCCTTGGCCCCAAGCTTTGGAATTCCCTCCCTAGACCCCTTCACCTCTCTTTCCTCCTTTAAGATATTCCTGAAAAATGATCTCTTTGTCCAAGCTTTAGGTCACCTGCCTTCGAATCACCAACACCAAAAACATATTATCTTGTCATTAACACAGTTCTGTGTGGGATCTTGCTTTGTGCAAATTGACTGCTGTGTTTCCTACATTACAACAGTGAGTACACTTCAAATAGTACTTCATTGACTGTAAAATGCTTTGGGACGTCTGAGGTTGTGAAAGGCGCTATAGTAATGCAGATCTTTGTTTACGTGGCTTGAGGACAGATTTTGTTCGGTAATGTTTCTGTGCGATGCCATGATACATTTTACTATGGTAAAGTGTCTGCATAAATGTATGTTATTATTGTGGTGTGAGAGGCTGAGGGATTGGGAGAGAGGCTGAGGGATTGGGAGAGAGGCTGAGGGATTGGGAGAGAGGCTGAGGGATTGGGAGAGAGGCTGAGGGTTTGGGAGAGAGGCTGAGGGTTTGGGAGAGAGGCTGAGGGTTTGGGAGAGAGGCTGAGGGTTTGGGAGAGAGGCTGAGGGTTTGGGAGAGAGGCTGAGGGATTGGGAGAGAGGCTGAGGGTTTGGGAGAGAGGCTGAGAGTTTGGGAGAGAGGGAGAGGGATTGGGAGAGAGGCTGAGGGATTGGAGAGAGGCTGAGGGTTTGGGAGAGAGGCTGAGGGATTGGGAGAGAGGCTGAGGGTTTTGGGAGAGAGGCTGAGGGTTTGGGAGAGAGGCTGAGGGTTTGGGAGAGAGGCTGAGGGTTTGGGAGAGAGGCTGAGGGATTGGGAGAGAGGCTGAGAGTTTGGAGAGAGGGAGAGGGATTGGGAGAGAGGGGAGAGGGATTGGGAGAGAGGCTGAGGGTTTGGGAGAGAGGCTGAGGGTTTGGGAGAGAGGCTGAGGGATTGGGAGAGAGGCTGAGGGATTGGGAGAGAGGCTGAGTGTTTGGGAGAGAGGCTGAGGGATTGGGAGAGAGGCTGAGGGTTTGGGAGAGAGGCTGAGAGATTGGGAGAGAGGCTGAGGGATTGGGAGAGAGGCTGAGGGATTGGGAGAGAGGCTGAGGGTTTGGGAGAGAGGCTGAGGGTTTGGGAGAGAGGCTGAGGGATTGGGAGAGAGGCTGAGGGTTTTGGGAGAGAGGCTGAGAGATTGGGAGAGAGGCTGAGGGATTGGGAGAGAGGCTGAGGGTTTGGGAGAGAGGCTGAGGGTTTGGGAGAGAGGCCTGAGGGATTGGGAGAGAGGCTGAGGGATTGGGAGGGAGGCTGAGGGATTGGGAGGGAGGCTGAGGGTTTGGGAGAGAGGCTGAGGGTTTGGGAGAGAGGCTGAGGGTTTGGGAGAGAGGCTGAGGGATTGGAAGAGAGGCTGAGGGATTGGGAGAGAGGCTGAGGGATTGGGAGAGAGGCTGAGGGATTGGGAGAGAGGCTGAGGGTTTGGGAGAGAGGCTGAGGGGTTTGGGAGAGAGGGAGAGGGATTGGGAGAGAGGCTGAGGGTTTGGGAGAGAGGGAGAGGGATTGGGAGAGAGGGAGAGGGATTGGGAGAGAGGCTGAGGGTTTGGGAGAGAGGCTGAGGGTTTGGGAGAGAGGCTGAGGGATTGGGAGAGAGGCTGAGGGTTTGGGAGAGAGGCTGAGGGTTTGGGAGAGAGGGAGAGGGTTTTGGGAGAGAGGGAGAGGGATTGGGAGAGAGGCTGAGGGATTGGGAGAGAGGCTGAGGGATTGGGAGAGAGGCTGAGGGTTTGGGAGAGAGGGCTGAGGGTTTTGGGAGAGAGGCTGAGGGTTTGGGAGAGTGGCTGAGGGTTTGGGAGAGAGGGAGAGGGTTTGGGAGAGAGGCTGAGGGATTGGGAGAGAGGCTGAGGGATTGGGAGAGAGGGATTGGGAGAGAGGCTGAGGGATTGGGAGAGAGGCTGAGGGATTGGGAGAGAAGCCTGAGGGATTGGGAGAGAGGGAGAGGGATTGGGAGAGAGGCTGAGGGTTTTGGGGGAGAGGGATTGGGAGAGAGGCTGAGGGTTTGGGGGAGAGGGATTGGGAGAGAGGCTGAGGGATTGGGAGAGAGGCTGAGGGTTTGGGAGAGAGGCTGAGGGTTTGGGAGAGAGGGAGAGGGATTGGGAGAGAGGCTGAGGGGTTTGGGGGAGAGGGATTGGGAGAGAGGCTGAGGGATTGGGAGAGAGGCTGAGGGTTTGGGAGAGAGGCTGAGGGTTTGGGAGAGAGGCTGAGGGATTGGGAGAGGCTGAGGGTTTGGGAGAGAGGCTGAGGGTTTGGGAGAGAGGCTGAGGGTTTGGGAGAGAGGCTGAGGGTTTGGGAGAGAGGGAGAGGGATTGGGAGAGAGGCTGAGGGTTTGGGAGAGAGGCTGAGGGTTTGGGAGAGAGGGGGAGGGTTTTGGGAGAGAGGGGGAGGGGTTTGGGAGAGAGGGGGAGGGTTTGGGAGAGGGTAAGGGGAGGGTTTGGGAGAGGGTAAGGGGAGGGTTTGGGAGAGGGTAAGGGGAGGGTTTGGGAGAGAGGGGGGAGGGTTTGGGAGAGGGTAAGGGGAGGGTTTGGGAGAGGGTAAGGGGAGGGGTTGGGAGAGGGTAAGGGGAGGGTTTGGGAGAGAGGCTGAGGGTTTTGGGAGAGAGGGAGAGGGGTTTGGGAGAGAGGGTAAGGGGAGGGGTTTGGGAGGAAGGGTGAGGGTTTGAGGGAGAAGGTGAGGGTTGAGAGACAGAGGATGAGGGTTTGATAGAGAGCGACTCAGCTCCCTCTGTTTCGGCTCTCCACCTCCCTGTCAGTCACAGGTCTGGTCTGAACGTGCAGCCTGGTCCTTTACTAGTTACAAGCCCAATCTCCGAGGACCCAGAGCAGCCAGATCCACACAGGCAATACCCGCATGTAGAATCACTTGACCTCCCAGCGGGATTGTTTCCAGCCGAGGATTGTGTGGGACGAGTTTCCCAAAGGAAAACATCCAGGATCTTTGAGTTCTTTTTTTAAATGATGTTTTTCCAAAGGTTTTTGTTAAACAAACAAAAACAAAACTGTTCGGCAAGATTTCAAAGTTGAAGGCTGGATCACGATCAGCCCACCCAGGCACCACAGAATGGACTGGCCCTTTGCCCGCTATGGAAAAGGAGCATTTCAGCTTCATGTCCCTGTCTGCAGCATGACTGGCATAATAATCTACTCAATACATCATCCACGTGACACAGGTACAGACCTGAGGAACTGACAACCATCATTAGATACAGCAAAACCCACCTCCTCCCCATATCCCTCAATCCCACTACCCATATCCTCCCCATATCCCTCAATCCCACCATCCTCCCCATATCCCTCAATCCCA
This sequence comes from Heterodontus francisci, assembly GCF_036365525.1. NCBI lineage: Eukaryota > Metazoa > Chordata > Chondrichthyes > Heterodontiformes > Heterodontidae > Heterodontus > Heterodontus francisci. Next base: position 210,313,019 of record NC_090373.1, on the reverse strand, counting down.
CTACCCATATCCTCCCCTTATCCCTCAATCCCACTACACCATATCCTCCCCATATCCCTCAATCCCACTACCCATATCCTCCCCATATCCCTCAATCCCACTACCCACCTCCTCCCCATATCCCTCAAATCCCACTCCCCATTATCCTCCCCATATCCCTCAATCCCACTACCCACCTCCTCCCCATATCCCTCAATCCCACTACCCCACATCCCCCATATCCCTCAATCCCACTACCCACCTCCTCCCAGTATCCCTCAATCCCACTACCCACCTCCTCCCCATATCCCTCAATCCACTACCCATATCCTCCCCTTATCCCTCAATCCCACTACCCATATCCCTCCCCATATCCTCAATCCCACTACCCACCTCCTCCCCTTATCCTCAATCCCAACTACCCACCTCCTCCCCATATCCCTCAATCCCACTACCCATATCCTCCCCATATCCCTCAATCCACTACCCCACCTCCTCCCCTTATCCCTCAATCCCACTACCCATATCCTCCCCATATCCCTCAATCCCACTACCCATATCCTCCCCATATCCCTCAATCCCACTACCCACCTCCTCCCCATATCCCTCAATCCCACTACCCACCTCCTCCCCATATCCCTCAATCCCACTACCCATATCCTCCCCATATTCCCTCAATCCCACTACCCACCTCCTCCCCATATCCCTCAATCCCACTACCCATATCCTCCCCTTATCCCTCAATCCCACTACCCACCTCCTCCCCATATCCCTCAATCCCACTACCCCACCTCCTCCCCATATCCCTCAATCCCACTACCCACCTCCTCCCATATTCCTCAATCCCACTCCCCATATCCTCCCCTTATCCCTCAATCCACTACCCACCTCCTCCCCATATCCCTCAAGTCCCACTACCCACCTCCTCCCCATAGCCCTCAATCCCACTACCCACCTCCTCCCCATATCCCTCAATCCCACCTACCCACCTCCTCCCCATATCCCTCAATCCCACTACCCATATCCTCCCCATATCCCTCAATCCCACTACCCACCTCCTCCCCATATCCCTCAATCCCACTACCCACCTCCTCCCCATATCCCTCAATCCCACTACCCATATCCTCCCCTTATCCCTCAATCCCACTACCCACCTCCTCCCCATATCCTCAATCCCACTACCCATATCCCTCCCCTATCCCTCAATCCCAGTACCCACCTCTCCCCATATCCCTCAATCCCACTACCCATATCCCTCCCCATATCCCTCAATCCCACTACCCACCTCCTCCCCATATCCCTCAATCCCACTACCCATATCCTCCCCATATCCCTCAATCCCACTACCCATATCCTCCCCTTATCCCTCAATCCCATTACCCATATCCTCCCCATATCCCCTCAATCCCACTACCCACCTCCTCCCCATATCCCTCAATCCCCACTACCCACCTCCTCCCCTTATCCCTCAATCCCACTACCCCATATCCTCCCCTTATCCCTCAATCCCACTACCCCACCTCCTCCCCATATCCCTCAATCCCACTACCCACCTCCTCCCCTTATCCCCTCAATCCCACTACCCATATCCTCCCCCTTATCCCTCAATCCCACTACCCATATCCTCCCCATATCCCTCAATCCCACTACCCACCTCCTCCCCATATCCCTCAATCCCACTACCCACCTCCTCCCCTTATCCCTCAATCCCACTACCCCACCTCCTCCCCTTATCCCTCAATCTCACTACACATATCCTCCCCATATCCCTCAATCCCACTACCCACCTCCTCCCCATATCCCTCAATCCCACTACCCATATCCTCCCCTTATCCCTCAATCCACTACCCACGCCCCTCCCCATATCCCTCAATCCCACTACCCACCTCCTCCCCATATCCCTCAATCCCACTACCCAACCTCCTCCCCATATCCCTCAATCCCACTACCCATATCCTCCCCATATCCCTCAATCCCACTACCCACCTCCTCCCCATATCCCTCAATCCCACTACCCATATCCTCCCCATATCCCTCAATCCCACTACCCACCTCCTCCCCATATCCCTCAATCCCACTACCCACCTCCTCCCCATATCCCTCAATCCCACTACCCACCTCCTCCCCATATCCCTCAATCCCACTAACCCACCTCCTCCCCATATCCCTCAATCCCACTACCCACCTCCTCCCCATATCCCTCAATCCCACTACCCCACCTCCTCCCCATATCCCTCAATCCCACTACCCACCTCCTCCCCATATCCCTCAATCCCACTACCCACCTCCTCCCCATATCCCTCAATCCCACTACCCATATCCTCCCCATATCCCTCAAATCCCACTAACCCACCTCCTCCCCATATCCCTCAATCCCACTACCCATATCCTCCCCATATCCCTCAATCCCACTACCCACCTCCTCCCCATATCCCTCAATCCCACTACCCACCTCCTCCCCATATCCCTCAATCCCACTACCCACCTCCTCCCCATATCCCTCAATCCCACTGCCCCACCTCCTCCCCATATCCCTCAATCCCACTACCCACCTCCTCCCCATATCCCTCAATCCCACTACCCATATCCTCCCCTTATCCCTCAATCCCACTACCCATATCCTCCCCATATCCCTCAATCCCACTACCCACCTGCTCCCCTTATCCCTCAATCCCACTACCCATATCCTCCCCATATCCCTCAATCCCCACTACCCACCTCCTCCCCAATATCCCTCAATCCCACTACCCATATCCTCCCCCATATCCCTCAATCCCACTACCCACCTCCTCCCCATATCCCTCAATCCCACTCCCCATATCCTCCCCTTATCCCTCAATCCCACTACCCCACCTCCTCCCCATATCCCTCAATCCCACTACCCATATCCTCCCCTTATCCCTCAATCCCACTACCCATATCCTCCCCATATCCCTCAATCCAACTACCCACCTCCTCCCCATATCCCTCAATCCCACTACCCCATATCCTCCCCATATCCCTCAATCCCACTACCCACCTCCTCCCCATATCCCTCAATCCCACTACCCACCTCCTCCCCATATCCCTCAATCCCAACTACCCACCTCCTCCCATATCCCTCAATCCCACTACCCACCTCCTCCCCATATCCCTCAATCCCACTACCCACCTCCTCCCCATATCCCTCAATCCCACTACCCATAATCCTCCCCTTATCCCTCAATCCCACTACCCATATCCTCCCCATATCCCTCAATCCCACTACCCACCTGCTCCCCTTATCCCTCAATCCCACTACCCATATCCTCCCCCATATCCTCAATCCCACTACCCACCTCCTCCCCCATATCCCTCAATCCCACTACCCATATCCTCCCCATATCCCTCAATCCCACTACCCATATCCTCCCCATATCCCTCAATCCCACTACCCATATCCTCCCCTTATCCCTCAATCCCACTACCCACATCCTCCCCATATCCCTCAATCCCACTACCCATATCCTCCCCTTATCCCTCAATCCCACTACCCACCTCCTCCCCCTTATCCCTCAATCCCACTACCCATATCCTCCCCATAACCCACAATCCCCTACCCACCTCCCCCATATCCCTCAATCCCACTACCCACCCTCCTCCCCCATATCCCTCAATCCACTACCCACCTCCTCCCCATAACCCTCAATCCCCACTACCCACCTCCTCCCCATATCCCTCAAACCCACTCCCCATATCCTCCCCTTATCCCTCAATCCCACTACCCACCTCCTCCCCAATTCCCACAATCCCACTACCCATATCCTCCCCTTATCCCTCAATCCCACTACCCATATCCTCCCCATATCCCTCAATCCCACTACCCACCTCCTCCCCTTATCCCTCAATCCCACTACCCATATCCTCCCCATATCCCTCAAACCCACTACCCACCTCCTCCCCAAATCCCTCAACCCCCACTACCCACATCCTCCCCCTTATCCCTCAATCCACTACCCCACCTCCTCCCCAATCCCTCAATCCCACTACCCATATCCTCCCCATATCCCTCAATCCCACTACCCATATCCTCCCCTTATCCCTCATCCCACTACCCCACCTCCCCCCATATCCCTCCAATCCCACTACCCACTCCTCCCCATATCCCTCAATCCCACTCCCCCATATCCTCCCCTATCCCTCAATCCCACTACCCACCTCCTCCCCATATCCCACAATCCCACTACCCAATCCTCCCCTTATCCCTCAATCCCACTACCCATATCCTCCCTTATCCCTCAATCCCACTACCCATATCCTCCCCATATCCCTCAATCCCACTCCCCATATCCTCCCCATATCCCTCAATCCCACTACCCACCTCCTCCCCATATCCCTCAATCCCAACCCACCTCCTCCCCATATCCCTCAAGTCCCCACTACCCACCTCCTCCCCATATCCCTCAATCCCACTCCACCATAACCTCCCCTTATCCCTCAATCCCCACTACCCCACCTCCTCCCCATAATCCCTCAATCCCACTACCCATATCCTCCCCTTATCCCTCAATCCCACTACCCATATCCTCCCCATATCCCTCAATCCCACTACCCACCTCCTCCCCTTATCCCTCAATCCCACTACCCATATCCTCCCCATATCCCTCAATCCCACTACCCACCTCCTCCCCATATCCCTCAATCCCACTACCCACATCCTCCCCTTATCCCTCAATCCCACTACCCACCTCCTCCCCATATCCCTCAATCCCACTACCCACCTCCTCCCCATATCCCTCAATCCCACTACCCACCTCCTCCCCATATCCCTCAATCCCACTACCCATATCCTCCCCTTATCCCTCAATCCCACTACCCATATCCTCCCCATATCCCTCAATCCCACTACCCACCTCCTCCCCTTATCCCTCAATCCCACTACCCACCTCCTCCCCATATCCTTCAATCCCACTACCCATATCCTCCCCATATCCCTCAATCCCACTACCCACCTCCTCCCCTTATCCCTCAATCCCACTACCCATATCCTCCCCATATCCCTCAATCCCACTACCCATATCCTCCCCATATCCCTCAATCCCACTACCCACCTCCTCCCCATATCCCTCAATCCCACTACCCACCTCCTCCCCATATCCCTCAATCCCACTACCCATATCCTCCCCATATCCCTCAATCCCACTACCCACCTCCTCCCCATATCCCTCAATCCCACTACCCATATCCTCCCCTTATCCCTCAATCCCACTACCCACCTCCTCCCCATATCCCTCAATCCCACTACCCACCTCCTCCCCATATCCCTCAATCCCACTACCCACCTCCTCCCCATATCCCTCAATCCCACTACCCATATCCTCCCTTATCCCTCAATCCCACTACCCACCTCCTCCCCATATCCCTCAATCCCACTACCCACCTCCTCCCCATATCCCTCAATCCCACTACCCACCTCCTCCCCATATCCCTCAATCCCACTACCCATATCCTCCCCATATCCCTCAATCCCACTACCCATATCCTCCCCATATCCCTCAATCCCACTACCCACCTCCTCCCCATATCCCTCAATCCCACTACCCACCTCATCCCCATATCCCTCAATCCCACTACCCATATCCTCCCCATATCCCTCAATCCCACTACCCACCTCCTCCCCATATCCCTCAATCCCACTACCCATATCCTCCCCTTATCCCTCAATCCCACTACCCACCTCCTCCCCATATCCCTCAATCCCACTACCCATATCCTCCCCATATCCCTCAATCCCACTACCCACCTCCTCCCCATATCCCTCAATCCCACTACCCATATCCTCCCCATATCCCTCAATCCCACTACCCATATCCTCCCCATAATCCCTCAATCCCACTACCCACCTCCTCCCCATATCCCTCAATCCCACTACCCACCTCCTCCCCATATCCCTCAATCCCACTACCCACCTCCTCCCCTTATCCCTCAATCCCACTACCCATATCCTCCCTTATCCCTCAATCCCACTACCCACCTCCTCCCCATATCCCTCAATCCCACTACCCACCTCCTCCCCTTATCCCTCAATCCCACTACCCATATCCTCCCCTTATCCCTCAATCCCACTACCCATATCCTCCCCATATCCCTCAATCCCACTACCCACCTCCTCCCCATATCCCTCAATCCCACTACCCACCTCCTCCCCTTATCCCTCAATCCCACTACCCACCTCCTCCCCTTATCCCTCAATCCCACTACCCATATCCTCCCCATATCCCTCAATCCCACTACCCACCTCCTCCCCATATCCCTCAATCCCACTACCCATATCCTCCCCTTATCCCTCAATCCCACTACCCACCTCCTCCCCATATCCCTCAATCCCACTACCCACCTCCTCCCCATATCCCTCAATCCCACTACCCACCTCCTCCCCATATCCCTCAATCCCACTACCCATATCCTCCCCATATCCCTCAATCCCACTACCCACCTCCTCCCCATATCCCTCAATCCCACTACCCATATCCTCCCCATATCCCACAATCCCACTACCCACCTCCTCCCCATATCCCTCAATCCCACTACCCACCTCCTCCCCATATCCCTCAATCCCACTACCCACCTCCTCCCCATATCCCTCAATCCCACTACCCACCTCCTCCCCATATCCCTCAATCCCACTACCCACCTCCTCCCCATATCCCTCAATCCCACTACCCACCTCCTCCCCATATCCCTCAATCCCACTACCCACCTCCTCCCCATATCCCTCAATCCCACTACCCACCTCCTCCCCATATCCCTCAATCCCACTACCCATATCCTCCCCATATCCCTCAATCCCACTACCCACCTCCTCCCCATATCCCTCAATCCCACTACCCATATCCTCCCCATATCCCTCAATCCCACTACCCACCTCCTCCCCATATCCCTCAATCCCACTACCCACCTCCTCCCCATATCCCTCAATCCCACTACCCACCTCCTCCCCATATCCCTCAATCCCACTACCCACCTCCTCCCCATATCCCTCAATCCCACTACCCACCTCCTCCCCATATCCCTCAATCCCACTACCCATATCCTCCCCTTATCCCTCAATCCCACTACCCATATCCTCCCCATATCCCTCAATCCCACTACCCACCTGCTCCCCTTATCCCTCAATCCCACTACCCATATCCTCCCCATATCCCTCAATCCCACTACCCACCTCCTCCCCATATCCCTCAATCCCACTACCCATATCCTCCCCATATCCCTCAATCCCACTACCCATATCCTCCCCATATCCCTCAATCCCACTACCCATATCCTCCCCTTATCCCTCAATCCCACTACCCACATCCTCCCCATATCCCTCAATCCCACTACCCATATCCTCCCCTTATCCCTCAATCCCACTACCCACCTCCTCCCCTTATCCCTCAATCCCACTACCCATATCCTCCCCATATCCCTCAATCCCACTACCCACCTCCTCCCCATATCCCTCAATCCCACTACCCACCTCCTCCCCATATCCCTCAATCCCACTACCCACCTCCTCCCCTTATCCCTCAATCCCACTACCCACCTCCTCCCCATATCCCTCAATCCCACTCCCCATATCCTCCCCTTATCCCTCAATCCCACTACCCACCTCCTCCCCATATCCCTCAATCCCACTACCCATATCCTCCCCTTATCCCTCAATCCCACTACCCATATCCTCCCCATATCCCTCAATCCCACTACCCACCTCCTCCCCTTATCCCTCAATCCCACTACCCATATCCTCCCCATATCCCTCAATCCCACTACCCACCTCCTCCCCATATCCCTGAATCCCACTACCCATATCCTCCCCTTATCCCTCAATCCCACTACCCACCTCCTCCCCATATCCCTTAATCCCACTACCCACCTCCTCCCCATATCCCTCAATCCCACTACCCATATCCTCCCCTTATCCCTCAATCCCACTACCCACCCCCTCCCCATATCCCTCAATCCCACTACCCACCTCCTCCCCATATCCCTCAATCCCACTACCCACCTCCTCCCCATATCCCTCAATCCCACTACCCATATCCTCCCCATATCCCTCAATCCCACTACCCACCTCCTCCCCATATCCCTCAATCCCACTACCCATATCCTCCCCATATCCCTCAATCCCACTACCCACCTCCTCCCCATATCCCTCAATCCCACTACCCACCTCCTCCCCATATCCCTCAATCCCACTACCCACCTCCTCCCCATATCCCTCAATCCCACTACCCACCTCCTCCCCATATCCCTCAATCCCACTACCCACCTCCTCCCCATATCCCTCAATCCCACTACCCACCTCCTCCCCATATCCCTCAATCCCACTACCCACCTCCTCCCCATATCCCTCAATCCCACTACCCACCTCCTCCCCATATCCCTCAATCCCACTACCCATATCCTCCCCATATCCCTCAATCCCACTACCCACCTCCTCCCCATATCCCTCAATCCCACTACCCATATCCTCCCCATATCCCTCAATCCCACTACCCACCTCCTCCCCATATCCCTCAATCCCACTACCCACCTCCTCCCCATATCCCTCAATCCCACTACCCACCTCCTCCCCATATCCCTCAATCCCACTGCCCCACCTCCTCCCCATATCCCTCAATCCCACTACCCACCTCCTCCCCATATCCCTCAATCCCACTACCCATATCCTCCCCTTATCCCTCAATCCCACTACCCATATCCTCCCCATATCCCTCAATCCCACTACCCACCTGCCTCCCCTTATCCCTCAATCCCACTACCCATATCCTCCCCATATCCCTCAATCCCACTACCCACCTCCTCCCCATATCCCTCAATCCCACTACCCATATCCTCCCCATATCCCTCAATCCCACTACCCACCTCCTCCCCATATCCCTCAATCCCACTCCCCATATCCTCCCCTTATCCCTCAATCCCACTACCCACCTCCTCCCCATATCCCTCAATCCCACTACCCATATCCTCCCCTTATCCCTCAATCCCACTACCCATATCCTCCCCATATCCCTCAATCCAACTACCCACCTCCTCCCCATATCCCTCAATCCCACTACCCATATCCTCCCCATATCCCTCAATCCCACTACCCACCTCCTCCCCATATCCCTCAATCCCACTACCCACCTCCTCCCCATATCCCTCAATCCCACTACCCACCTCCTCCCCATATCCCTCAATCCCACTACCCACCTCCTCCCCATATCCCTCAATCCCACTACCCACCTCCTCCCCATATCCCTCAATCCCACTACCCATATCCTCCCCTTATCCCTCAATCCCACTACCCATATCCTCCCCATATCCCTCAATCCCACTACCCACCTGCTCCCCTTATCCCTCAATCCCACTACCCATATCCTCCCCATATCCCTCAATCCCACTACCCACCTCCTCCCCATATCCCTCAATCCCACTACCCATATCCTCCCCATATCCCTCAATCCCACTACCCATATCCTCCCCATATCCCTCAATCCCACTACCCATATCCTCCCCTTATCCCTCAATCCCACTACCCACATCCTCCCCATATCCCTCAATCCCACTACCCATATCCTCCCCTTATCCCTCAATCCCACTACCCACCTCCTCCCCTTATCCCTCAATCCCACTACCCATATCCTCCCCATATCCCTCAATCCCACTACCCACCTCCTCCCCATATCCCTCAATCCCACTACCCACCTCCTCCCCATATCCCTCAATCCCACTACCCACCTCCTCCCCTTATCCCTCAATCCCACTACCCACCTCCTCCCCATATCCCTCAATCCCACTCCCCATATCCTCCCCTTATCCCTCAATCCCACTACCCACCTCCTCCCCATATCCCTCAATCCCACTACCCATATCCTCCCCTTATCCCTCAATCCCACTACCCATATCCTCCCCTTATCCCTCAATCCCACTACCCACCTCCTCCCCTTATCCCTCAATCCCACTACCCATATCCTCCCCATATCCCTCAATCCCACTACCCACCTCCTCCCCATATCCCTCAATCCCACTACCCATATCCTCCCCTTATCCCTCAATCCCACTACCCACCTCCTCCCCATATCCCTCAATCCCACTACCCATATCCTCCCCATATCCCTCAATCCCACTACCCATATCCTCCCCTTATCCCTCAATCCCACTACCCACCTCCTCCCCATATCCCTCAATCCCACTACCCACCTCCTCCCCATATCCCTCAATCCCACTCCCCATATCCTCCCCTTATCCCTCAATCCCACTACCCACCTCCTCCCCATATCCCTCAATCCCACTACCCATATCCTCCCCTTATCCCTCAATCCCACTACCCATATCCTCCCCTTATCCCTCAATCCCACTACCCATATCCTCCCCATATCCCTCAATCCCACTCCCCATATCCTCCCCATATCCCTCAATCCCACTACCCACCTCCTCCCCATATCCCTCAATCCCACTACCCACCTCCTCCCCATATCCCTCAATCCCACTACCCACCTCCTCCCCATATCCCTCAATCCCACTCCCCATATCCTCCCCTTATCCCTCAATCCCACTACCCACCTCCTCCCCATATCCCTCAATCCCACTACCCATATCCTCCCCTTATCCCTCAATCCCACTACCCATATCCTCCCCATATCCCTCAATCCCACTACCCACCTCCTCCCCTTATCCCTCAATCCCACTACCCATATCCTCCCCATATCCCTCAATCCCACTACCCACCTCCTCCCCATATCCCTCAATCCCACTACCCATATCCTCCCCTTATCCCTCAATCCCACTACCCACCTCCTCCCCATATCCCTCAATCCCACTACCCACCTCCTCCCCATATCCCTCAATCCCACTACCCACCTCCTCCCCATATCCCTCAATCCCACTACCCATATCCTCCCCTTATCCCTCAATCCCACTACCCATATCCTCCCCATATCCCTCAATCCCACTACCCACCTCCTCCCCTTATCCCTCAATCCCACTACCCACCTCCTCCCCATATCCTTCAATCCCACTACCCATATCCTCCCCATATCCCTCAATCCCACTACCCACCTCCTCCCCTTATCCCTCAATCCCACTACCCATATCCTCCCCATATCCCTCAATCCCACTACCCATATCCTCCCCATATCCCTCAATCCCACTACCCACCTCCTCCCCATATCCCTCAATCCCACTACCCACCTCCTCCCCATATCCCTCAATCCCACTACCCATATCCTCCCCATATCCCTCAATCCTACTACCCACCTCCTCCCCATATCCCTCAATCCCACTACCCATATCCTCCCCTTATCCCTCAATCCCACTACCCACCTCCTCCCCATATCCCTCAATCCCACTACCCACCTCCTCCCCATATCCCTCAATCCCACTACCCACCTCCTCCCCATATCCCTCAATCCCACTACCCATATCCTCCCCTTATCCCTCAATCCCACTACCCACCTCCTCCCCATATCCCTCAATCCCACTACCCACCTCCTCCCCATATCCCTCAATCCCACTACCCACCTCCTCCCCATATCCCTCAATCCCACTACCCATATCCTCCCCATATCCCTCAATCCCACTACCCATATCCTCCCCATATCCCTCAATCCCACTACCCACCTCCTCCCCATATCCCTCAATCCCACTACCCACCTCATCCCCATATCCCTCAATCCCACTACCCATATCCTCCCCATATCCCTCAATCCCACTACCCACCTCCTCCCCATATCCCTCAATCCCACTACCCATATCCTCCCCTTATCCCTCAATCCCACTACCCACCTCCTCCCCATATCCCTCAATCCCACTACCCATATCCTCCCCATATCCCTCAATCCCACTACCCACCTCCTCCCCATATCCCTCAATCCCACTACCCATATCCTCCCCATATCCCTCAATCCCACTACCCATATCCTCCCCTTATCCCTCAATCCCACTACCCACCTCCTCCCCATATCCCTCAATCCCACTACCCACCTCCTCCCCATATCCCTCAATCCCACTACCCACCTCCTCCCCTTATCCCTCAATCCCACTACCCATATCCTCCCTTTATCCCTCAATCCCACTACCCACCTCCTCCCCATATCCCTCAATCCCACTACCCACCTCCTCCCCTTATCCCTCAATCCCACTACCCATATCCTCCCCTTATCCCTCAATCCCACTACCCATATCCTCCCCATATCCCTCAATCCCACTACCCACCTCCTCCCCATATCCCTCAATCCCACTACCCACCTCCTCCCCTTATCCCTCAATCCCACTACCCACCTCCTCCCCTTATCCCTCAATCCCACTACCCATATCCTCCCCATATCCCTCAATCCCACTACCCACCTCCTCCCCATATCCCTCAATCCCACTACCCATATCCTCCCCTTATCCCTCAATCCCACTACCCACCTCCTCCCCATATCCCTCAATCCCACTACCCACCTCCTCCCCATATCCCTCAATCCCACTACCCACCTCCTCCCCATATCCCTCAATCCCACTACCCACATCCTCCCCATATCCCTCAATCCCACTACCCACCTCCTCCCCATATCCCTCAATCCCACTACCCATATCCTCCCCATATCCCACAATCCCACTACCCACCTCCTCCCCATATCCCTCAATCCCACTACCCACCTCCTCCCCATATCCCTCAATCCCACTACCCACCTCCTCCCCATATCCCTCAATCCCACTACCCACCTCCTCCCCATATCCCTCAATCCCACTACCCACCTCCTCCCCATATCCCTCAATCCCACTACCCACCTCCTCCCCATATCCCTCAATCCCACTACCCACCTCCTCCCCATATCCCTCAATCCCACTACCCACCTCCTCCCCATATCCCTCAATCCCACTACCCATATCCTCCCCATATCCCTCAATCCCACTACCCACCTCCTCCCCATATCCCTCAATCCCACTACCCATATCCTCCCCATATCCCTCAATCCCACTACCCACCTCCTCCCCATATCCCTCAATCCCACTACCCACCTCCTCCCCATATCCCTCAATCCCACTACCCACCTCCTCCCCATATCCCTCAATCCCACTACCCACCTCCTCCCCATATCCCTCAATCCCACTACCCACCTCCTCCCCATATCCCTCAATCCCACTACCCATATCCTCCCCTTATCCCTCAATCCCACTACCCATATCCTCCCCATATCCCTCAATCCCACTACCCACCTGCTCCCCTTATCCCTCAATCCCACTACCCATATCCTCCCCATATCCCTCAATCCCACTACCCACCTCCTCCCCATATCCCTCAATCCCACTACCCATATCCTCCCCATATCCCTCAATCCCACTACCCATATCCTCCCCATATCCCTCAATCCCACTACCCATATCCTCCCCTTATCCCTCAATCCCACTACCCACATCCTCCCCATATCCCTCAATCCCCACCTCTCCACCTTCTCTGTCATGTAGGCTATGTCTGAAGCAGGCAGTCTGTTGGCTGGGAGCAGGAGGCCGTGTGTACAAGTGTTCAAAGCTGATGGCTGAGCGGCCTCTAGTCTGCTGTATTTTGGGAACTTGGACTCGCTAATGTCAGGAGCAGGTGGGGAAAGAGCAGAAATTTAAGTGAGCAATAGGTCAGACTGCAGCAAGCAGGCTGCAGGAGGAAGGGAGGTGAGGTGTCCCGCGGTTCGAAGGTCCTGAGAAAGGATGGGTTGGAGCAGGAGGTAATGTGGGCAGTCTCAAGTTTGACAGAGGGAGGAGTGTGAGAGCATAGGATATGCGATTTAGGAGCAATGAGAGGACTGTTAAGAGGAAGACAGACTGTTTAAACCAAGAGAATGATGCTGCACATGGAGAGAGAGTCACAGTACTTTAATGTCCTGGGTTATAGGAGGTGGATGTGAGGGAGGTCACAAAGAGGTGAACAGCTCTGAATATAGACGGGTTTTTCTCTCTATCAGATAGAAAAAAGCTTCTGATAGAGTAGAAATATTTAAACAAGAGGAGCATGTCTGTCTGTGTGTCTCTTTGTATATCTTTGTGTGTGTGTATGTCTGTGTGTGTCTCTGTCTTTTGATGTGTGTCTCTTTGTCTGTCTTTGTGTGTGTGTGTGTGACTGTGCATGTCTGTCTGTCTGTGCCCATTCATATGTCTCTGTGTATGTCTGCTGTGTCTGTGTGTGTCTTTGTCTGTCTTTGTGTGTGTGTGTCTGTGTGTCTCTTTGTCTGCCTTTGTGTGTGTGTGTCTGTGTGACTGTGTCTGAATCTCTGCCTGCCTTTGTGTGTGTGTGTGTGTGTGTGTGTGTCTGTGTGACTGTGCATGTCTGTCTGTCTGTGCCCATTCATATGTCTTTGTGTATGTCTGCTGTGTATGTGTGTGTCTTTGTCTGTCTTTGTGTGTGTGTGTCTGTGTGTCTCTTTGTCTGCCTTTGTGTGTGTGTGTCTGTGTGACTGTGTCTGAATCTCTGCCTGCCTTTGTGTGTGTGTGTCTGTGTGACTGTGCATGTCTGTCTGTCTGTGCCCATTCATATGTCTTTGTGTATGTCTGCTGTGTATGTGTGTGTCTTTGTCTGTCTTTGTGTGTGTGTGTCTGTGTGTCTCTTTGTCTGCCTTTGTGTGTGTGTGTCTGTGTGACTGTGTCTGAATCTCTGCCTGCCTTTGTGTGTGTGTGTCTGTGTGACTGTGCATGTCTGTCTGTCTGTGCCCATTCATATGTCTTTGTGTATGTCTGCTGTGTATGTGTGTGTCTTTGTCTGTCTTTGTGTGTGTGTGTCTGTGTGTATCTTTGTCTGTCTTTGTGTGTGTGTGTGTGACTGTCTGAATCTCTGCCTGCCTTTGTGTGACTGTGCATGTCTGTCTGTCTGTGCCCATTCATATGTCTTTGTGTATGTCTGCTGTGTCTGAGTGTGTCTTTGTCTGTCTTTGTGTGTGTGTGTCTGAATCTCTGCCTGCCTTTGTGTCTGTGTGACTGTGCATGTCTGTCTGTCTGTGCCCATTCATATGTCTTTGTGTATGTCTGCTGTGTCTGTGTGTGTCTTTGTATATCTTTGTGTGTGTGTATGTCTGTGTGTGTGTGTCTCTGTCTGTCTTTGTGTGTGTGTCTGTTTGTGTCTGTGTGTCTCTTTGTCTGTCTTTGTGTGTGTGTGTCTGAATCTCTGCCTGCCTTTGTGTGTGTGTGTCTGTGTGACTGTGCATGTCTGTCTGTCTGTGCCCATTCATATGTCTTTGTGTATGTCTGCTGTGTCTGTGTGTGTCTTTGTCTGTCTTTGTGTGTGTGTATGTGACTGTGTCTGAATCTCTGCCTGCCTTTGTGTGTGTGTGTGTGTGTGTCTGTGTGACTGTGCATGTCTGTCTGTCTGTGCCCGTTCATATGTCTTTGTGTATGTCTGCTGTGTCTGTGTGTGTCTTTGTCTGTCTTTATGTGTGTCTTTCTGTTTGAGTCTATGTGTCTGCTTGTCTTTGTGTCTGTGTCTGTTTTTGTGTGTGTCTCTTTGTGCCTGCCCCTGTGTTTCTGGATGCACTTATCTGTATGCATAAATATAGTGAATCCAAAGCCATTCTCTTCCGTCCCCACCACAAACCCTGCTACATTTGATACATTTAAGGCTGGGAGAAATAGATTTTTGGTCTTGCAGGGAATCAAGGGATATGGGGAGCGGGCAGGAAAGTGGAATTGAAGCCCAAGATCAGCCATGATCGTATTGAATGGTGGAGCAAGCTCGATGGGCCGAATGGTCTACTCCTGCTCCTATTTCTTGTGTTCCTGTGCTCTCGAGCCACTGACTCCATCCCTCCCCCTGGTAACACTCTGACACTGACCCAGACTGTTCATAACCTTGGTGTTAATATTACACCCCAAGGTGAGAGCTTTCAACCACATAACCGTGCTCTCGGTAAGAGTGCCTATATACATTAACACACACCAAGTCCCGTTCCCCAATCACCCCTGTACTCACTGACCTACATTAACACTCACCAAGCCCCATTCCCCTATCACCCCTGTACTCACTGACCTACATTAACACACACCAAGTCCCGTTCCCCTATCACCCCTGTACTCACTGACCTACATTAACACACACCAAGTCCCGTTCCCCTATCACCCCTGTACTCACTGACCTACATTAACACACACCAAGTCCCGTTC